>NW_010972742.1:3027717-3107718 GCF_000737465.1 Haliaeetus leucocephalus | reverse complement strand
ACTCTCCCGTTCTCCTTCTCGGTTCTCCCCGGTCTCTGCCCCCGGGGGGGGGTCAGCAGCGGTGGGGAGGCACCCACGCGTGTCTGTGTGAAGGCGGGACCCGAGCAGGAGGACAGAAGGGGGGGAAAAGGGGGCGAGACTGGGGCCAAACCCAAGTCAGGCTGTAACAGAGGGAGGGTGGTGCGAGGCTGAACCCTTCGCTAATGCTGCCTCCGTCACTCCGCGCTCCCAGACCTGAATACCGACGTGTTCCCTCCTTTCCTTCTCCCTCTGCCCCTTTTTCTTTCCTTTTTCACCGTCCGAACCCCCGAGCTGGTGGGTGTTGCGCGGTGCGCGGACCGGGATGCCCGTTCCGAGGGTCGGTCGTGCGGAATTCTCTGCGGGAGAACGCGGAGAGTGGTGCAGGCAGGTCTTGGCGTGGAGCTGGGCAGCGGCCTGCGATAGTAACATCTGGCTGGCCTAGCCTAAGAAGCCAAAGTACAGACTATCTAGAAACTCAAGACAATCTTTTAGAGGCCAAATTTCCTTTTCTTACTCCAGCTCCTCCAGCCAGGTCTCATTCTTGCCCTGGGTGGAGCTAGATTTCTATTCCACCGGGAATGGTAAACTGTGTGCTGAGGGTAGAGAAGGCCCTTCAAACGCTGCCTGTGGGACGAAGCACCAGCCCTCCCAGACCTTGGCTCTGTACTAATGAGATGTGTTCCCATGCAGATTACATTTAACCCTTTTCGTGCCTGCACTGGGGAGGCACAAACCAACCATCTTGCACAACTAAACACCCCTACAGCCTACTACCTGTTCTGAGCAGGGAGATGGGATGCGTTGCCCTCACTGTTGTTTCTAAAACAACTCACCAATAGACCCAGGGGGCTGCAGCTATGGTACCTCCCTCCTTTCCAGCAAGGGCAGAACATCTGGAATGGGTTTGGATGAGCTGTATTTGCACTTCCAACAGGAGGCTGGAAACCACCCCCTCACTATTAGGAGTCTGATACTCTGAAGACACTGGATATGACTTAATTTTGAGGTCTTTAAGTTGATTCAGGGATGTGTTTGACCCAGACTCTCAACAATTCTTGGCTGGGTTGCATCCCTTCCCACCCCCTCATGCTACTAGTTTGGTGAGCTCTCTAGTCCCTAGGAAGTGCTTGATTCATTTCTGGTAAACTGTACCTGCCTCGTCCCCTAACAGCTGTACCGGGCCCGCTGGTCAAGTGGTGTCATTTTGGTGGTCTCCTGGGGCTGCAACCCCCTGCGTGCTGCAGCAGAATAGTGCCGAGAGTGCTGCTGCATCTTTTGCTCTGTCAGCTCAAAGGGAAGGTCGTTCCTGCAGCACGGGGCCACCGCCGCTTTCTTACCGCCACTACAAAGCTGCAGGAAAGCACTTGCAGATGGGATTTCTCTGCTGGTTGGGGAGGGAGGCAAGGCTGGTCTGGCTACCGCAGACGGTGCTCCCTGCCCTCCCCTCCTCGGGGTCTGAGCTCCCCCCTCGCCACCTCCTTCTGTGGGCACTGTGGCTTCTCCTCCCATCACGGGGCAGGGAGAGGCATGAGGTGGGGTTAGCACAGCCTGCCCCGCTGGTGGGCTTTATCCCTGATCCTCTGGGACCACAGCTTTTCTGGTCCCAGCGCGGCAGGGGTTGTGCAGGAAGAAAGAGGCATTTTCAGCAGGGTGTGACTCCTTCTTCCCTTTCCCCAAGGAAAGGGAGCTTGGCAGAGAGAAGGCAGGGTTTCAGGCACCTCCTCTGGAGTTTGTGTTACCCTCCTCCAAGCCAGCTCAGTAAATTACAGCCCTAATTGAAACCATGCCTAGGCTGTGCTTGCCTAAATCGTGGCGTGAGCATTTCTGCTTGTAGTGAGGCTGTTTGCAGCGACAGAGGTGCTCCTCTGGTGTCAGCGTGCAGGGCACTGTCTCTAAAAGTCCATTTGGCACTCCAGCACAATCATAAATTTTTACACTCCAGCCTACGTGAGGGTCTGGATGCCTGCAGCACTTGGCATCTTCAAAAACTGATGCAAGTGCCTCATGTGAGGGTCTCTAGGTGCAAACTCACCCCCTAAGCTGAAGGTCTATGGGTGGGTGGAAGTACCACCACAAAGGCATTGGAAACCCATAGAAATTGTGGTTTATCAAAGTCCTGAAAGTGCTCAGAGCTCAGGAAGGGGCTGGCAAAGGTCAGTTGGGAGTCACCACTTCGATACAGGGCGACAGGTAGGTGAGGAGCCTGATCTGAGTTGTAGGGCTGCAAGAAGTCCTACATGGCTCTGGGATGTCCCAAATGTGGAGGCAGACTGTGTCCAGGGTCTATGTTGATGCTCAGCACCTCTTGCTCAGCTCAGGACCTTTATGGAGTTCCCAGCCTGGTGATGGAAGGGCTGGGCCAGCTCCCAGCGGGACTGGGATGGGATGGGATGGGATGGGAGACCGTGGTCCAGCGTCAGGCCCACAGGCAGCAAGGTCGCTGTGCCCCAGCAGCTGGGGAGCTGCCGGGCTGCTCTGAACGAAGGCTGCGGCTTTCACCGCTCCCCTCCTTTGGCCGGGGAGCTCTCGTTGCCACGTGGCCTTTTCCACTACAGCACCCTCGTCTCCGCCTTGCTTTGCTTCTTGCTCTTTTTCTTTTTTCCTCAGGAAACATCTGGAAGCCGAGTGAGAAACATTAAAAGGGGGGGGTGGGGGGGGGGGGAAAAGAAAAGAAAAAAAGCAAGGGGGAGGGGATCTTGGGAACACCATATGATTTCACTTTCATAAGACAACTGCAATTATGCCTTTGAGGCTTTACCAGTCACTGTAGATTCAAACCATGTTGGATGATGTAAGTGGGAAAATATGAAGGACCTACTGGCTGCTTAAAAAAAAAAAAAAGAGATCAGTTTCTGGCATTTTATTTAACGTTATGAATCAGAAGAAGGGCGCCGTCCAGATGGGCTTTTTCTTTATTGCTTTCCTAGCCTTGGTTGTGCCTTGCTGGTCCCTTGGGAGAGGGGGAAATGCCTCCTGTATCTACCCAAATGAACCTCCTCTGTCCTGAGCAGTCTGCTTCTGCCATGAGCCCCGAAATCCCCACGGACAGAGCTGGGGCTGGATTGCTCCCAGCCGAGACATGTCCCGGGCTGGGCTCCTCTTGCTCACACTGACAAGGGACTATTTACTTTTTGGAAGCCCAGCTGGTGAATGGGGTAAGCAGGAGCTGTTGATCCCAGTTTAGCAACCACGAGGACTCCTGTTTTCAAGCAACTTCCAGCTAACCTTGCCTATTTGACCCTGGTTCCTGGGCCAGTTTTGGGAGGTTTGGATGTAGTGTCTCTGTGTGGAGCCTGGAGCCCAGCACTGGGATGGAGCCACTTGAAAGGATAAAGATGTTGCTGTCAGATTTAATGGACTTTCCATTTGAAAAAGCAGGAGGCTGCAGGAGAGCTGGGCTTTCAGCTGACAGGGGTTAAACTGTCATAAAATAGGCATGGGAATAATGAAAAAATTTCCCCCCGTCCCAGTTCCCATGGGAAGAAATCAGGTGTGTGAATGGGGAGGGGAAATCCTGTGCCAAAAGAAGTTGCCCAGAGCCACCATTGCTGATGCTGGGGAAGCCGGCAACTGAGCGGAGGTATTAGAAAAATATGCAGGTTGCTCCTTGGCTGTGAATAAAGAAGCAATTTGGGTTTTCCTTTTTTTCTTCTTTTAAGGAACAGCTCCTGATCCCAGCGTGTCCGATTAAGCAGCTGATGTGAGGACATGTCAGTGACTTGCTTTTGTTAATGAAAGTTTGAGTGATTTGGGGTTTCCTGGAGCAGTAGTTTTGGAGAAAGCCAACCCCAGGCATCGTTCGCAGGGC
The DNA here is from genome assembly GCF_000737465.1 of Haliaeetus leucocephalus. NCBI lineage: Eukaryota > Metazoa > Chordata > Aves > Accipitriformes > Accipitridae > Haliaeetus > Haliaeetus leucocephalus. Next base: position 3,103,889 of record NW_010972742.1, on the reverse strand, counting down.
AGGACCGGGCTGCTTACCCCCGTGCAAGGTGTCCGTCAGCCTCCGGGGTGGTGTGGGTGTCCCTTCTCCCCACGGGGCAGGGGACGGTGGCAGGGAAATGGCACGGCTTGGGTAGACATCTCTGCATTTAACACTGAGGAGGAAACTGGCGCTGCTGGAGCTTCCACATAAAAGTCTCTTTTTAAAGACGGGGAGTGTGTGTGTGTTTGCTCATCAGAAATGAGGGCAGAGGAGATTCTCCAGGAGTTTTGGCTAAAGAAAAGGATTATTTCCTAATCTTTTGGCTGCTGAACCTCAGAAAACGGTGCTCAGCTGGAATTTCCTATCTCACCATTGCTGAAGACAGACACCCTGATTATTTCAGTACAAACCCAGGATTGTTTGAAGGAAAATATCCAATGAAAAAAATTGAGTTTCACCAGTTTGTCAGGAGAAGTAATAAACCCCTAAAATCAAATGCGGAGGAAGCCCTGCCCTGCCTGGGTGGAAACACCGACGTGAGTGAACTCCTGATCACACCAGTGGGACAGAGCGTGGCCTTGCGGGCACAGAACAGGGCAGTGGGTGGCTGTGGTGGCTCCAGAGATGGTCCCCAGCATCCCCATGTCCCAGTCAGGCCTGGCCCAGGCTGCTGGTCCGTGTGGCTGGGGTTTTTTAGGAGGAGCCCTGAGCAGGGCAGGAGTGACGGGGGATGCTCTACAGCCTCTCTTTACCGCAGATCTCCCATGCTGAAGTGCTGCATGGTGCATGGCGGTGAAACACCCCTGTCTGTGCTCCCTTCCCTTCTCCTTCCTGATGCTGGAGGGATGGAAAAATTAATCCATCTTGAGTAAAACCTCCTCATAGGTCTGCCTTGTCTGCAACCTGCCTGGTGTCTGCCTGTCCTGCCTGGAGACCCCCAGCCTGCGGTGCCTGGGGGCTGCTTGCCTGTCCAGCGCTTCCCCCTCTGTGTCTCCCCCTGGGCTGGAGTCAGAAACAGCCCATCAGCTCACGTACAGGAAGGCTTTGCCGCAGATTAGCCCTCCTGGGGTTTTCCTGGCATCTCTCCATCAGCTTGTAACCTTTTTTTGCTTTGCAGTTTAAAACAACAGAGAGATCCTGGCAGAGCTTTGGCTGTACAGAGGGAATTGGTGATAAATCCAGGGAGTTCATAAAACCCAGGGATCAGAGGGAGTCATGGGGGCCACGGAGAGGCAGCCCTCTTCCCCAGCTCCATCCCCAAAATTCCTGGCCACCCAACCCAGAGGCCAGTTCTTTCCTGCCTTGACGTAGCCCCGAGCACATGGGGGGATGCCAGCCCCCCCGAGGGACCAGGTCCTGCAGAGTCTGCTCCCTCCTGTGGGTCATGAGCATCCCCAGGGACACTGGGAGGCTGTGGGTGGGTTTTCGTTGAGGCCAGGAGGGCTCGTGGCAGACATCACCTTGCCCTTCCTTACCAGCAAAGCCACAGGCACACATCTCTTAATTGCACGCTGCCAGAGCGATCCCATAAAGAGCTTATGGTGCAAATAGACAGGAAGAAGGAAGTGTTATTATCTTAGGTTTTTTGGACAGAGAATGAGAGTGGAAGAATTAAATGACTTGTCCAAGGTCAGTCAGGGAAACTGTCAGCGATTCTGGGAAAGGGGCCAGATTTTCTGAGCTTCTCAAGTGCTCGAGATGTGCTCGAGGCACGTCCCGGGCACTGGGAGCAGCGAGGCTGGGCTCCTCTTGCCTCCTCGGGGAGGGGACACCCTGAGGACCCCGTGATGATGGCCATGCTGTAAACTAGGCTGAAGTTTGCTCTCTGGCCCTGTGGGCAAGTGGCACAGCATGATTTGCGCCCGGCAAGCAGATCTCTCCCTGCCCCGGCGCAGGGTGCAGCCTCCATGCAGCCTGGTACCCGGCGTTGTCTGGGGGAGCATGCCCTGCGCCAGGGGCTGTGCAGAAGTATTTCAGCCCATCCCCTGGCCCTGGTCGACTGCAGGAGGTGAAGCAGTACCCGGTGCTCCCCGTTCCCTCCAGCTTCCCATGAGATCAGAGCCCTTACCCCTGCCCAGTTCTGCCCAGCTCCCGCAGCTCTCACAGCCTTGTCTTGCTGGGTGCCAGGGCTGTGCAGGGTGCCTCTGGGTGCAAAGAAAGGAGGCAGCGACGGGGAGCATCCCAAAGTGGGACTCGACCCTCTGGTTTCTGCTGTCTGTGCTTGCAGGGGGGTTGGTACCACCGTGATTCAGCCTCTGGCCTCGGCTGCCTGCGGCCAGCGCCCACGCCGGGCTGCGAGAGTTTTCTCCCGGTTCGTGGGGGTGGCTCAGTGCCTGGGAAAGCTCCCAGCTTGATTAAGAGCTTCCTGAGCAGATGCACACCGAGCTCTTGGGTTTCTCTCTGAGAGTCATTTCCCAGTAAAACCTGGAGTAGCCAAAGATGGGGGAGATCAAAGCAAAGCGAACCCAACTGTGCTGCTCTGTGCAAGGACCAGCTCTAGCCTGATTTCCCCAGAGCTTAAAGATGCTGCTTCCCCAGCTTCCCAAAGCACCGTCCTTCAGGGATTTGTCCTGCGGGAGACTTTTTACAGCTCCCTGTTTACTAGGGAAAGATCTTTGCAGATTAAAGCTTCCCCAGGTCTGCATGAACAAACAGCACAAGTGTACAAGATGGTGGGAGAGTTGTAGGAAGGTTGTAGGAGGGGACGTCCCTCCGGGTGATGCTGGGAAACCTTCCTGGTTTTCTTGCAGCAAAGGGGATTTTATTTCACAGTCACAAACTGGGGAACCACTGCCTGGAGGTGAAGGGAGGAGGAAAGCTCATCCTGTCCTCAACCTCTCCATAAGGGGAGGGAGCCAGTGTACCCACAGCAGCACCTGAGATACCCCAGTACCTGTGTGTGCATGCTGGTGGCCGGCAGGAAAGGAGGCTGTGGGCAATCTCCAGGCAGCCGGAATAGCTGGAGGGCTGGATCACACAAGTGAAAGACTGTTTTCCACCCTTGGATGTCCCTCTTGCCTGGCAAATGGCCGGACACCAAAATGCATCCCCACGTTCCCATCACAAGCTGTGTTTGGAGAACTGGGACTTTGCTTCAGCCCCTTATGGAGACCGGAGTCAGCTGCAAACCTTGGACTTGGCTTTCGGCTCATGGCCCACCTGCAGCTCACAGGCAGCCAGCTGAGCGTGGGGAAGGATGTGCGAGGGGAGCCAGCAGTGCCTGCCCCGTCCCCGACATCCCCCTGTTCTCCACTGCTGTGAAAGACATCCCAACAACACAGCTTTTCTGCAGGTAATCAAATAGCAGCCTTTAATCTGCAGGCATTTAAAATATGCAGCCTTTCCTCTCATTGGAACCTGAACAAAACTCAGAGAGGCTGAATGCTCCCTGCCCAGGTCCCAGGGAATCCTCCTGCATTAAGCACGGGCCCATGGGCATGCAGACATGGGTCCAGGCATGGCTGGTTGTCCCCTGGGAATGGGTCTGTACATGACTGGAGTCGAGGGGGACCAGCGGATCAGCTCTGCTGCAGTTGCGCAGCTGCTTTGGGAAGAGCTGAAGGGAAAAACCTCGCCCGAGCAGGTGAGTTGGAAGTCTCTCACCTCATTTTGGAAGCTGTTCCTTTTGAGTCCTGGGCATTGCAGACCCCAGCCGTTCGGCTCGCGTGGCTGTCGTCCACCTCGAGGAGCTGAAAGATGCATTTATTGCGTGGGGCAGTCCCAAACCCTGCCTTGGGCTTTTCCACAGTAACAACTTCAGGTTCAGCTGCTTCCTGCGACATTTTTCTTTTTTTAACTTGGCAAAATGTAGCTCTTGGGCTGAATTCTTGCTTTGAGTTCCCCTCCCACCAAGATGCAGATTGAAAGACCAAGGGGAGCCCACTGGAGTTAAGCCTCAGCCAGGTTCCTGCGGAAACCTCCACACTGCATCTTCGTCTTACACCTAGCTAAATCTTAATTAGAATGGTGATTGCAGCAATGAATATTATTTGCTCAGTTTTCTGCTATTACACTAAGACAAGGTCAAAGTCCCTTTGGAATGGACACTGAGTTTCTGGAATCGCTGACCTCAAAGTTCTTGCCATTTTTTCAAGAGAGGCAGCAAGTAAAGGGGAGGCACGGGAAGAAGAAGCAACTTTTCTGGGGAATGCTAAAGACCTGATTTTCCTTTTTCACTGTCCTGACTCTGGGGCTGAGCAATTCGGTCCACATTTCATCATTTATCTGGTGAGTTGTGCAAGGCTTTAACACATCCTTCTCAATGCAATCACTCGAAATGGAGCATGAACTTCTACAGAGCCCAGCTCTTCCCTGGCACTGCTCTCAGGCTGCCGCCGGCCGCTCTGTGTCGTGGCACACACAGCCCACAGCGAAGCAAAGCAGCCCAAGTCCAGCCAGCCTGGCTGGAGCTGCTTTCCCTAAGCCCTGAAGTGTGCCATGATTGCAGACGAGAGCCAGGCCTGCATTAAAAGCTCACTCAAGCCAATGCAAATCTTCCACTCGCTCCAGCAGCTTTGGTGAGGCTTGTTCTGAGGGAATGGGATTTTTGCTGCTTTTATGGGTTATCAAAGCCAAAAGCTAATTTCCACGCACACTGGAAACAACGAAACACAAATGTTCCTGGAAAGCAAATACATGAGGACTGCAAATATAGGCGCATTAACAGTTGTAGTTGGATTTAAGCAAAGGCACACGCAAAAGCCTCTCAGAGGGAGGGGTGGAAGAGGCATCCTTGGGATGCTGAACCAAGCCCTGTTCAGGCTCTGGGTCCCTCCTGCTCCAGGAGCAATAACATCTCCAGAAGGGCAGGATGAGCGCAGCAGCTGGGACTGGCCAATTTTAACTCTGCCAAGACTCATTCTGCAGAGCCCTCAGCAGAAGGAGAAGAAATCAGGTCTGCAGGTCCCGGGACGTGACCTCGCTTTGCAGCACAACGTGGCTCTTGTCTCTGCTTTGTGCTTTCAAGGTGGCCGTGCTCATTGAACGCCCCATTTACACATGCAATCCGCACAGCCAATTTACACCTCAGCTGTCCTGTGTATATATGTTTTTACTAGCCTGACCTTTTCAAGCTGTTAACACTGTCCATGGGATGATGTCTTGAACCCTTTACAAGATTTTTCGGCGGTGGCAGTAAATAGCATCTCCTGAAATGTTTGCAGAGCTGCAGGTTAGGCTTTTCAATAATACACCGTAAACACCCAGCAGATGATACTCTCGGCATCCTGAAAGGGTTTGCTGGCTTTTTGCAAATCCTTAGGGGGAGACAGGAGTGCAAATGAGAATTCAAGTGTTTACAGCTTATGGGGCCTCACAGCCAGCCTCCTCCAGGCCCTATTTGCAAGGGATTCTGCTGTCCAAATGTCCTTTGTGTCACAGACACACAGAGACAGCCCTGAAAAGATATTTAGGGACCTGAGTCACACTAGTTTCCATCAGTTGGGTGTTGAACCGGAGATACCCGACCCCCTCAAACCCTCTCCCAACACCCGCCTTTGCTTTCCTAATCGCCATATGAAGAAAATATTATTACTTTACTGCTATTCTTTACACAGGCTATTACCCTGTGCTATTTCAGCTCATGTTACAGCTCTAGCCTCACTGTTTGAAGCCAAGGCTAATCCTAAATCATGAATGGATATTAGGCAGGTAGGGTGAAGGCGAGGGCACTGCACAACATGCCTGGCTAAACTCCCCGAGTACACGGAGGAGCCCTGGCAGGGCTGGGAGCCGGAGCCACTGGTCCCTGTCAGCCACATCCCCACTGCTACCTCTGTGCTGCTACTGCCTCTTCCTCCTCCTCCTCCTCCTCCTCCTCCATCCACTCCCACCAGCATCTCCTCCCCAGATGGTCCCTCGGGGCTGCAGCCCCAGCAGAGCACCCACGGGTGCCTTGTAGCTTAGGGCATTTGGCTCAAAAAGTGCTGTAAAGCACTGAATTCTCCCTTTTTTAACCCAATTAAAATGTTCATTCAAGGACTTCAGGACTCAGATTACAGCAATTAATTCATTTCCATGTCCCCAGGCACATCTTGCTCACTTGATCAGGCGAAATCAGGAAAAGTATTTCAGTTTCTATCTAACCTCACGACTTCAGCTGTCCCTTTGGTGGCTGGAAACTGAGCCTAGACATGAAATAATGAACTAAAATCTTTCAATGCGTTGACCAAAGAAAACAAGCTGTCAAATAGAAATATTCCCTTGCTTCTTTTTGAGGCATACCAAATCTCCTTCCCATCTGTAGGTATCGTTATGCCGGGAAGGCAGCGTAAGTAACTCAGCATGAAATTGTCAGCGACAGCATGTGATACTGTTTGTAGAGCATAAATCAGTCTAGGAAATGAAAAGCACTATCTTCTTTTTTCCAGGTTTGCTCAGCATTTTATACCTCTGCGGGGATGTTATGAAGGAGATTTTTTTGGCAGATTAAACCCAAGTCCAACATTTGTCGTTAGGGCCTTAATTATGTTCAGTCTTCTTTGTGCCGTTTGCGTTAGGCCATAATATCTCCCTCTCCTGAGCTCCAGCGAACCCCAGCAGAGTCAGTGACTCCACTTAAGCATGAAAATGCTGGTGGAGAGGTTGAAGCTCCCCAGGTTTGCCGGCTTTCAGCTCTTGGCTCAGCCTGGAGAATGAAAGAAGCCAGGGCAATTTCATTGCCTCTTTCACATGGGATTCCCACCACGGCTGTGCTGAAGTTCCTGCCTCCACAGTGACAGTAAATGTGATGGAGGATAATATAGCAAATTGGGCAGAGATTTCGGGGTGTTAAAAACTGAAGACTGGTTTTGAAAGGGCAGCTTTGTGCAGAGCCTCCCTGCAAACGCAGGGGGTTGCTGGCCTCCGCATCTGCAGTCTTCAGTCCGAGCCCGAGCTCAGTCACATCCATGCTGCAGCACTTACAGCCCGATACGGTTGATAGTCTCTGTGAAGCAGAGACAAACTTTGTAATTACCCTTTAATCCTGTTTAAAGATGACCCGAACCACCAAACCCTGTACTGAACACTCCTCTAAGCTGAATGAAAAGAGGTTGTCTCCATTCTCCATCTGGGGTAAAGCAGGAGAGGAAATGTTTGAAGATGTCCGATATCTGCCAGCAAATACGTGGTTCCAAGTGTCATTGGAATAAATCACGTCAAATCTTACCAACAAGTGGCATCTGGGTATGGTGGTGATGGCACTGTCAGGATGGCGTGCACGCTGTTCTCCATGCCTGGGTCTCTAAAGGCTCATTCTGCTTCCTCGTACTTTGGCATTGCTAATTTTAGGGTTCAGATCTTTACCCAGCTTTACCCCCAGCCTTCCTGCCCCTCTTCCTTTCCCAAAAGCAAACCAGAGCTGATCACCGTGTTTCTCAGAGCTTGCACAGTGCCCATGCTTTAGTAGCAGTTCAGACTGCACAGCTGAGGCTGTGAATTCTCCAGCAAAGTAACAATTAGCACAAATTTTCCTAGACAGCTGCTCCCATCTGCTCTGCGGGTTATTTGTATTTGCTTCGTGTGGATAGCAGATTTTTTGCTGAACTCACATGGTTTCTTGCAGTTGAGTTTCACAGAGCGAGATGGGCCATTTAATTTAAGCCAGTTCCTTCCTTTTTTTTTGCAAAGAGCCTACCCGAGAGTTTTGGTTTTGACTGCATGATAATGCGACATAGACCAAAACCTCTGAGGAGGCACAAGCATTCGAAATGTCTCGGCTGCTTGGCTGATGAGCTGTAGAAATGGAATGAGCTTTTCACATGGCTTTGCGTTCAGCGCAATCATCGCATTTTTGTGTGGTTTTCCTCAACGGTACAGGTTTCATTCAGCTGCACAGGGAACAAACTCCTCCTTTCTTCCCCACTTTCTCCTGCTCAGATTGCAAATTCAGCTGTGGCTCGTGGCCCTGGAGACCACGACGGTGTGTCATGACTGCGGATCCTGGGCTGTAACCGGAGCTGCAAAGCCGGGAGGAAATGCCGTTTCTGGGATGGTTTGGGTTTGCAGGGAAGAGGGTGCCTTCGGGAAGGTAGTCTCTGCAGGATGCCTTGCCTCAGCCTTGCAGATGCAGTTTGGGGTTTAGTCATGCATTGCTGGGGCTAAAGGAGCACTTGCTGGAAGATTACACAGCCAAGGCAGGGCTAATTCGTGGGCATTGTTAGGGCCAGTCAGACAGTCTGGAAATGGGACTTGCTCTTTGCAAACGTTGGGCAAGGAAATCTCTGCCGCACAGGAACAATAGTTCATATGTACCCTAAAGAGCATCATTTGCTAGAGGGGACTAAAGGCACGGGAAAGTCAGGGGACTTGTCAGAGTCTTCAGGAAATCTGCAGTGGGGCAAAGATACAGCCCCATCTTCTGCACCCACTCCTGTTGACCTTCCTTGTCGAGAGATTGAAACGCCTTTGGGGAACTTCAATGTGAAGCGTTCCCCTCCTCCAGGAGAAAAGGCTCCTCACAGGTCGAGCCTCATCTCTTGCTGCTTCCCGGCGATCCCCTTCCCTGGAAGCAGTGCGGATACATGGCACTCCATTGTGGGAAGCTATCAAGCCCTGTTGTGGCAGGCTGAGTGGGAAGTGACAGACGGCATTTAGAGGAAGATTGCGGGGTGCTGCGAGAGTAAAACCTCCAAGAGCTGCAGCACTGAGTGCACTAGAAAGTGAGAAGGAAGGTGGACATTGACCTATTATTTTTGTTAATAGAGAAAGTGATTATCTGACCAGGTAGCAGAAGTTTCTCAGTATATCCTTGACAAAGCAGGGTTACCGGGGCTGACATTTATGTGGCATTAATGTTAATGCTCTTTCACCCATTTCTTCACTCATTGCTGTTCCAACGAGATCAGCTCATTTATCGCCAAACAAGTTGCTGCTAGGACGTCTGCCTCGTGGCTTTGAAACCTGCTTTCTCTGCTGAAGTATGGATTACTCCTTCCAGCTGAGCAGCTGAAAGGGATGGAGAGTCCTTGTGTGGGGCCAGCATAGCCATCAGCTTGTGGTGGGGAGGAACAGGCAGGACGGCAGCTCTGCCAGGGGCTGCACACCCTTTTACACCCCCCCTCCCCAGTAACACTGGGGAGAAAGAAAGTACGTGGGTGAGTATGAGGCCTGATCCATTCTTGCTAGCAGGACTGCGTTAGTGTGAATGGGATCTCAGGGGAGACCATAAAACACAGTTATGGCCCTCAAATACGTGCCTGCAAAGAAGTGGGGAAATGTGGGTGTTGTTGAATACAGAAATAAGGAGGTTATGGGTGAATGGGTGCCTTGTACAGCCCTACCAGGACACAGAAGTCCAAGGCAGAAGGTCTCTTTTGGGTCTGGGGGCTGGGTCTTTGGGGGTCTCCAAGACCGTGCTAATGTGGACTCTCAGGGCTGGTTCAGCTGCTGTCTCAGCTGACACTGCCAAGCTGAATTCTGCTCAGCTGCAGCCCCGGCCCTGGCACGTTGTCAGCTCTGAGTTCATTTCTACCGGCTGGCAGGTGGGGAAAAGAAATCCCTGCCCTGAGCTGGCAAAGCATCAGGAAACCCTGGAGAGCCCCGCGGGCGCAGGCACCGCCTTCACTGGTATTTTCTGTTCAGCTTGACATCTCCTGAATTTGCAGCCTTGTCCATGATCGGGGCTTCTTGTCATTCCTGTAATCCATGTGATATAATCAAGACTGTCTAACCCTTTCGGAAGCGGCGTTGCCCCTTCCCAAGCAGCAGAATTAACCAAAAAAATTGGTAGAGAGGTCTCCAGCAGGCCCCACAATGAGTAAGCGTCTACCCCCCAAATAGAAATGTCCCCCAAATTCAAACTTTTCTGGCCAGTGAAGAGTTATTACGAGGTGTTGCTCTAGCAGCCTTGCAAAGCTGGACCCTGCCGCACGCCGCTCTGCTATCATCTGGAACGCATTTGGGATAGCGTGTGGCTCAGCAGTGCATCTTGAGCCCAGCCGGGCTCTCAGTTAATCGCACAGAAACTCTGTGCCATGTCGAGATGCTGTGCAGCCCCAAGGCGTTGATGCAATGGGTGGGAAGGGCCAGGCAAAGTATTCCATCAAACCTGCTGGCCTCTGGAGGAAACTTTTATGGAGGCAATGGAAAGTTGAAGAGTGAACTGGAGATAATAGGCAAATAAGCTCATGATTTTTATGTAATATTTATGCTCTTTGGGCCAGTTACGTCAGGTCCTGAGTGCAGGCAAAGGACGAGAAAGGAAACAACGGCAGCGCTTGCTGAACTGAGGTCACCAGGCTGTTGCCCTGGGCATTGCCTGTAGGACAGGGATGTCCTCCCTGCCTCGGTCTGTGTTGTGTCCCACAGCCCACCTCAGAGCCTGCCTGCACGTTTTCCTATTGGAATTTGAGGAGGGCAACACCTCTCAAGAGGCTGCTTTCCATTTGGTTTTGATTTCTATCTCCTGCCAAGCTGCTATTCCTCCTTTAAGTCCTGCCATCTGTTTCTCAAGGGAGAGCATGGTGACAAGGGGGCTTTGTCCAGCTGCCTTTTCCACGGAGGACCAAGGCAGTGCTAGCTGTCGTGCTTAAAATGGGGCATTCAAAACCCTTGGCCTTGTGGACTTGGCATGAAACACCCCTTCTCCATTTTAAGAGCACTGGAGCATGAGTGTGGCTGGCCGGGCTGCGTTCCCTCTGCCTGTGTGCTGTAGATGTTCAGCTTCCCTGTCCCCCCAAGATCTTGTCCTTGCTGTCCCAAAGCCCTTTGGCCCTGGGACACACCAAGAGTGCCCTTGCCCATGCCCATGGCTTTTTCACTTAAGCTCTCCTCTCTGTATCATGGTTATCAGCCAGAGAGATGCGTCCTTGTGCCTGTTGGTTTTGTAGAGAATTTGGAGACATACAAGCAGCTGCCTGTCATTTCTGTCCCCAACCAGCCACCAGCTGCTGGCACCAAGCACAGGGTGCAGCACCCGAGCCCACGGAGGGTTGCACGGCTTCGGTCCCAGGCAGCAGTGGGAAGCCCACAGGCATTCCACGGACAAAACGTCATTCTAGGATGGAGGGCAGGGGAAAAGCACCACATCCAAAAAGACCTGTGCCAAGCCTCGTCTGTGAGCCTCCGAAATTGTCCTCTCTGCATGCCCTGGGGCTGCCCAACGCCAACCTTGGTGTCTGTGTGAGCGGTGGTCACGGAGGGACCAGAGGGGGATTCTCAAAGGGGCTTGAGCTGATGGAGCAGGGGAATGAATAGTGCTTCTGTTCAGTGCAAAGGGCTTGGATTTCAGCTCGGGGAGAGAGTGTGTGCTGGAGCAGCAGGAGAGGCCCTGGTTTACAAAACAAATAAACCACTGTGGCTTATAAGCACGAGTAATCTGTTATTCTAAAGAGTCCAGGGATAATTTACCACCTGATGTCAAACTCCTCTACATTTTGAAAGGGAAGTTAACAACTGGAAGCTGAGACAGAGAGGAGGAAAGGCTGTTTTCCCAAAGCTGCTTTGTTTTTTAACTCCCTTAACCCAAGCTGTTTAGCCCAACGCTTTACCCTGCCTCTGGGGACAGGGGTGAATGTGGCCACAGCTTGTCCCCAAGACCAAGCAGCACATCTGCAGAAGGGCTGGAGGTGCCACCATCCCGACCCTGCCCACCCCATCCCATGGGCTGGGGATGCTGCAGCACCACTCGCCCCAATGCCTCCGGGTCAGCTTTCTGCCGGCCTCGGAGGCAGTGCTGGCAGGAACCCCGGTGCGAGGGCACGAGGGCTGCATCCCATGATGTCCACCTGGATCTGCTTGGGGGTCAAACCCTGAAATCCTCAAAGGGTGAAATAACCTGGTTATTTTCTTTGGTAGCTCCATCTGACTCTTGACAATAGCTGTGGCAACCCCTTCCCTGTTTGCATGGCATCATTCCAGCTCAGCCTGCAGTGGTTAGAGTGGGCCTTTTTGTTTGGACTAATTTAATCTTTCCATTTTCAAAACTGCTGATTTTTTATAAACAGTTTTAAGCCAGAGGCTGAGCTGGATGCTCTGTTTCCTTGGAGTATGGCACTTGCCCAGCAGTGCTATGTGAAAATCCTATCTGGACAATTTCGTAACCATAAGCAATTTGTGTCCGAGATTCCTGGGAACAAAGTTTAAGGAAAAGGGCAAGTATCTGATACACACACTGACAAGCTCGTAAGCCATCCGAATGACTTGGGAGCCAGGATTTATTCCCTGGCAGCAGGGGAAAACACGCTGTGGCTTTGCCAGAGGCTTTCCTAGGAGCTTTCCTGCTGTGCGTGTGGTAGAAACATTGGGTCAAGCCTGAAACGGGAGCAGCAGCAAGTTCTGGTTTTCTAACATCTGATGCCCAGACCCACCAAGCTTCACAGATCAGCTCCAATTTTTGCCATTTCCTGGTTTATCCCATCAGCACTTTGCATTAGTGTGATGTCTTCATACGTGTTCGGTGGAACCAGAGCAAACTGGGATGGGTGACAGCCTTGTCTGCGTCAGGGGATGTCTCTCTGAGATGTCCCCATCACATATGCATCGCATCGGGGTTCTCGTCTCGCTGCTGGCTTTGGGGGACATAGACAGCAGAAGACAATGGAGAGCTGTGGGGTGGGGGGGGTGGGGGGTAACCAGCAGTGACGGTCAAGCTCTTGTTGCTAATAAAGATGAGCTATGCTGTGGGAAAAAAAATAGTTTTGGAAAAAGGAAGGAAAAAAAGAACAGCAAAACCTCCTCACAGCCTTGAAATGTCCTTAATCTCCCTGCTGACCCCACTGTCTGCTCGCTCTGCTGCTGACGAACCAGAGCAGAAGCCCAGCAAGGAGGAACGTGTCGATGTGGGTCCTGCTGTCAGAGCTGCAGCACTGGGCGGCCTCGAGCAGCTCCAGATGCTGGAGTGAGGTCAGCCGGGGACTCGGCCCTCCGCGGCGGGGGCTGCCCGGACCGGGGGGGGAACTAACTGGCGGGACAGTGCCTTGCCTGCATTTTGCAAATGCCAGGGCAAAGCCAGGCTTACCTTCAGGCTTGGCCCTAGCCCAGTCTGCAAACTCAGTCCTAAAGTGCCGCAGGTTGCAGAGCAAATCGGGGTGCTGGCAGGCTGTCCGCTCTGTCCGGACATGGGTGTGAGACATTCCCAGGCTGAGCTCCAGCAGCTGCAACTGTGCGAGACACGTAGCGAGCACCCAGTCCTGGCCAGAGAGCAACTGGGAGGAGCTGGACGTAGATAGCATCCCCAGCAGCTGCCTGCACACCTGGGAAAGGCACAGGGCATCCTCAGTAGCAACCAGGAGGGGACCACTGCCTGCAGGTGCTACACCGGTGGTTTTATAGGGTCTAGCCCAGGGCGTTGCATCTGTTTTTGATGATGGGAGCTGGGCAGCACCCTCCTGTCCCGTTGGTCTCGGGGGGGTCCCACTGGAGGTGTTGCTACGGCTCCTCCTGCCTCGAACCGAACCGAACCGTGGACTGTGTCTCTCTGCTTGCTGCAGGCTCTGGCAGCCGGAGCCGGGAGGAAAACACTAGATGGCAGGTTGAGGCCATGTCTGAGCACCTGGCTGCCAGCCCAGCCCCAGAACAGGGCGGTGTGGGATCGCTGACGGCTCGTAGGGTTGTGCTGGCCCTGCCGGCTGGCTCTCCAAGATGGGGTGGGTGCAGGACCCTTCTGGCTTTATCCAGCTGCATGTTTTCTTGAAACTTCTTCAAAACTCTTCTCCTTGGCCCTCTGGGCCTCATCCAAATTTGGCAGAAGTTGGCAAGGAGGTTTGAGAGGAGGGTTGACAGCTATGCAGGCAAAGTGATAGTCTGAACACTGTATTTGCAGAAAGCTAGGCTGAAAACTAGAAACATAGATCATTTCAGTCTTGCTCTGTAACCTCTGTGCCCATTCATGCAGGTGCTGCCTCTGCTCACCATTGCAACCCCAGACACTTCTGAGCTCCTCAACATAAGCTGGAAAGAGCCACACACGTGGGATCGGAGCAGGACCTCGCATCCCCAGAGCAGAGGGCAATGCACCCCAAAATACAGCCCCTGCCAGATGCTATCCAGCCATTCTCATGAGCCTTGTTTGCTGTGCAGCACCCAGGTGCAGAGCAGAGCACCCTCTGTAAGGTGCCACACAAACTGGGACAAAATGGGGTTTCTGTCCCAGAAACAGTCGCTATTAAAGGGTGGCTTCTAAGGAACAGCTTTTCCTTTCTCCTTTTATTAAATCTGTGCAAGCTGGAATCCCAGATTTATTACTATCCAGGGATCCAGCAGGCACATGAGGGGCTGATTAAAGACATGCCAGGACTTCTAAGGTCAGGGACAAGAGGTAAGACCATCTTCCAGCACGACACTTGCAGTTACAAGGCTTTGTCTGCCTGTAATGTAGTTTGTGGCCACTCGGTGTCTCTGAAGGCTGCTGGGAGCTGCAGGCTGGGGAGCTGCAGAAAATTGGGGAGCAAAGCGGGGAAGCAAGATGCAGAGGTCTGGGCTTTAGGTCAGTGTTTGCCAGTAAATATGCAAAGCTGTCAGTGAGCTGTGGTTCCCTGTAGCTCTTCGATTTCTGGAGCAAAACGTTGTTAAAACAGAGGAGATGGGAGGTGTGCTGAGCTGGTTCTTGACTGCGAGCTCAGTTCAGTGTAACCCTGTCCAGAGAGGGGCTGGTCGACTCCGAGTTTATCTGCTCTTGGGATTTTGACTTTAAAGAGAAGCCAATGGCTGGGACATGGCTTTCTCCGGGCCAATTTTGCAGATTGGAGACGTTTCACATCAGCCGTGGCTGAACTCCTGAACTCCTACACACTTCCCAGAGCTGCAGCCCAGCCCCGGGGTTGGCCCTGGATCCAGGGAAAACCATCTTCCCCACGGCCCCCCGGGACATTGGGGCACATGGGTCCCCAGGGGTGGCTTTTTCACCCGTGGAGACTCCATCACTCTTGGTACTTGCTAGTTCAAAGCAGGCGCTCGGACCACACCATTTCGGGTGCTAAGAGCCAGAGGAAGCGACATCCAAATAATCAACAAAAATGGTAAAAGCATGCGTTTGGGTTGTGCACACAAAGAGCAGCTGATTCATGGCAGAGCATGGTCTTTCCAGAAAGCAATATTTAGTGAGAGATCCCCCAGGGGCTTGCTCTGAAAAGGGAAATCTGCCGGCGCTGCAACCGTTTTTTGAGCATTCCTTGGGAAAGGGGTTGTGATGAGACCTTGCACCCCAGGGGCTTTGGGTGAGGAGCGGGGCTGCCCCAGTGCTGCAGGGTCCTGCCCCCCCCGCCACCCTGTCCGGCAGCATCCCCCGGCAGGGGATGCGTGGGAGCAGGGCAGTCCTTCCAGGGCTCTTCACCCATAGATCTGCGAGTCGTGTGGGTGCTGGGATCCCGAGTGGGGCTGCCCGAGAATCCCTCCTGCCCAGGCTGCCGGTGCGGGCTGTCGGGGAGCTGCAGTGGTCGGGGCCATGCCTCAGCAGAAGGGAATGTTCTTCTTGAGACATCTTAAAGGCAGCCTGAAAAGCTTGGTCCAGATCTCATGAGTCACCTACCACCGCACATGTGGGCTCCGGCGCAGCCAACTTCCCTCAGCGCCAACAGCAACACGGCGTAGCCTAGCAATCGGGAGCAACCCTACAATAATAAACCAGAGGGAGAAGCGCTCATAACCCTATACAGCAAACCCATATAAATTAATTGTGTTTGATGAGGATTTTCCAGCAGGCAGCTGCGATCGCGAGGAGGGAAAGTAAAGGCAAAGTATTTGTCAGATGCAGCCTCGAGGTCAGGGCTCTGTGTCTGCCTGCTGCTCTCACACCTCCTCCATCCTTTTTCTTCTTCCCCATTTTCCCCCATCCATCTCTCTCTATTAAAGCTTTTTTTCCAAATCCCTTTCATTGGGGTGTTGCTTGCTGGCCTTGCACTGCCGGCAGCCGTTGCAAACTGCCACGTGGAACTCCCCCAGTCCCCCCCCCGGCCGTGCAATGCCCCCAGAGCCCAGCTGATATCAGTCAGAGCTGCTGGCCACGGCCAGACGCCAAGTCCACGTGTTGCCAAACGGCAGCGTGATCTTCTCCAGGGACTGCAGCAGGCTCTGAATCAGGCCTTGACTGCTCCGTGCATCTTGTCTGGATGGTGCTTTCACATGTGGTTGGCTTTAACTAAGCTCCTCCTTGAAATATAAACACATGCTTGAACACCACCTTCAGCTCAGGATGCATCCCTCTGCCACGGCCGAGGAAAGGCAGTTACTCTCACCTGGGGAAAATATTTCATCCTGAAACACGTTGTCTTTGCTGTTGGAAAAGACTGATTCTCGGAAAGAGAAACAAGGCAGCTCTCCGGAAGGTCCCTGTACAGAGGAATAGTCTGTTGCCTCCTGCTCGTTCAGCCCCATGGCCGGGCTGCCTCCAGGCGCGGGAAGAGGTGCAATGTGGGAAAACACCAGCTATTAGTGTCTCCGAGTGCCTGGTTCAGCGATGAAAAGAAGCACCATTAAATGTTCTGAACTTAGGTATAAATTAACTGGCCTGGCTATGGTCATTTATGATGTCTTTCAGGTTAAAAAACAGTCCTCATTTCTAAGGATTTAGAGTCCCCACCTGCCTTTAATGGGACTATTCTCCTTACAGCTATTGCCGTAGGTAAAGACTTAAAGTCAAACAATAATTACTCCCAGGAAAGAAACACTGTTTTCTTGTCATGTTCCATTAACTAGTTCACAGCATGAGGCAAAAAATTAATGGCCTTATTATCTGGCCTTCAAAATAGATCATATTAAAGAGGAGAAGGTAGCTCTGAAGAATACAGAAGACACCGGGGATGCCACTGCCCTGGACGATATGACTGCAAGGCTGTTGGGATGTTTAATATGTTTTAGCTCAGTATTGGCTTGGTCACCAAGGGATGGAGGGCAGCGGTGGGAAAGGACCCTGGACCAGGAGAGGTGGCCGGGCAGACCGGAGATGTGCCCTCCCTTCTGGGATTTGCTTCCCGCAGAGGTGAGGTTTATTTTTCATCTTCGGTATGTGCGATCAGCTCCATCCTGGCTTCGCCTGGGGTGGGTTAGTTGCGGTAGGTATTTTTGCTGCTACACGAGGGCTGGCATCCACACGTCTTTGCATGATGGCAGATGTCAGCTCGGGAAGTGAATGTGCTGCAGCCACGTGCTGGCAGCGGGAACCTGAAATTCATTTGATTAATGCGCGTTGTTGTTGTTTCCCCTTGAGCTGGAGAACCTGGCAGCCTCCAAATGGTTTGGAAGTACATCAAATCCCCCAAGGAAGAGAGACAGAGTTTCCAGCCCTCCCCCACGACTTCAGGGCTCTTCGTGGAGAGGATTCAGAGCAGTTCATCTCCCAGACACCTGCAGACACACTCAGGCATGTGCACATAGGTGCGGTGCTGGCAGCCGAATTCCTCGTGGCCGACAGGCTGCATGTTCCACCTTTCTGCCTCTCTGGGTCTGAGGATTAAGAGATTTGCTCAGTTTCAATGAAGTCTGAGCAGTTGTAGGATGGCTCTGATTATCCTCAGCTGCTCACAGTTCAACTTGGCCATTTGTGACAGCAGGGGAAGATGTGGCAGGGGAATGCCCTGTCCAGAGACCCCTTTTCCCTGTACACCTCCTCTAGAGAAGTCCTTGTAGAGACATCTGAAAGTTCAACTGATGGCACAGATGTTGGTCCCGGGGTCTCATGCGGATGCATGGCCGAATGGATGCAGTCCCCCCGGCTGAGCTGGGGCTCATTGTGGCTGGCTTGATCCTCAGCCTCTTCTGTGGTTTTTATTTCCTAGTTAGCCTTCAAATAAGAGGCGAGATGGGCTTTTTTTGGCCTTTCACGAATATTAAATTGCAGAGTGGAAATGTGGGGAAAATCACTCATTACTGTCATGGGCCTGTGTCCATGCTGCCTCATTCATCAATCTTTAATTACTTTAAGGACAGATTTGCCAATATTTTCATCCCCTCATTTTATGGGGTCAGTGGAGAGAATGAGAGCCTTCTGGTTGTATCTTTTTTTTTTTTTTCCCTTGCACAGGAGGTGGGGAATCTGCTGCTGAACGCTGGCAGAGCTTTGGTGTTGCAGGGCCATAGCACCCCACAGAGCTGGACAGGATTATGCTGTCTCCTCCATTTTTTTGCTCAATGGCTTTTTTTCCCCTCAGGGATGTCACTGAGAGGCACTCAGTGATGTAGGTGGATGCAGGACCCCTGCACCATCCCGGGATGCTGCGTGTTTGCTGCCGAGGCTGGAGAGGAGAAGCAAAGGGAAGGAAACCACCAGCCAGCTCACGAGCATCGTGCTCGAGCCAAGTGTTGCCATCAGGAGGGACGAGTGTCTGCTGCTCCCTGGCACGGGCCCTGACCGCCCCAGAAACACGAATGGCAGCATCCTAGACAAGACCTCATGCAGCCTGTGCAAAGTCTGGGCAGGCAGGGGAGAAAGGTTGTTTTTTGTTTTCCCTCCTCTCCTCTCTTCTCCTTCTGTCTCATGAGCTGGCAGAGACCAGCGACGTTTTAATCAAATTTGGCATGTGGTGAGAGGAAAAGAAGGAAGGTAGGGAATTGTAGGAGGCCAGGAGACCCCTGGAAAGGCAGGCAGAGGGAAGGGAGAGAGCACAGGGAATTACAAAGTCCATTCTGGATCCGAGTGGGGGAAGATGTCTGGAGCAAACACTTCTTGAGAACCAGACCAGCGGCGAGCAGCCCCATCCCCGTGGGAACTGGCTGAGGATGTGCTGCTCCCCTTGTTATTCCTTTTCTTGCATTCCCTGTCCACCGTTGTGTCCCTTCACCACTCATTCCCATATGTTTGCTGGCTGTTCTTACCTCCAGGATGATGCCTCCTACACAGAGTGGATGCATTTTCCGCCAAGCCATGGTTTCAGCTAAAGATGCGTTGTTTGAACTCAAGAAAGCCGTTTGGGGAATGTTTTTTGAGCGACTCCATTGTGTTGCCTCTTACATGGGGAGACCACAAATGACAGTGGGCTTCAAGGCTCGGCTCCAGACCTTCCTCACTCCATGAGGAGGGCAGCTCACATGGGAACACCTGGATCAGGGCTGCATCTGCCAACAGGCACAAGGAGACCAGCACAAGCCAAGTACCGGTCCAGGTCTGCCTTCACCCGTCTCAGGGTACCGCACTTCCCTAGGACATGGTTTTTGCAGCAGACCCCGGTATGTGTGCCACATACCGATGTCACCCGGGACGTGTCTCATTTTGGGTGGGGGAGACGTCCCTGCTGCAGCCTGGCAGGGATGTGCGGGGCTGCACGGCCCTGGGCGGGCGCAGAGAGCAGGGCATCAGTGCCAGGACCTTGCTGGGCTGTTGCATTGCTGTCATCTCCACCAAGGATTTCCCATTGCACTCGTACTCTAGCCCTGACACTGCCTCTCGCCAAGGACACGGTGCTGCCTGAGCCGCTGCTGGCTGCCCCGCGCCGGGAAAGCAAAGTTTGGGCTGACTCTGTCTGCAGTTACCTGGCCTCGTGTCCTGGAAAGCTTCTCTCTGGACCATGCATCTCTCTGGACTTTCTTCCAAATACGTCAGGCAGCCCAGGAGAGGACAAAACAAAAAGGAAATAAATCTTCGTAAAATTGCTTCAAGGTTTTACTTTTTTTTCCAGGTTCTGCTGCACCAGTCCTTGCAGACCAAGTGTTATCTTTCACTTCTGGATGCTCTGGACATAGCAGCTGTAACATCTTTAATAGCACCTTCCTCTTCTAAACACCACTCTACAAGGCATTGGTCTCCATTGACTTCTTTACCTGTTTCTGTTTCAGTGCTTATATTGCTGAAAAACTTAAACTACTTTGAAGACGAAGGGTCACTCTGCTGCCGATTTGTTTTCTGCTTCAGCCTGATGACATTCATTTGGTTTGCATGATGTTTTCATTAAGAGGGCTAGGCCTAATGGCACTTTACGGTTGAAAAATATTTCTGCTCGCTTGCAGGGTACTTACAGCATACGGCCCTAATCCAGCAAGCATAAGTATACTCAAGGCAGTGAACTCAGCTAAGGACAGTGGGACGCCTTGGAGTGACACCAGACACGCATGAGCACAGATGCTGTCGGGGTAGGAAATATCTCCTTCAAAATCAAACTCAGAAGGAAGCGCTGGATGCCAGCAGGCATGCTGAACCTACTCTCGTTACCTAAAAAAATGTTGACACATGAGGTGTAATCAGTATGGTGTTTGGCAACTTTTAAAAAAGTGTTGCTTTTAATTCTTACTCAGTTTCTTCAGGCACTGGCAATGTGGTGGCTTGGGTTTGTTTGTTGTTTTATTTTTTTTTAATTTTCAAAATGTTCTTCTTTTCCCACATAGAGGGAATACACTCCGCCTTCCTTTTATTCCATGGAGGCGACTAAAAATCCAAATTGCAAGATGAAAAGAAAGTCAGGCTCACCATTATTAGCCAACCCATCTTCTTATGGCTTTAGGATTCACAAGCTAATATTCCCACAGTTCTACTTGGCCATAGGAAAATGGAACATTAGCCAGAAATTGTTTTGGATTTCTTTGGGTAGGGAAAAATATAAAGCTAATGCCCTCTTGTGGCTCCTTACAGCAAAGTGTTTGGCTGCAGAATGGTAGCAGACACGTCTCACCTGGCTGTTATGGGGTAGGAAAGATAATAGCCTTGTGTATCCCACCTCTTCATTTCAAGGTGATTTTAAGGGCTGTAGATAAAAGGTGGCGTTTGGCTCACGCCGGAGAGGGAAGCCCAGGGCATCATCTGAGCCTTGGGCAGGGCTAACGCGAGGCTGCGGCCGGGGACGCCTCGCTGGATGGGCTGGGATGCAGGCAGCAGACCTCATCTCTAAGGCAGCATCCCAGCTCCTGGCCTTGGCAGGCTGTTCCCCACCAGAAAGCAGCGGTTTTAGAAATAGTTAAGTCAGTTTTGCAGATTTGGAGGCAGTCCAAAAAGCATGGTGGTTTTCTCCCAAGGCAAAACAGCCTGAGGGCACTAGGGATGGAGAAGCCCACTGCCTGTCACCCAGGTGTCCATCCACAAAGTCCATCCAATCTAGCAGGCTTTGCAGGAACATTTAGCCTAAGTAAATTAAATGATTTGGGAGTTTTCATCAGAGCCGAGTTCTCATTTGGCTTTGAACTGCTCTGAAATATGTAGCTGTTGCCTGCTGCTGGTGCAAGGCACCCAATGACACATCCAAGCACATATGAAGTATTTTTTAAAGCACGGACATTACCATATAATAACAATAATAAAAATCCTCTATATTTTAGAGCCCATGTGCCTACCCCCACACCAGCCTTCCGTGCAAGACCGCCATCAGCATCTGCTTCCTATTAAACATCATTGGGTTCCAGCCCAAAATAACTTCAAAGATTTATTGACTTCTATGATTTCTAAACAGCTCCCAAAGAGCAGCGGAGAGCCCGGCGTTGGCTCCACTAACCCGGTGGGATGAGACGGTGCTCCGCGCTCCTTATCCCACAGATTACCAGAATATGGAGCCAATCGCTCTCCATTTGAATGTTAACCTAAAACTACTTCCACCGTGAAATTTTAGGAATTTAGGACCAGTACAATTGCTGAGCAGATCAGACATCAAACCAATGGTTCACATTACCCAATATCCTACCCCAGCAGTGACCTTCCATTGCCTGTGAGAAGTTCCCATCCATTAGAGGTTAGTATGCTAAAACAGGAGTACCATACCTTCTCCTTGTACTTGTTTTAGTCCTTCTTCTTGTAAGTGGATAGTCCCTCTCTCTAAATAAATGCTGAGCATCTGATCAAGCCCCATGAGTATCTAGTGGTTGAGAGTGCCACACGCTCCAGGATCAGCATCGCTGCTGCTGAAATTGTTCTTTTTTTTTTTTTTTTATCCATGAGAAATTTCAGCAACACCAAGTTTTCTGTCAAAATACTACGTTAGAATTTTTGTAGAGTTATTCTCAATTTAAGTTTTTCCTCTATAAAGTTTCCGAACACCAAAAATAGTGAAGATTTTAACTTCAAAAGACAAGTTTTTTCACTTTTGGCTTTTTGGCAAAGACCCAAACTTATTTTCTTAGGAAAATTGTGAGCTAAGAGAGGGCAAAGTTCCTTTTGTTATCATGCCACACACCATCAGGAGGATGCTTACAAAACTAACAGTGGAAGAGCTAAGACATCTTAGCCAAGCTGCAGATGTCTCATCGGCTTGTCCCCCCCGTGGGCAGGGGCATGCTGCTGGGCTGGGAGCCAGGACCATCCAGCATCCAGCTCTTTGCTCTGCAAACATCCCCTGGAGTGAGGATCTGCATGGGTTCTCACTTCTGGGATGAGCCTTTCCTGCCCCTTACCCTCTGCCCAAGCAAATCCTTCCTTTCTAGACATCCTTCTGTGGTCCTGGCTGCTTGCTGGCCAGGATAGAAATGGGTCCTGTATGGATACAAGCTGCAATGAGGCTGGGCTGTGATATTGCTGCTGTAAGCTGAGTACCAGCTCCCAGATCTGGGAGGAACTGCCCCATAAACCAGCAGGGAAATTGCCAAGTGAATCCCCACGTGGCAAAGAGCAGCCCCAGCACCGTTCCTCCTTGGCTTGACCAAGTGAGATCTTTTAAGATGCCATGTGATAGCTTGGGATTACCAGTGTGGAACTGTTTAAGCAGAGCCCATGCTTTTCCTGGGGTCTTCAACACTGTCCTAGTGAAAAAGTAGAAAGTGTGGCAGGCTCGCACCTCGAGGAGCCCCTAGAAGTGTCCACCAAGAAGGGGATGTTGAGGGAAGAAGCTAGCAGGGAGTTTGGCAGGAAGGCATCACACATCTGGCCCTGCGAGACTGCATGTGCAGTCCCAGTACTCTGCTCATTTCTCACTTTTTCCTTTTTAAATGTCCACTTAAGGCAGAGAAATGGCTGAGAAAAGAAGAGCAATTGGCTTTTTTGGCCACAGGCCTGGAGAGTATCTGGCTGACTGGTGGGGATGCTGGGAGAGATGTGCCCAGCGGCAGCGGGTGCTGCAGAGGGGCTTTCTGGGGTTTCTTTTATCATGGCTCATGTTTGAAAGGAGGGCTGTGGGAGTGGGAGGCGAGCAGATGGACCGACGTGTTTGACAGCTGGTGGTGGGACTGACGGCTGAGGTGCCATGAAAAGGGGAAAGGTAGGGAGTACAGAAGGGAATTTGCAGCCTCTTAGCATGTTTCTGGTAGGATTTTCCTCCTTACTTCCAGGCTCTGTTCAAACTAGGGTGCTGTTTTCTGCCTTGAAAGCAGAGGCTCCTTAGAGGGGCTTTTCTCTCAACCAAATATAGATCTACTAAAAAGCACAGCTCTGGTCTCTGCCAAGAGCTCCGTTTCTGTCAGGATTTCAGGGACTACTTAGTGTCTCCATTTCCTGGGAATCTCTTGCCAAGAGCTTTATGCTGGTCCTTCCTCCCTTCGCTGTGGGTCTGTGGGGAAGAAGTATGTGGGGCGAGCACTGAGACTGCTGGACCAAGGACAGGGGGATGCTCTCATCCAGCTGCACTGGTGCACAGAGCAAGGTGCTGGGCACCGTGTCCAAGCTGCACCTCATGCACTATGAAAGAGGTGTTTCCTCCAGGCCCTGCCACTTTTTTCAAGCTAAAGCAATGCCTAGAGAAGACTGTGAGCATTTTTCACCCCGTTTGCTTTCCACTGACTCAAGTTGGGCTGCAGTGGAGATGTGCACATCTAGTTTCTATTGCAATAATCACTGAGCGGGCGAGCGTCAGGACACATCGGTTAATGTCAGCCTGATCTAACACGCAGCCGCTCACATGGGTTTGCACCAGAGAGAAGGTCTGGGGGAATTACTGTGCTTTGCACAAGCGAGAGCTCTGCTAGGTCTCTTTGCTAAGTAGCAAGCGGGGCAGGAGGGTGCTGCCTCTCCCCACCTGCCTGCCAAGAGGGGATGGGACTGTTTGCCAGTCGCTGCTGCTCTCAGACAAAAAAAAAAAGACGGAAAAGCCTCAGTCCTCACGCCTCTTTTGTGGCCTGGACAATGTGAGTCACGCTGAGTGCCCAGGGCATCCAAGGCTGCTGCATGCTGCCCCCCCCCCGCCTTCCCCTAGCACTGTGGCTGCTGCCTCTTTACCCCACCAACGTGGCAAGGCAATGCTTCTGCCTCGAGTTCAAGGGGGGAAGACAGAAGGACATACAGGAGAGAACAGAAGGACAGATTCCAGCAGGGAATGGGAAGGAGAACAAGCCCCCGAACAGCTCAGACCAGAGTGAAAGGAGCCGGCGTGTAGCTGAGGGCTCCAGCAGGAGTGTTCCCAAGCCTTCGGATCAGCAGTGGGACAGAGGAGTAAATTCGACGCATATTTTCCATCCTCAGCTATCCACATTGCCCCCAACCTGATCCCAATTAGATATACAGAGGCAGCTGCCAAGGAACTTTTATGACTCATTTGAAAGGGAGCCTACACAAGAACCATGCATTCGAATCCAGCTGTCTCCTCTCTGTTGTTGTTTATGGAGGACATTTGTGCTTGCTTAGCTCACCTAGGAAAGGGCCAGCGGGCCCCTGGACACAGGAGAAACTGATTGTCAGCCCAGCTTGGGAACATGCTGCGTATTCCTTAAAAAAAGGAGAGACGGAGTTGAGCTGGCAGGAAGCACAGCTCAGGCTTCGGAGGAGCGGGCAGCAGCCCTGTGCTCTGGGGGAGCCCCCTCACTGCGTTGCCTTTCGCCTTCACGGCCTCGGCTGTGAACAGAGCTATTCCCCACCAAGCACCGTGCTGCTGGGGACCCCAAACCACCCCAGGGAGTGGAAATCACTGGGGCTTGGCAGCTGCCCTCTTGTTCGCAGGGACAAAGCCCTCGCCGCTCGCAGAGGCATCAGCAAAAGTGAGATGCAGAGAGCATCGGGTGCAACCTAAAAGTGGGCTGATGTTCAGCAGGCAGGTCTGAGCGACATGGTCAAACCTTGCTCAGGGAGGATGTAGGAAATCCCAGGTTAAATGTGATCTGAAGCCCATCTGCATCTCTTACAGCAGCCAGATACCGCTGCTCCGGAGACGGCTGGAGGACTCTCAGAGCAGCGGGTGTGCCTGCCCATATTAAGTCTCATCCCGGTCTTTAATAACAGCAGATCAACCTAAACCCTGAAGAGTGAGACTGAAAATCCCTTCCCAAATGCTTGTTGTTATTATAATAACTGCAGTAATCTGTGCTATTGCCATGCTCCACAAATTGCCTGCCTGGCCCCTGTTGTGCTTTAGGTATCAGCGGTTCTGGGACAAGGTGCTTGGGATTTTTTCAGCTGGAATTGGGTGAAGAGCTGGAATATAATGAATATTTTGTGCTAGGAGTTCAGAGGCTGTCAAGCTGGGCTTTGTTAGCAAAATGCATAATTTCTGATTCCAGTCTGGTACCAGCAACCAGGAGGTTTATCTTGAAAGCTGTGACTTTAAAAAGAACCAAATCAACAACACCCACCTTGTGAGAGAGCAGGGCAGGCTTCTGGTGGCACTTCATCGCTCAAAATGCAGTTCTACAAAACTGGCCTGGAGATGCCCCAGCCTCCGAGGTGCCTGTCCTGGTCAGGGTTGATTTTCTGGGCAAACTCCCTGATTTTTTAAACATTTTCCTTTCAGTATAGAACAGGCCGTGTTTTCCCTCGATACCTTGAAAATTTTCACTAAGTGGAATTGTCCTTTTACCACCCATCTCTGAAGTTCAGTATCTACGATACATCTTTCACTTGGCTTTTCAAGTTTCTAAAGCCCTGCCACTCTTTTAGCTTATATCTTCCTAGCATTTCAAATAAGTACTATTAAACGAAAGCTGACACTCTTATAAATTCACGTGATTTTGGGAAACGGTTCTTTAACAAAAGTACCTGCTACCCCAAGACCCTTCCTAGCAAGTGCCATCGTGTCTCACGAGCCCAGGCAGGATCCTGCTGGCTTTTCAAGTTTCTAAAGCCCTGCCACTCTTTTAGCTCATATCTTCCTAGCATATCAAATAAGCACTATTAAACGAAAGCTGACACTCTTATAAATTCACATGATTTTGGGAAACGGTTCTTTAACAAAAATACCTGCTACCCCAAGACCCTTCCTAGCAAGTGCCATCGTGTCTCACGAGCCCAGGCGGGATCCTGCTGACGTCTGCATCCCCTGCACTTTCAGGGCAGGGATTTACACACCCTGAAGCTGGAGCAATTATCCTGCAGAGCTAACCACCCCTGCGCTGCACAAAGGACGGTGGAAGCCCTGCGACGTGCTGCCGGGCAGGACTTTGCCGGAGGCTGGTGTGGAAGAGCGGGCATCGCCTGCGACAGATGGATGAAGTGCTACAACGTGCTTAGCGAGCAGGGTCCGGAGGGTTTGCACCACCCAGGGTCTAGCCCTGCGATGGGATTACCTAATTTCCCTGTCTCCGGCACTTCCCTTACTCCCTCCCTGGGGCAGGAATGTCACGCACAGCACCCAACCCAACACACCAGCACCCACCCCGGCTACCGTGGGGTTTTTGGAGTCGCTTGGCTCAAAGCCTACCCGGGCAACCCTCCGTCAAGAGGACGGCAGCCGACATCACTAGATGGTGCTAACGCTTGCCTTTTCCCCAGCTCCCGGAGAACCGGAGCAGTGCCCGAGCAGCGGGCCCCCGGCTGCGGGGATGCTTCGGGGACTGGGGGGTCCTGGTGGTCCTCAGGCACCACTCCTTGGGGCTCATCTTGGTGTTGCCATTAATAATAGCGGCGATGAGGAAGATGTTTCCTTGCTGTCCGCTTGTCTCCAGGCTCTTAAGGGGAAGGGGCTGGGCTCAGCATGTTGCAGGATGCGTCCCTGGGGTGTTAATGGGAATGCGTCCTTCCTACTGCTGCTCCCTTGGAGGCTGGAGGCGCTGAGCCTGCGATGGGGTGTGGGGATGGCCGTTCCCTCTCTGCATCCATTTGCGCTGACTTAAACCCTAACCAGACGGACCCAGGTTTGCTGAGGCCAAGGGAGCAAAGCTGCAGCACGGGTAGGGCCAACCGGCTGCGATTCCCAGTTGGTGCTCCCTGTGCTGGTGGTGAGCTGGGAATACACACTCATGTCCCTCCCCAGAGCCCCTACCGCCGGAGCACAGCCTTTTGCAGGTCCTATCCTCCCATCACTGGTGGAGTCAGGCATTCAAATGGGAGCTGGTAGGGTGGGGATTTCCTCTCTTGTGGAAGGATCACTGGCTTTTGGAAGCTCCTTTCCCAATGCCTGGCTGATAAGGCACAACCTCAGCTACAGCCAGCTGATCTTCCTCCTCCTCGCTGGGCAAATGGCCCTGGGGAGGTGCTGGGGTACAAGGAGGAGGGAGCAGGGCTCACCCACACAGCTGACTCGGCGCCGATAAGCTGCCACAGCCAGACACTAAACAAATGTGTCTGGGAATGTCATGTTTCTGCTCACCAGGCGCTCCTCATTTTGTGGGGCTGAGCTCAGGGGACAAGAGCTGCCCCTGGTCCCTTGGTGGAAATTGGTTCTGGGAAAATGGGACTGACTCAGCCGGAGGGTGCTAAGAGGCTCATGGTAATGGGATGAATTCCCAGCAGGCGAGGAGGACGTCGTCACCTCCTGCAGCATCGGCCGAGGCTGTGGTCGCTCCCAGACAGGGTGGTCAGCCCCAGCCCCGGGATGTGGCCCCGGGTGCAGAAAGCAGCAGGGGAGTTCAGTCAAGAGCGTGAAATCTTCCATGGGGAGAACCTGCCCGTCATCCGACGGGCTTCCAGCTTCTGCAGGGATGGAGAGATTTTGGCAGGACAAGGTATCTAAATGTAATTTTTCTCGTGGAGCTGGACAAGATATGGATATTTCAAATCTCCAGAGAGCCCCTGTGGGAAGAGCAGGGACAGCAGAGCATCCACAGCAGAACCAAAGCAAGGCTTCAGTTTGCTGATTCTCAGCTTTTTCCTCCTACTTGCTCCCACCCTCCTCTGTGAGCAAACCCTCCAGAGCATCGCCAACTCAGCCACGAAAGTGACTGATTTGAGGCCAACCCATAGGTCCACGTAAGAGCTCACAAGGGAACCCAGAGCTCTGCCCTGTTTGTGAGAAACCCCAGCTTTCTAGGTCACAGCTTTGGCCGATCCTCACACCACTCGCAGTGCAAATGCCAGTGCCACCACCCCAGTTGTTCTTGCTCTTGGAAGATAACTGGAGCCAGAGACATAGAAATGTGAAGGAAACCACACAGAGAGACCAAGGCAAACCCAGGCTCAAACGCCAGCGGTCACACCAACCTCACCAGCCTCGTAGTGCCACCAGTGGATCTCATTCAAGAAGGAGAAACACTTTGACAGCATTTACTGTGCAGGGAAAGAGAGCCATCATTTATCTTCGGCAGCTGACACCGCTTTGCTGCAGAAGGTTACCTCTGGTTAGGTGAGCAGCTTTGGCTGTTTGATCAGACGAATGGGAGTAATTAACATCCTGATTTTAGGATGTGATCATATCAGGCTGAGCAAATAAGCCTCTGACATTTTTAATCAAAAGCTCTTCTCCTCACACAGTGTTCAAAGGCAGAGACGATGCAGGGAGGAGGATGAGGGCTGAGCGGCTGCGTTCTCTGAGACGAGGACTATGTGTCAAACCTGCTGCCACATGCCAGCCCTTCCGCACCGGGCTCGTCTCTCTGGGCTCCTCCACCTCCCATGGGACTCATATAGCCGTGAGTCATTGCAGCCATCCCTGCACCACATCCTCCGAGACAAACCCACATGGGAGCAAGAGAAGCTCGGGGCATTCTCTGAAGAAATTGCTTTCTCATGACTAAACATCAACGTATAGAAAAAAAGGAACCATGGCCACAAATTTACTTAAAAATCATCAGTGACTCCCCAGCCCAGAGGAAAGTCTGATGTCGATGTCGTGGCGCGAAGCAGATGCAGGGAGAGGGGTTGCTTGTGTCAGTGAGGGCTGCTCAAACACATCTCTTTAAAAAGAGCTTCCCATGGCAAGCTGATGACCTGGGAGGCAGGGAGCTCCAATGGGATGGCCTCCAAAAGGACAGCTTCTTGGCTTTATTATTATAAATAATGATTTATTTATTAGCAGCTCCTTGTGGCACCCAGGAGAGGAGCAGCTGGGATTGCACTGACACGCAAACTGGTGGGGAAGCTTCAAATCAGCTCTGGCTTTCTGCAAGTCCCCTTCTCTGGGCAGGCTGGGGCACAGGCAGAGCAGGAGCTGCTGCCAGCCAGGCACCCTGCAACAGGGTCACCAGCACCTTTCTGCAACTAATTAAAAATCCACTCCAGCCTGTCGGCAGGGACCCTCATTTTTTGCTTTATCATCTCCCTTCTCCTTGGGTTTGAGGGCGGTTAGAAAAGTGCCAGCAATGTGCAAGACAGAGTTATTGTAGGCATGGCTGGGGGCCAGCCACCCTTGTAATTTTGTTAATAGACTAATAGAGGAGCAGATGAAGCCGTTGTAGGTAATATTAACACCACACAGTCCCATCGTGGTCAGAAATGTTTCAGGCTACATCATTAATAAATTTTCTTCTGTGGGAGCTTATTTGTCCTTGGTTGTATCAGGACTGGGCTAGTGGTAGTGGTTTCAATTCTTTAGTATAAAGTTTGATTTTTCTTTTAAATGACCAGGCATTAACGGACCATTTAAGTTCAGTTTTTAATGACCAGATGTAATGTAAAGGAGCAAGCACATAGTCTGGGTGGGGATTTGTCTCAAGTATCCGAATTACGGCACTCGAGGTGAAGGTGTTAACACACCCGTTTCAGCTGTCCAGGACTGGCAGACAGCCCTGGGGCTCCCGCAGAAACCTGCCCCGCACGAGCACGGGGCCCCTGGGGTGTCCCAGCACTATGAGAGTGGAAAATCCGTATGACAGGCCAGAAATGCAAATACCGTGCTGCGTTGAGAAATGGCTTTAGCAGAGGAGCTCTCCCGTGATGTAAACCCTGCAAATGCAAATACCCAGGTAGCACCGGAGAAAGCCATCAGCGTTACTTCTTTTCCTGCGGTTTCCCCGTCGCTCACACTAGCTGGGATCGCCTTTGCCATCTTTCCCTGTTCCACAGGTGGCATCGGGCAGCCGATGCCAGGACAGGGATGGAAAGAGTCACACGTTGAGGATGGGAGGAATTGCCCCGTGCACACAGTGGCTCGCTTCAGCCTGGGACGTCACCGATGGGCTACTTACCTTCTGTACATTGCAAAAGCTGGAGTGTGAAACTGCAGCCTTGAGACGTAAGAGCTCGGTGGCTGCAACACGTTTTGCAAAAAGTGTTTCCCTTTTCCTGGTTGTGAGTGGTGTTTGGGAGGGAAATGCTGGAAATTAAATTGTCTGGTCTGGGGAGGAGGCGGCCGCTGGTGCTGATGCTGCCGGAGCTGCTGGTACCCATTTTTTCTGAGCTGTGGAGACAGTCACAGAAGCAGAGCCACCACGGGTGGGGAAGTGGGCTCCTCTGAGATGGAAATGGTCGTTCTGTGACCGGGCAGAGGAAGCACAGCTAGGTACCCAATGGGTCCAGGTGGACATCCTTCATGGGCTCAGTAATGGGGCTATTCCAGGACCTGAACCAAACTTCCAAGCTCAGAAATGTGATGCTCTCTGCTGTAACAACTCATGGTTTGCTTAGACTTAGCAGACAGGCTTTCACCACCACAAGCTTTTCTCCCCAGATTCCAGGCACCATTAGCACAACCAAGGGACACGTATTTCCCACCATGTGGGACTGGGCCATCACTACTTTTAGCCACCTATTCTAGAAAGACTCTTCCTAGTGAATGACATGGTGTTAACTCACCTACTCCCACCAGCGGGTACCCTGACTGCTGAGAAGCACATCGCTTTCTGCCCCCAGGCCATAAAATTAAAGTTGTGCCAGTGCTAGCTGTAAATGAAAACCCTCTGTTTGAACCTTCTAGCTGTGAAAGGGGAGGGGGAGATTTAAAAAATCTTTCTGAACTTCTCTTTCCTTCAGTCATTTTACAAAACGCTTTAGTGTTGGATATTTCAAGGAACAGTTCTTTATGACCATCTAGCCCCTTCTTTTCTCCTCTTGCTCTTGATAATGAAGACCAGAGTGATGGCCCACACTAGATACAGCCATTTCCTCACTGATGCTAATTAGAAAGGAGCAATTCCTGGAGAAATGGCAGAAAACTGAGAAATTTTGTCTGGGCAAACCAGACCGTGCACTCCAGAGCAGAAAGTAAAGGAGTGGGAAGGGCACAGAGCGGAGAGTGCCAACCATGGGGTCACACTGGCTTGGAGCGAGCTGGGAGGGGAAGGACATGGGTCCAGAAGAAATTTGAGGGAAAATGTAAGGAGGCAGAAGGGATTACTCCCTGCCCGGGTTAGCCAGGATGAACTAAATACCCTGGCTTTTGTACTTTTGCCCAGCACTGGGGCAGAGACGATCTGGACATGTTGCAGGAGGATTTTGGATGGTTTGGGGGAGCCCGGTGCCCATGGAACATGAGCTCCCTGGGAGTGCATGTCCCGGTGCAGGGCCCCGTGGTCCGTGGGCGCCGAGAGCTGCCTGACCTCATGCTCTGCGCCCGTGAAACCGGGGAGCGAGAAAAAGGAGTCTGAGCAACATGAGCGAACGCAAATGTGTTTCCACTTAGCTGGTCCTCCGAGGCCAAATGATGTAACTCCTGCGAAGCCCTGCAATATGTTGGCAGGAGGAGCCTAGTGACAACTCCAACTGTAAGTTCCTGAGCTAATGAGCAGAAAAGCTGAATAAAAAAAAAAAAAAAAAAAGGCTTTTTCTTTGGCTTAACACAGCGATCCTCCCCGGGAGTGTTTTCTGAGCAGAGAAACAGCATACTGAAGGAAAAAATCCAGCCCCCAAAGACCCTGGCTCCTCTCCTCTGGGTCTAATGGGACAAAGCCAAGGGGTCAACACCCATCGGGACAAGCGTTTCAAACCAGCAGAGCTGGGGGTTTGCTCAGCCTGCTGAGATGCTGACGCAGATCCCTGCTCCAGAAGCAGCTCGCTGCCATCCTGTTCTCCAGTCTTTATGGAGTTAACCAAAATTATTATTACTAAGGGTGGGTTTTTCTGTCTATGTGTGTGTTACCAGCAAAGAATGTTTTACTACAGCTCTCCACACAGCCACCAGCCTCCAAATGGACCATGTTACAGTAGAGCTAAATATTGTGTCAGGGACCATGTGTTTCTTGTAAGATGGGCTCGAGCCACAACTGTGTAGGAAATTGTTTATCTCTCTTCCCCCCTCTCCCTCTTTCTGCCTTTATCCTCCCACGGGCCGTGTGGATGGCCGGGGTGCTGGCGATGGGAACTTTCCTAGGGATGCTGGTGGATTTTTTTTTCGCAGCCCGTGCCTGTAGTGAGGAGCGAGCTCCGGCTGGGACAGCAGCGTGGGGCGGCTGCGATCCATGGTGTGTCCCCGTCTGCCGGGTGATGTGCCGGTCCTGCCTTCCCGAGGGGCACAGGAGGTTCTCTGATGCAGTCTGGCTCGGCACCGCAGATGCCTGGGGAACCTCTGCTAGAGGGTTCGGACGGAGCAAGTAAAAGCACGATGTACGTGTGTGCATGTTTCAGAGTGAAATTTGGCCAGAGAGGTATCGCCAACCCCAGGGTTAAGGTGGAGATGAACCACCTTCTTTGATTTGCTGGAAATCCTGATATCTACAGGGTGGGCTATAGAGCCAGATGATTAAAGGAGAAGCAGAGCAACCTCTCTGAAAATTGTTTTATTGCTGCTGCAGCCGACACGGAGCAGAGCAGCCCCTCTGGGTGCTGGCCTGAGCCGAGCAGGGTCTGCTGCCCGTGCCATCGGCAGGGCACTGCTCTTCGAAGGCAGGGTAAAGGCTTGGCTTCACGTTCCGATGCCGCACGTCCACCCACGGCTCGGTGCTTGGCGGAGGCACTGCGGGCAGGGAAACTCCTTTTGCCTTTGCTGAGAGGAAGTCAGCAGATCTGGGACTTGTTTCTCCCCTGCACGGCTCTGCAAGAGGGATGTCAGGGAAATCTGAGCCCCTCGTGCCTTCTTCTCCTTATCTGTCCATCTCGACACCGTCCCCAAATGCAAAAAGGCACTTTTCCTTTTTACTGTCTCTGCTCTCTCCCAGCCACTGATCTGCACAATAGCATAATTGTATATAAACATCTGATTTCTTTTACTTTGCCTCAGTAATAGCTTGTAGCAACCCTTTCCAACATCTATTAATACTGTGCTATATATTAGATCCAGACTTCAGATCCCCAAATGTGACTATCTTCAGAATAAAGTGGGGAAAGGCTGAACACAGATCAAACGTTTGCCCTCTGGTCAATTTTAAATATAGTATAAACTGTGTCTCTCTATAAATTTATCAAGGGCTCTTGCTTCTAAACACCTTGGGCTTTTCTCTCTGTGAGATATTATAGATGAGGCCCACCTGGATCAGACTAATGATCTCTAAACATCAGTATCCTGCATTTCAGCAAAGACCAGCTGAACCTAGCAAAGCAATACTCCTCCCACTGCCTTTTATGCAGAGCAGAGCTATAGGAGATCAAGATCTCTACTTTATAGGGGAAAAACATGAGCACAAAGAGATGAATTGACTCATCCAAAAACACCCAGTAGCCAGGTGGGAGGTAGAAACCACTGGAGCTTGATGGTGGTCGCTCCCTCCAGCAATCCCAGGACCTGGGGTGGGATTCTGATGGGAACGTTGCTGAGATGCCATTTCATTGCTTTACATTTGCTCCTTGTAACAGACAGGGAGATTTCCAGAGGTGCAGTTGCTTCCTCAATCATAAAGGCTTGCATTTGCCTTACTCTTTGGAACAGGAGGTTTTTTACTCATAGAGAAATGGAGATTTTTCCAGATGGACTTTTTTTTCTGAATTGTTTTGACTTTAGACAGATTTGGGGGGCTTTTCATTGAATGTGGCTTGCCCTATCTCTTACCTACCCACCTGCAGAAGCAAAAGCAAAAAGCAGCAAAGATACAGCTAAAAATAAAAGCCACATCTAATTCCTGTTCCTTCCTACCATAAGATTGGATAATTTTTGAGCAATTCTATAGACCCCAGCTCATGCTTCAGCACAGCTGCAAGGCCTGGCTGTGCTGGCACACAGAGCACCAGGCAAGAACAGCACCATGCTTGACCAAAGTCAGAGCTAGGGAAAGGGGTAGCATTTTTCATTGGGAAATTATCTTTCTCTGCCCAAGAAGAAAAATCCGCACATGTTATAATAGCAAAAAGGCATGTTAGCTCTGATTGTATTGCTGGGAATGAGAAAAACAGCCTGGGTTAAATCTTCCAGCTGGTTATAATCCCTGGGAAGTGCCCCCTACCCTTCCTTGTTAGGACATTGTCAGGGTACAGTTCCAAATTTTAAAAAGATCCTGTTTTTTGCAAAAACAAACCATAAACCTGTGTCCTCAGCTATGTTTTTCTTCCACTGCTCTATGGCATGCACACACCACTGTTAGTGGCTGTCTGTGCTAGGGCTGCTATGGGATGGTAGTGCCTGCTTTGTACATCACATTGGTCCTGCAGAGTGATCCAACAGAAAATACTTGATGAGAAAAGGACACTGAAGAATTTGGCTTGGAGAGAAAAACTGCGTGTGAAGATCTGCTGGGCTTTCTGGTAGGTTTTCAGGCTTAGTAGGGCTGCTAAAAGAAATCAGATTCTTTTTCCTCTCTACCAGAAGTAGAAATTTAAGGATTTCCCTGGTTCTGCTTTGCTTCTTGCTACTGGTCACTGGTCTAAATTGGGCTGGGTGAAGGAGAGTGGCTGTACATTTTTTCTGCTCCTGATGGCTGGGATCGTTAAAAAGCCTGAACTGTGCTATGGACTGGACCAGCCCTTCAGTTGACAACCTGCTTTACCACCAGCCTGTGCCCCAAATTTATTGGGTTGCAGCTGGGAATCTTTCTCTTTGATCCATCTCTGCTATTAAACAGCTTCAGATAAAGCTGCAAAGCTCATTTCTAGGAAAGGAAGCCGAACAACCTAAATCTTGGAGCTGAACAGCAGTGGGGAGCCAATCTTCAAACTGCGTCTTCTCACCGGCTTCAAAAGCAAAGCAGCTCATTCTAACACACTACATGGCACTTCAGCAATGATTAAAGTACCTTAAATGTGTACCTTTTTCATCATAGACCCGTCTGCTGACAGGGTGCCAAGTAGAACAAACCAAATCAAAAGCATCATCCCTATGATGGATCTAATTGTCATTGTCTTGTTTCCCGAACAAGAAGAGCTGTAACAAAAATAGAGCTTGGAGAAACATGCACATCTTCATACAGAAATAACTCCCTAAAAGCAAACTGAAAAGCCATAGAGGAGCCAGCCTACAAGCTACAGACACAAAGTGCCGAGCAAAAGAGATAACTGGCTGGTGAACGCTGGGAAATAATACCCTAAAATCCTTCTGAGCCCATTCATCACCCTGGCTTCAGTGATCATCTCAGCAATAAATTCCCTTATCATCCTATTGGAATTTGACATTAATGACCTGCCTGTTATTTCAGAGGGAGATGGACTGTAACGGGCGGGTAATTGGTAGGAAAAATTGCCGGTTATAGCAAAGATCTGATACCATTGGAGTAGTTACACCATGAGAGAGGGAGATTAGGGAGCTCTGTTTACCACAAGGGGCTTATTCATCCTGAATAAATGCGTTAGCTGCCCAGAGCCTTCCTCTTACACTCTCATTCCCCTTCAGTGGCATCTTAACATCAGCACTAACACAGTTTTTTCCCAGTGACTCTGGTATGAGGAACAGCAAAGACACCGCACAGCTGAAGATATTGTCAGTGCACAGATGATAGTAAAAATGATTGAAAAATTCTTCTCAAACTCCCATTAGTTTATGCATTTATTTGTGAGTTGTCTCAGGAAAGACAACTGTAATTTTTTAATTATTCACATTACTTAGAAAGCTTCTGCAAACACCTCTGGTCTGCAAAATTTTTCACAAGCAACCTCCCAGACTGTGACTGGTTTAGCTTTTGTTTCTGTTTCCCTGCTGGCACGACACAATAGGTTTATTAATGTTTTTCTTTGCACCTGCAGGTCAACTTCCAATGTGTCGTACCTAAATTATAGAGCCCGTGTTTGCAGGGGGAGTCTGCAGCCTTAACCCAAAATAGGACAACAAGCAAGTCCAGAGGTAAAATCCTGTCTCTGTTGCAATGAATGACAGCTTTGCCCTGACTTGATGGGTCTATGCCTTTCTCAAAGGTTTCCTGCTCCTACCTTCCACTTCCCAGCTAACAGGACCAGCAACAGAGCCAGAACATCTTTTTTTGGGGGGTGAAAACACCTGCTTTTTAAATGAGCTCCCTGGAGTATTCACAAAAACAAAGCTGCAAGGCATGGCCATAGGAGGACTGAATTTGCTACAGAAATGTGGGCACGTGTTCATGGTAAAACATCTGCACTATTTGCCCAGCTCTGACTGTAACTTCCCATCATGTCCTGCACCTTTCTGGGAAGAAAGAACTGGTGATGGTGGTGGGAAAGTTGCTTCATCGGAGCCACAGGGGGTTTTGCAATCGCTTTCACTGGAGCCAGGGCTGCTTTTAACCCTATGTGTTCCCCATCCCTCTGGACCACCCTATGGGCTTCCCACCATTGTAAGCAGTGATGGAGGAAAAGAAATGCTCCTTTTCCAAGCAAATTCTCCCTGGAGGGCCCGCAGGTTGTGGGGATTGCCCCAAAGCCTCCCTCAGAAGGAGACTGGCTTTCTCTACAGGGAGCTTGACAAAATTCACTTTCCAGGTTCTACTCCTGAGTGCTCAGATGTGCCAGTCTGGGTGTGAGTGCAGAAGGGTCAGCCCTGTGTCCTCTGGGCATGGCAGGGAAACGGTCTGCTGCCTGTCCTCAGCATCTCCGCAGGATGCTCTGATTTGGGGACAAACTACACAGCAGCAACATCCTTCCAAACCAGCAAAACTACCCAGAGAGAAAGACTAGCTGGAGCAATTCTCAAGCAGTCTTTAAAACAGTGGTTTGAAATGGGTCTCGGAGCAGAGATGGAGTGTCAGACCCCTAAAGAAGGAGTAGAGCTTGGAGGAACGGATGGAAATTTTGAGCTTCTCATTGGTAGCATCTGAGACAGGAGGCTGCAACAGCCCTGGAGTCACGGCACGCTGCCCCGGCACTGAACCATCCCCTCCGATGGCTTTAACAGCGGTTGGAAGTCGATTCCCACGTCTCTGGTGCTGGCGAGAGAGGAAGGCGCAGGTAACGAGCTATGGCCGTGCCTCTCCTGGAGACGACCGAACTAGAAACGCGGAGGTTGGATTTCTTCCCCACAGCCGCGTAAAAAGCTGTTAACTGCCACGGCAGGAATCGAGCCTGCGAATCCCAGCTCGCTGCACTCCTTTTCATGGGAGGCTCTTTGTGCAAAACAGCATCAGCAGAATGAATTAAATGCCGTTGTAGCGGCCACATTCCCACGTGCTCCTTGTGCTCTTCCACTTGACTCACCAATAAGGAAGCCAAGATATTTTGTAGAGGCTGTTTTGAAACACTCTAATCAATTTAATTCATAGCCACAGCCCTTCCAGCCCACTTGCTGGACATTCCGCCAGGAACGTGTTTAATCCCTGGTTGCCCTGGGTTGATGGAGATGGTGTCCTCCAGCCCGTTCCCTCTTGGCTGCGGCACCGTGCCCGGGGAATGGGTGTTCGCTACTGGTCTTCAAGGCCATGCACAAGAATGAAAACGTTGGCGACAGCCTGAAACAAGCTTCAATTTCTTCTTGCCTTGTTGAAAGGCATGTTGTTTACCACAGACAAATTGGAGATGAACATGCTGCGAGAGTCCAGTGAGTTCATAAAATAATACCCTGAATAATCGCAATACAATATTCCTGCAAGAAAGGTTTTCTTATCTTGATTTTTTTCTCCTTTCTCTCTCTCTCTCTCCCCCCCACCCATATTGGACTAATCACTACCAGACCAGGAACCTTCAAACAGATTTGTTTGGAGACTTGGCATGAGTAGCTGAAGCCTTCTTGCTTTCCCTATGAAAAACAGAGCCCATTTGGAGGGGAAGGAGAGCTCCAGCGCTAAAGTCAGACCCTAAACAGCATATGCTGCAAACAAGATGAGAAGCAGAAAGCTGCTTAAAACATCTCTGGCCCCTTCCCCGCACATCCAGAGCAGAACTGCTTTCCCTC
Source organism: Haliaeetus leucocephalus (assembly GCF_000737465.1). NCBI lineage: Eukaryota > Metazoa > Chordata > Aves > Accipitriformes > Accipitridae > Haliaeetus > Haliaeetus leucocephalus. The sequence goes on along the minus strand of NW_010972742.1, from coordinate 3,065,943 downwards.
CATCTTGTGGCAGCTGAGTTGCAAATGCTGCAAGGATGAACCCAGCAGCCTCCTGCGGTTTGTTCTTTACATGTTTGCGAGGCGGCTTCCAAAATGTGTTTGAAGGCTGTCGGTCTCGTCTCAAACGGCCGCGGGCAACGACGTGTCAGTCTGCAGGAAAGCCTGGGGGTTCATCTGCACCAAACCGCTGCTTTAGCCGCGCTCCCCCGCCACCCTGCCTGGCTTCTTGCCCACGGCGATGCGCCTGCGATAGAAAATGGGGTGTCATGGGGTGGGATCTATAGCAGAAATAGGTTGAGGGGCTCATAAAAGCTGGTAAGAGAGGTCCCCCGAAGGCTGCTGTCATCTGGGCAGCCCCCCAGCCCTGGGGAAATGGTCTCCGATGCCCAGAGCCGAAATGCGACTGGGGCTATGCTTTGGGATGGGGGTCACACTCGCGGCTGTGCCCTGGGGAGCAAAACCCTGCCAAGAGGCAGGACCCCGCGGTGCGGAGTGAGGGGGGGGTTGCTTTCTGAGGGTGGGAAGGGCCTTTCTGCTCAACCTGGAGGGGAGAGCAGTGGAAATTGAGGATTTAATGTCTTCCTCAGCTGGAAGTTTCAGCCAATGGCAAAACCAATGGAAAGCCCCCCCAAAGCACCAGAATCCCATCCCGAGGGGCTGTCCCCCTAACCAGAGGCAGGGATGATGCTCGGGCAGGAAATATGTCGGCCATATGAGTTTGTGAGTCATCCTGATTGTGAACAACACACCAGGCAAGAGTTGGCTAATGTGTACATCAGGACGTATACATATGGATGTTCTTCTTCTGAATCTTTCTCTTTACCTTTCTGTACCAGAAAACATCCAAGCTGCTAACACTCTGAGGAGGATGACGCAGCAAAAATAAACGTTTTAGCAAGAAACAGAGAAATGAGATTTGCATATGTTTTTCTGGGAAAAATATCAAGTTTTCCCTGTTAGAAAATGAATGTGTTGGAAACCGGCTTGTAAAACTCGAAGCCTGACTCAAGCACTGATTTGTCATGGGACTGTCACCTACACTCATTCTTCATGAGGACTCCTCAACCCTCTGTCCAGAATGAAAGATTGTTGTTGCTACTTTATCAACAGATTTGTGGCAGAGCAAATCCTGGTCAGGGAAGTGACTGGAGAAGCTTTCCCTGGATTCAGCAGCGGGTGAGGAAAGTTTGTGGAATAGAGAATTAACCTCTGCTTGCTGCAGAGCTGTTCCCAAGGAGAGTGGGAGCACAGTGATAAATGAATTTCAGAAAGCCTGGGGGTTCAGCTTGGCTAAGGGAAAAAATGCTGGTGTCTATCCGAACACTGCAAACCTGATTTTCCGCTTACATGCCTGATTATAAATCAGCAGTAAATGTACTTATGTTGACAGGCCAAGTTTTCCCTTGGATGTCATTCTATAGGCACATGCTCCTTCAACCACAGGTGATTAGATTTGATGAAGAAAACACCGAGTGAGGTGCTTTGGTGGGTATCAGCGGGAGATCCTGTTCGATTAGCGCAGCGCTGTGTTTTGCCCTTGGACGCTCCGACTGCTCTGCTGAGGCAGAAGAGAGATGCCAGCAGAGACTGCGACCCAGCGAAGACCCAGCTGGTGGGAATCCTCTGTCTGCAAAGCTCCCTGAGTCTGTAAAAACTGGGTTGGAAATCTCTTAAGAGGTTTTTTATTAATGTAAATTGCATTTTTTTGCAGCAAAGTAAAGCTTTGGTTTATATACATGTCCCCTTGAGGTTTATTCAGTCTGAGGTTTCCTTCCTAAGAAGTATGCACGGCTCTTTTTGCTTTCATTTAAGCAGGACGGAAAGCATCCCAGTGCCTGTATTTCCAAAGAAGCCAAGGCCTGAGCCTGCAAACCAGAGCCACCGAAACACAACCTAAGCCATGAGTAGAACAAGGCAAGCACCCCAGGCGGGCTTCTGCAAACTACAGGAAAGGAGTCACTTGGAAACTGGGGCAAAAGTTGAAACAGGATTTAATTTTATCTGAATTGATTCATCTGTCCCTAATTAGTAATAACTTCCCAGTGCATGACGTAAGAATATGCAGAGGGTTTTTTAATGATTAACTCTCAGCTAAGATAAAATATAGCCATTCTCAGATAGTTCTTTTTGTACGCCAGTAGAGATTTGTGCAGTCAAAGATGAAAAATAGATGAGATCCCACAGTCACACATGTTGAAGACTAAAATCTTTTAGAGTATGGACCCTGTCTTCTTACTGATTTATTGTGGAAAACCCAGTAACTTTTGCATATCCCCTGGTTTAATGTCTGTATTTACTTTTACTGAGGACCCTTAAGCTCCCCAAACTGCACAGTGCATGATGGCGTACAGAGGGATAATGCACAAAACCTGTCTACGATTGTTCTGCGAGTCTCAAAACCATCTGGCAAAAAATGGTCATGTTTAATGGCACTTCAACAAAATAAATGAAGCAATTAGTTAAATTAAAAATCTGTATTTTCCAGTTTTTCATGGCAACAATGTGAAACTGGGCCACAGGCTGATCTCGCTCACCTCGTAATGCACAGTCCTTCCCTCTTCCCTATCATTCCTTTGCTCCTGGTCATCCCTCCTTGTACCACCCCATATATTTCATCTCAGTCCTCAGTGCTCACACCCTTGAAATCCTTTCAGGCTGCTATCATATCCACTTCTCTAACTCACCTCTCCGAGCCAAGCTATACATCCAGGCTCTAATTCTTCCCCATAAACCAATCCCTCCAGGGCCCTGGCCATTTTCTGATATTTCCATGAGCTGTGCAACAACTTGTGGGTTCACTTCTCCTCTTCTAATGTCAATAAAAGTCCAGAAACTTACACCAGAGTGAGAGGAGAATCAGATTTCTGGGTTCGTTTTATAACTGGAGTGAAAGACGAAGCTGGGGGATGCTATACACGGTCCTCACCGAGCGGTGAAGAACCAGGGCAGGACACGTTGAACAGATGGTGATTCTGGACTGCAGATGAGGACTAAATTACTGTGTTCAAATCACATCTTTGATACACTTCCAGCTTTTATCAGATGGTTCCACTCAATGTTTGGCACAGCTGATGCAAAGGGAAGGCCAGGAGAGCAATCAAACAGCGTGAGCAGCTAAAGCAGCCCAGCGCAGGAGAAGGGCCCCGTCCCTGGGGTGCTCTGGTTGTCACGGTCCTTCCCCACCTCCCAGGCTGAACTGGGGTCTTCTCCCACTGCTCCCAGTCTTCCAGCACCTGCAGAGCTTTAATGTTTACCCCTACGTGCAAAAAATCCTCGCACCTCACGGGCTCCGCAGCCTCTGCTCCCTCCTGCCACATCACTTCATGTTGCAAGCAGCTCGCCCAGGCGATGCGATTGTAAGTTAAAATATCTGGGAGGATGTGAGCAATTTCTTGGAGTTAAAAGTCTCTTCCTCGGGTTTTGGCTTTGGATGACCCGCGGTCCTAATGCACTCTTCACTTAATTCACCCCTGCCAGTGCAAATGCTCTTATTTATGAGGTCGGTAATCACTTTCTATCAACACGCTCTGAAAATCTGCTCCTTCCGCAAAACATTCCTTCAAGTAAATCCTTCCCCATGAATATTCTCAGTACAAGCCGAGTCCAGGGCCTGCTCAGGGCATAGGAGAGGACTTTCAAAGGACTCCCACTGAGTTCAATTGGCTCAGACCCCAAGTGAACACACATCCACACCCACAAAGCTCTGTTATAAATGGCCTCATAGAAGCTCACAAGAAGGAAACCAAACCTTTCCCAAAGTCCTTAGGAAGGCCCGTGGTTATTTCGCCATCCTTTTACTGCACATGGACCACAGGGTTTTACCTCTCAGGAGGAATCTCAGGCAGCACCACAAAGCACACAGCTGAAGGGCTGTGCTTATTTAAAATCTTTCCAGAACACTGAGTTTGGTCTCTTTTTTCTTCCTTAACTTAAAAGCCAGAAAAATATCTAGAAATGTCTGTGCAGGAGAATCAATCACATACAAAGGAACCTTCTGGGTCCCATGAAAGAGCCCGTGTTTTCAGCCTTGGCAGTTTATTCTTCCTCCTTTTGGGAGGCAGCACAGATATGTTTTCCATTTGAAATATCCCAGGGGTCTTGCAGCTCATGCTGAGCCCTCAGAAGTAAACGAGCCACTTTTCCCAGCAGCAGTCCCAGCTACAATTAAGAAATGTTGGTTTTTTTCAGCATACCCAGACTGGCACTTGGTTCAAGCCATAGGAAAGCAGAGGCACAGAGTCCACGCCAGAGCAGTACCAACAAATACGTAACATACAAACATCTTTAGCTCAGAGTTTTCTCCTCCATATCTCTCAGCTGTTTCACAGGCTAACTAGAGCTCTTTATCAGTGTCATTTACTCAGCTGTGAAGTGGGTTTTTTATCCTAAAGCTCCGCAGTGGGGAAATAGGAACCTGCAATGAACTTGCCTCAAATTGAAACAGATATTTAACTAGAATAAACCAGTGGCTGGACTGAATAAACACTGCAGGCACTTTAGAAAGAATGTTAAGTTGACATAAGATCTGTTGGGTGAGCTCAAGAAATGGGAGACTTGATGCTGAAGTCATAAATCTTCTGGGTCGAAAAGGGGATACTGCTGAGCTCTGCACCTTGGTGCCTGGCCGGGAGAGACCGATGCAGGAGGTTTGCTGAGCTGTTGGTACGGGCAGGTAGAATTCTTTCCCATCACAGCTGCTGAGGAGTGTGGACTTGATCTCCATCGCTCTCTTCTGCAACCGCTGCAGCTCAGCGAAGCCTTTAGCAGAGGGTCCTGTCCACTGGCTGTGTGAACCTGGTGTTTCACGGGGAGCTAAGTCTTTGCCGCTAAGCCCTGATATATGAATGTCTTGAAGGACAGTGAAGCCCAGGGCCAACAGTATTCGTTCCAGCTGGGACAGCCCCAAATGCTGTTGAGGGCCAAGGCAGCAACGAAACCCAGTGGCTTTTCTGGTGGGGCTGTCGCAGGGCAGCGAAGCTGCTACAGCTCTCGCTGCGTTTGGAAACCACGGTGCCCTTGTATGACCCTGACATGTCCTCACCTGTCTCTGCTCTTCTTTCCCTCTGAAAAAGCAAGGATGGATGAACGGGTGGGTCTGGGTCTTGGCTCCTGATCTCTTCCGAGCAGCCCTGTTGATCTGAGGGGCAAGTCAGAGCACGTTTTCTGCAGGCTTGCAGATGCTGGCAGCTGCGGGAGGTGTGAATTGCCTGCGGGCTGAGCTCTGCACGGGGCACCCAACCAATTTCCTGCACCTCTGAGAGCACGCTCGAAATGCCGATAGCCCCAGGTAACGTTTGGCCCCGTGCTGAGTAGAGAAAAACCTTCCGCAGTACTCAAATCCCATTTAACGTCATCGGGCAGTGGGCTTGTCAGAACAGGCTGCTCTAACGTGGGTGGTTGCTGTCACCGCACAGCAGCACCGGGTCACAAAAAAACGTGCGGGCTGGGAAGGAGTTGTTTTGTTTGGTGTTTGGGGTTTTTTTTAAAGAAAACTGCACTTATTAAAGACAGTCTTTCAAAAACTGGGTATCACAGGAGACCATGACACTAATTTACCTGTGATGGATTGCCTGGGCTGGCAGGACCTGTGACCTTTGCTCAGCCAGACCTGACAGCCGAATGCCTTGGGAAGGTTTGGACATGACCTCCATCTGCAAACCCCAAATCTTGAGAAAGTAGATGATGTTTCCTGGGTTTGGGCTGATCTCAGCAAAATGCACGCCATGCCCCTCCGTGGTACCTGCAGGGTGGACTAAGCAGTGGCCCACGGGGTGAGAGCTCACCCTGGTAAGTCAGCCTGTGCTAAGGAATCACAGATGTTTAATATTTCTGGTCCCTGCTCCAAGGAGAGGGAGAAAGGAGCTGCAGAGAGTACAGCAATATTTTTTCAATACATTCCATATGTTTCCTCCATAAGTCAAGATTAAACAGTAGTGCTGGTTGGAATAGAAATCAGCCTGCTGGCTGTTCTGCTGTCTTTGGAGGAAGAATGAGCCCTAGCACAGGCTCTGACCTGACTCGAGAATACATTTTCAAGGGGACAAGCGAAATTGTCATTCGCACTGTCACCGTTCTCACTGGTGCTATTGCCTTTGCAAGAAGGACCAGTCAGCCCTGGCCCCACCTGCCTGGTGGAAAACTCTGAATTTTGGTGCAGCAGCTTGGAGGCCTCGCGTCATCCTCGTGCTGCAGCCCGGTGTGGTATTCCCAGGCAAAACACGATGTCCTTCTGATCTCCCAGTCCCAGGCCACTGCAGCCCAGTGTGCAAACACAAAGGACACGAAGGTGGCACAAGGCTCCCAGCTCGTGCCTCGGCACCCACAGCCAGCGACCTCGAGCCCTTGGTTATCACCCCTCCCACCAGCACACACAAGGTCTGCAAAGTACTTTTTTTCTATTTTTTTTCCTGGTTTTCTCACTCCAGCAGCAACATTTTAGTCTTGTTACCGTCACCACTCCGGCTGCTTAGCTCCAGCCACTGCAAAAGCCATCGCTGAAGGTGGCAGGTCTGCAGGGAGGAGGAAAACCCAGCAACCAGGAGGGGAAGGAATTTGCTCTCTCCTGAAGGGCACACTCAGTATAATTATGCCAGCCAAATGTGCACAGAAGTCCTCAGTAATTGCTATGGTAATCATTTCACATGTGTGGGATTTTTTAGGCTAAAGTATAATTACAGCTAATCGCTGTTTGATTTTGTTCCTGTTTATATACCCATTAAAAGAATTGTTGAAATGTCTCTGCTAAAAGACTTTCTTCTTTCTTTTTTTCTTCTCCTCTTTTTCTTAAATCATCTTGGAAAAAAAGGAATCATGTTGCAACACTCAGAGTTCATGAATGGCCATTAGCTCTCCAATGATCTTACAACAAAGGGCCATGTTAAGCCCGCAAGAGCCTGATGTTTTCCTAGTGTTGGGAACTGACGGTCCTTGAATTTGCAGAACTAATGAGAATCTGCAAAGATCTTGGCTGTTTGTTAATGAAACCCTTCTGGGCAAGAGGCTGAGTCTGAATTCATGTGGGGAGATTGGAGGATCTGAGCTGTTTGTTGCAAGCAGGAGAAAAGGTGCTCTCAACCAGCCGTTTTGGTGGTAGAAATAAGTTACATTTCTGCTGCGTGCTCCCCATAGGAAACTGGTCCAGGTGAACAGTCTGCAAAAAACCACCTCTGACGGCCTTTGTTTTCACAACGGGCCAGTGTTTCGGAGTGTCTCCCTTTTTTCTCTCCTTGTCCTGCATTGATTTTACACATTCCCATCTGCCACAGCCAGCAGAGAGAGAAGTGAAGCTGGTGGGGCTCAGTGCAGGTCCAGGGATTCACTGGGAGCATGTCTTGGCATGGCTGGTACCTGTCTCATCACTGATTATTTTTTCTCAGCCCTGGTTTCTAACACAGTTGTCCCAGGGCACAACTTGGGGAGAATTAAACATCAGGTGTGCTCAAAATTTGGGGAGTTATCATGTTCTAATGGCCTGCACTGAGGCCAGATAATTCCCTTATCAATTCATCAAAATATGTATATGTCTTTCAGCCATCCTTCAGGATGGCTTTTGCAGGTTTTATTTTTCTATTGGAAAATTGGCTTTCTGTTAAGATGCTGAGCAAATTTTGGGAAAAGGAACAGAAAGAGTCAGTTTTCCTGTCCTGGGAGTATCCCCCATCCCTGTCCCCATTTGGAATGAAAAACTGGAACTGGAAACAATGCTAAAAAGGGAAAACATTTTTGACTATGCCCATTGAAATGCTTTAGATTCATTCAGCATTTGTCAAATAAAAATCATACAAAACACATGCACAAAACCCCCCTTCTTACTGGGCTCTACTATTTCAGCAGTCATTTTTCCAGGAGCTTCTCCCTCACTACATGCTTTTCCGGGGGCCGGAACACTTGGCAGAAGCTTGTGGACATGAGGTGGGTGATGCTTGGTAGAAAAGCTGCTGAAAGAAGGGCTGGAGAAGGACTTTTATGACTCCTTTAAACACATGGTGCGAGGGGAGCATCTTAACATGCATTGCTACCTCACTGAAATGCAATGTTCCTCCAGAGGAAGGAGAGGCCGTGGCTCACGAAGGCTGTAATATTCTCATTCCCGAGCATTGTATCCTTCAGAGGGGACCGAGACCACTTGAAAACAGTCTTGACTGTGGTGACCCGCAAGCGATCGCTCCAGTCCCTCCTCAGCCACATGCACAATTCAGATCAGGGAGTGATCGCAGAAAATGCAGGATTATGTTGCTAAGGGACTGGATGGAAAGAGTGGGCTGGTGCCACCACAACCCTTTGCCTTGGAAAACAGGGAGCTTGTTTGCTCTACCCCCCCCCCCCCCTTTTTTTTTTCTCTTTCTATTTGGCTTCTGCTTTTGCTCCGAGAAGCCAAATTAGGTCATGGTCTGAGGCTCCAGAACTGAACATAAGCACAAGCAAGATGATATTGGCTCGAAATAGAAGCAGAAATAGAGCTCTTTACCATCCTGCTTCACTTTGACACTTTGAGGGAGTAGGAAACAATTCCAGGGCATGGGCACTCACACAACAGCCACCAAAAACGCATCTGTAAGCGTGACTGTTTCCCATGTGGCAGATGCTTTATGGCTGCTGTTTATATCCACTCCAAAATGCTATGGGCGAGCACATCACCTGCTTCAGTTTGAATGTCCCACCACATCCAATGGATGTTAACGAGATGATTTCCAAGGGGCGACATCACTTTCCCTGACCAGAAGATGGGAGCCCAAATCTGAACCAGGAATCTCTCACTGAGCCACAATTCATTCAGGGAATACAAAACAGAGATTGAAAAACACAGTATCCCAGCTGACTGCTTATCCCTAATTAAGATCCCTTTGAGCTGGCGACTGCATCTGAAAGCTGCTGCCCCTCTAGGCACCCGAGTCTGCATGGATATGCGGTGTATTTTTAACCAGGCTCTTCTGAGGAGGATAATGATACAGCGGTGCCTCCTCCCTGCAATTTTGTAAAGCCTCTGTGTTTGGAAAATGATTTCAGGCATGGTGCTTACATGCTAAATAGCAGGCGGAAGAAGAATGAGTTCTTGATTAAAATACGTCTAGACAGCCTTCTGGTTTTTTAGGTCCTAATTTAGAGGACCTAGGTATGGAGGGATTTACATAATTTCCAAAATCTGATCTGTTGTTTCTGATGGCGGTAGGACAGTTCTCATGGTCAGCCCTCAATTTTATCAGCAGTCTCAGGACATTTGGTGTTTTCCTGGTGGCCCCAATGGCTATAGAAGCATAGCTGCTTCCTTTTCTGTAAAAAGAGGAAATTCTCATCCTTAATGATCTCAGAGCAAATGAGACCCATAATGGTTGAAGTTTGGGGTGGGGAGGGAAGTGAAACAAGACTGCTATTAAATGCGATATTTTGAGCCATCTCATAACTTTTGAAGGCTCAGGGTTGCTATGCCTGTGGAAGAGACCCTTCTAGCCTTCAGTAGCTTAAAATTCCCACTCCTGAGTCCAGGACTGCCAACAGCCTGCAGAGTTTCTTTACCCAGCATCCACCAAACCCTCTGAAGGGAAACGCTGTCATGCAGGAATGACTGACCCAGGGGACTTGATGTGGCAACTGAGTCTTTCCATTTGAAGATCAGCTTGTTCCAATTCAAGCCATGTTGGCAGCATCCTAAGGTTACAGCAAGTTTGCTGCCAGGCCGTGAGCTGCTGCCGGCAGGATGCGTTTTCTAATGGTGCAAACAGACTCAGCATAAGAGCAATTTACTCTGCTTGTAGAAAAGCATCAGGATCCCAATCAGCTGTGCTCCAGGTAGCTGTGACAGCACAAACCCCACCTTGATTAGTGGAGGCATCAGGTCCATAGGAGTATACTCCACTGCAATTATCGCTGGTGCTCAGCTTGATTTGGAAATCAAGTTACCTAATAGCCCTATTATTTAAACTTGTTGAGCAGACCAACAGTTGAGTCTGCAGTTTTCATCCACCAACAATCTGCTTGATTGTTTTTAGCATTTGCACCGCTCAGTTGTGTGTTTGGTTACAAAGGCTCGACGCAGTAGGAACTCACCATCAGATGCAACTTTACTGAAGAACTCTACAATTATTGGCCTCTCGAACACAGACACAGTCAATAGCCAGGGTTAATTTTGCTGTGAAAGAGAAGCTGAAACTCTTCGGACTCCACGAAGAACAAAAGGTGACATTTGGCTGTATTTTGCAGAGATCTAGAGAAAACAGGCTCTGGAGTGTTTGGGTACAAAATTACTTCTGCCAAAATCTATTTCTCCTGCAGAAGAACCTGATTCTTCAAGGCACAGAGCTGGTGGGGGTAGGACAGCTTGCTCAGCACTGCAGAAAGCAGGTTTCCAAATGACCACTTTCTGATCCGGTGAACTAAACAAAGGCAAAGGAAGGGAGACACTATCTGAGATGTAATTAAGTTTAAATTAATTCCTAAAAGGGCTCAAAAGAGAAAATCAGAGGGACTTTTTGGTACTGGTAGAGGAGCTGATTTGTAATTGGTCCCATGACCAGTAGCATTAAAAGGATGACAGGATAAGAAAAATGAGAACTTCTGTGCCTTTTAAAATCCTCTGTTCTGTTGAGCTTAATGGCTCTCTCTTTCCAAGAAATGTTTCATCCTATGAATGTGCAACCAGCATCAAGAAGAGGGTGGCATTGCACATCTGGAATAATGCTTCATGACAGCTCTGTGGAGGTGGTGGGACTTGAAAAAGTTAATGAGAAACATGAGCTTGCAAAAAGTGGGTGGGAAAAAAGGGTTAGAGATACAGCACAGTGGTTTGCATCCAGATTGCAGGAACATTTAATGACTCAGTGTGTGCTGATTTTTGAGCTGCAGTTGTCAACTCTTTAATGATTTCTCCATCCATGGGCCCATTAAGATGGGTTTAATGTATTTAAGACATGAGTCACTATTCCAGCCCTTACAAGGCAGAGAAACCCAGGGAAAAAGACAAAATAGGTCCTTATTATGCCTGTAGATGACTAACCCCAGGGACTCTCTAACTGTGTCATCTCAAGGGTATCATTCAAAACCAGTACGGGAACCCTCCCAGTGCCACATTACGATGGTGGCTGGGCAGCCTGCACTGCAAGGTGATATTTATTTTTGGATCTGGGTCTCACTTTCGAGGGCCATGATCCCTGCTCCCATCGCCTGTCAGCATCCTAGGCTTCTTCCAGCCTGGGACCATCCCAGTTCCTTGGATGAGAGCTCATTTCAAAGGCAGACAAGGCTTCCCACAGCTATTGTCCTGTGGCTGTCTGCATTTTTCAGCCCTTCACTATCCCTGCTCCCAGCAAGCATCTGCTCAGAAGCTCAACTTAATCTGAAAGCACACAAATTAAACTTTGAACTAAATAAAAATACCCCCCCTCCAACCTTTACTGAAATACTCTTTAAAAACAAATCCTTATATATTCTAAACACAAAACCATCTGGGTTTCCAAGCCTCAGGAAATTACAACTCCCATTCTGGAAATAAAATACATGTTTGTCCATATATCACATTAATTAAACCCCATAATATGGAAAGATGCCGGTAAAATGCTTTCCTGATGGCTGGCAGATTTGCATAGCAATTTATCATATCACTCATTGCAATTATTACTATTATTATTATCATCATCATCACCATCATCATCATCATCATATTTTCCCTTCATGTCAGCTGTGTGTAGAAAGATAGTGTGTTCTTTGCTGATCAAGACAGAAAAGTGTCTGGTCTCATAGTGATCTGATTATAATTTATACGCCCTGTCTCGCACTGGGGAATCCCAAAGCCTTGTAGATGTGCTGACTTATTGATCGTAGCATGTGATTTTAGCAAGAAAGAGACTTAAAACTGAATGATGACACCGGTACAAGCTATGACAGACTGAAGAAGACTGCAGATCGGTCCTCCAGTCTGCTACTGGAAGCCCTGTGGTTATATTCCCCCATTTCTGTCTCAAGGACAACTTCCCATCTGCCTCTGTCAAGCAGTGGATGGGGAAAACCCTCAGAGATAGAATCTGCTCAGTGCCACCATTCCTGCTCCTGAGCCGTGTTCCTGCAGCTCCTGGCCAGTGAGCAGGATGGTAGGAAAAGCCACATCAGAAACATTCCAGCTACTGGGGAGAACGATTTGGGGACTGGGAAAACTGCAGACTTCAGTTGTTCTTCGTGGGTTTTGCATTTTTTCCTAGTGAGGTACAGTGCACGGAAAACCATCGTACACTATGTGGTCAGCATTTTTACCATAAACAGAGCAGTTGCACATTTTTAAATTATTATTAGCTTAGCTGCCGCTGGGAAGGTTGTCTTAGCCTCCTCCAGCAGAACTAAACCAAACGTTCATTGGTTGCACAAGCTCTTGACTAGTCGTGTGTTAGTATGAATGCATGGTGCTCCCATAACGTGCAGTGTCTCACATCTGTCCTCCCAGACACTGACCCTTCTTCCCCCCACGCCAGAGGAAAGAAGTCCGAGCAGGCATGCCTCGTCAGAGGAAATTATTTTCAGCGAGATGGGTTGAACTTGTGGATTCTGAGCAGAGTCCAAATTGTCTCAGACTTCAATACACGCCTTCATTCCCCAGTTGTGTCAGCCCATCCTAAGTTGAAGAAGTCACAGCCAAAGGAAATCTGGACCCAAATTTTGAATTCCAAACTCTGAAGCTGGCAATATTTGTAACGAGAACTATGACAAAATTAGGGAAGATTTTCATGGCCAATTTTTTCTGCCTGGATACAGCTCGTGCCATTCAGGTATGCCAACATCAATACCAATTTTGTGAAATACTTTTATGGCATTTTGCTGTGCCTATGTGACGGGAAAAAGGCATTACTTTATTAGGAATGGTCTGCAGAAAGAGCACATAGCAAATCCAACTTCTCCTCCTCATCCAAGGGGCATCCATCAAAACAAAGTTTGGACTAGAAGCAGCTGTGAGTCTCAGCCTGAACCTGGAGTGACCACCCTGCTGTTAGGGGAGGAGGATTTCAACCTCCACAGTCCTGCCGAACGGAGACTGCCAAGAAACGTGGCAGTCTGCAGCGGTAATCTCCCTGCCTTGAAGATCTGCCGCAGCGACAGCTGGGAGCAGTGTGTTCGGGCGCTGGTAATTGCCACTGGATGGGAATGTGTCCTGCATCCCAGCACCAGTTCGCTGACCTCCCCAGACCTCCTCAGCCTGTGCAAGGATCTCAGGGCTTTCACTCCCTCGACAGCCCAGGCAGGCTTCATTCTCTGCAATTAACAGCTACGTTATTGTCAGCCGAGTAACTGTATACGCCATAGGCGAAATGCAGGAGATCTTGTGACAGCTACCTGGTCTCACAAAGCAGGGGATGTTGAGCGAGACAAAACATCCCATTCCCTCTCCTCGCTTGTTAAAATAAATGTCATATACTCTGATCAGCCTCTGTGTACATGCACTCAGCCAGCAGGAGAAAATCAAACATCAAAAGGAAAAAAAAAACCTAACAGGATATTGACATCAATAGGAGTTCTGTGAATAGAGATGAAATGTAAAATTGAGTTGCAATCCGGCTGATAGAAGTTAAAGACGCCGTTAACCCTTGAGCAGATCTGCTGCTGACATGAAAGGGAGGAGAGCTATTAAGGCTCAGGGCTACTTGTTCTTACACAGGCACCTGGGCTGTGCTTTTCTCAGGAATCTGGAGGGAATTTGGCACCCAAATTCCTTGGAAAGTTAGACATACAACGCTATAGGTTCCTTGGAAATTGCCGCTTCTCTCTAATCACTGCTACAGATCCAACAAGTCAGTGGGGAGAAAACCAGTTTCCTTCATTTTTCTCTTGCCATAGTTTTTCCATTGCTTCTTTTTTAATGGAAAGAACTCTCTCTGCCAGTGATGAAGCAAAAAAAAGGATGACAAAGGAGAGAGCAAAGATGCAGGACAAAACTTTCTGCCAGGATTTTTAGTCTGAAATAAAAAAAGAACCAAGAGAAGCTCCTGATGGAGAATTCCTAGCAGCTTTAATGTCACAACCTCTGACCTTTGGCCATTTCAGCCAAAAAGCTCCTGCAGACACCCTGACGTATTCCCAGCGCTGTGGTCTGGCCACTGGCTCTGGAATAATCCACCCTTGCAGAAACAAAGCTCAGTTTGGGAAATCAGACCCCAAATCCATTTCTGGGGTGTCAGCAATCCAACTCCACTCCCACTGGCTCGGACACACCAACTATAACCCCCACCCGAAGACCGTGCCCTAACAGGACATGACCCCTGGCTGCAACCTGAAATGCATGATGTTCATATGTATCCTTAGAAAACTCCATTTATTTTCTTAACATTTTTTTTATTTGCTTATTTTAAGAAATAATCAGGCGTAGAGTTTGTATTAAGGACTGGCTCTTCTTGCACATTTTTATCTGACAGAACAAAGGGATTTATTTCTGCAGTGAAGAAACAGCAAAATAACTTGCAAAGGCACACTGTAATTCCATCTATTTGAAGTTGTTTCTAGCTCTGCAGCAGCCCCAGATAACTTACGAAGTTGTAAGTTCAGAAGGGATTTTTATCTCGCTGCCTGGAAAAGCATCGCCTTGACTTTATCGGTGGAATCTCAGCATGAGGCTGTTGTTTAAATAACAGGAAGCGAGAGCGGTCGCCCCGGGTCCAAGTTTGCCCCAGGATTTGGGATGAAAACCTGGCTGTCTGGCGGGGGACCCCTCTCCCCAGAAGAGATCCGACCCATGGGCTTTTGTGCCATGGAGGGATCTGGGAGAGACTCACAAGACCTGTTGTTTTCCTGGGTCTGGACATCCCCACCGCTTCAGGGGACCTCGGCACAAAGCGTAAAGCGAAGCCTTGATGGAAGAAAGCAGAATAACTCCGTGCTGAGGTTTCCCGGACCACGGCGGGGTAAGCGGGTCCCATCCCTGACACAGACAGACACATCCCCACCAGGACTTGGGTTTGACTCTCAATCGCTCCGTCTGCTCAGACGATGCCAGTTGTTAACCAGCACCACTTGCTTGGCCTGGGCTGACCCGGCTGATACCTGGAAGCAATGAAGCAAAGAGGCCATGAAGGCAAAGGGCTTGTTATTTAACGTGTTTCAACCCTTGAGCAGGCCTGTGGTGTCATGCATTCAGGAGGGGAAAGGCAATTTGCTCCTGGGGTGCTGCTGCTTGGGGCTCCCGGGGTTGTGACGGCAGGACCTGAACTTCTCACAGCTCCCCCGTGCTGCATGCATAGGTGCCTTCAGGGTTTGCTGCTGCTCAGCTTCAGGTTTTCAGCTCACATTTCTTCTCCTGATTTTTAGAAACAGCCTTAATTATTCCCTGTTGTAGCAGGATTAGGACAAAGTTGACTAGCTGCAGGTTTTCCCGCACGTGAGCTCAGGCAGAAAGCAATTCCCACCCCTGCAATGCTGCAGACCTGGGCCTTAACAAGCATTATAGTTGGATTTGCATTTGAACTTCACTACAGACAGACCTTTTGGGACAAAATGTGCGTGTGCCCTGCCAGGAGGGACAGGTAGGAGGCTGTGGGTGCTCAACTCCGAGCAGGATCGAGCAACGGGTTCGTTATGAGTCCGGCTCTGCCTTTCGGACCTGGGATCCCATCCATGCGGTATATCACAAAGGCAATGACACAGGACATATGGAGCTGTGTGTTTCAACATACATTTTCAAAAAGCTATTTAATACATTCCTTCGCACCGAGTAATGCATTGGAAAGGATCCAGGCTTGGGGATGTTTCTATAAACACATCATCTCTTGCTGCTCTTCTACCTCTTTTGCTGAGAGCTGAAGGATGTGGTGTTTCCCTCTCTTGCTGTGGAAACCTTGGATGTTGCTTAAGATCTTGCTGGTCCATTAAAGCACAATTTTTCATTCTTACTCAACTTTCAAGTCAGGGTAGTCCACGTCAGAAAACCTCGCAGTCTGTGGTGTTTCATATAGTCTGTGCCTTGAGGAGATGATTTCCTAGAAGCAGCCTTCTATTTCTCCAGCTATGAAAACATTCCCAGTACATCCTGTATGTGGAGATGATTATATGCAGCACACACCCCCATTAGACTGTTTTTTCTAGCTTTTTATTTGTTTGAATTGTTACTAGAGATAGGTGACATTTTCTCACAAAGCTTTCTCAACTGGAAAATGCAGGTTCAAAGATACTAGAGCACTTTGAAAACGTGTATTGAACCTACCTATTTCATCATTTAGGCAAAGATAAACATTCAAAGTTATTTTGAAATAGAAAGTTGTTAGAAACAAGCTATAGATCTTTATTTCTATAGAACCAGCAAACAAATATATATGATATGTTGAAAATATCAAATCTGTTAGGCTGGGATTTTTACTTAAAAAGAAAAAACATTTTAAAGCTTGGACTCAAACCTGGATGCTTTGTTCAAACCCAGGCAGATGTATTCCAGTTGGGGAGGAGGAGGTATTCAAAACAAAGTTTGATTGTTTTCCCACAATTTCTAAATTGCCAAAAAGCCAAATCAACATCGGTTGTTACAGCCTGATATTCAAATCCACCCTTAATTGAGCCTGAAACTACCACAGTTGCTTATTTCCCAGAGAAGAAAAACTTGGAGTTTAAATTTTACAGTGGGAGATGGTACGAAAAAGCTTTCCTTGACTGTGAGGGGCAGGAATCAGCCTCTGTCCTCAGCAGCTCGGGGATACCCAGAGCATCCTGAAGACTGTGCTGAAATTAGTGATTCAGCAGTAAAACCAATGGAAAATTACTATTTTTTACAAAATAGTTTGCATCTGTAAAACATAAGTCTTTCTAAGAAATATGTCTTTTGGGGGAAAAATTCTGCTGGGGGGGTGGTTCCTGGGTGCAGGGTAGGATAGCCAGTGGAAATGGGAACCACCCCAGAGCACATACTGGAAGCATGTGTGAGAGCCCCAGTATGTGCCTGATCCAGGTCTAACCCCCCTCAGGGAGGTCTCACAGTGTCCATCCACCTCATTTTCTCCTCCTGGATTTACTCAGCTTGTTCCCAAAAGAGACAAACTGGGAGAGCAAAGGCCCTGGAGCTAAGGACTGTCTGAGCTGAGTCACCCATTCACTCTTGTGTTTTCTCCCAGAAATGCAGTGACGGGTCCCCTTCTCCCTGCGAGGCAGATCGAGAGCAAATGTCATGGCTGTGACCTTGCCACTGTTGCATTTCTTGCTCTCCTGCCAGCCCAGTTCAGCAGTTTTCCTCATGGCAAAGAAATCTTTCTCACAGCCTTTAACTTACATTTTTGGTCAAGTTTTCAGAGCTTGTCCTTAATAATTTGGACTCTATTTTCCTACCAGTTTTTGGCTCTGATCCAGCCCATCATATCTGGAAAGAGCCTTTACTCAGCAAGTCTTCACTTTTTCTTTTTCTGTCTATGTTGAAGTTCTCAGTCTCCAGGACAAATACTTTCAAAGCAAAGCAAAATGTAAGAGTTAATTGGAAGTCACAATGCAAAGTGCCCTCCATGCACACATAAATGACCATTCCTGCTCTGAACTCCTGGTCAAATTATCCGGACCAGGCAGCTTGTGCTGATGCTGCACCTTTGCCTTCCTGCTCATGCAATGGGCTTTGATCGCATCTGCAATCCTGACAACTTTCATCTACTAGCGATCACAGAGATTCTCCCATGAGCTAGTGCAAAGCAAGCATAAAGGGAGAAGGTGACTCCACTCACCCTAATTAAGAATTTATAATTAACAAAAAATCTCCAGAATGAATTTTTCCGCAGCATTCCACTGGCTCTGCTGCACCAGTAACACATGAAGCATCCCTGAGGCTCAGGATTTACTGATGCTATCCTATAGAAGGGGATAAATGAGGGCATGAACAGAAGGCAATATGGCTTCTTGGAAGATGATGTGCAACAGTTAATTGCCGAAGTATAGATCATGGCTTGACTCCATGTGGACCTTTGCTTGTGTCCAGACCAGCTCCCAACAGCTGTGCTGCAAGGATGAGGGAGAAGGCATGTCCCGTATTGCCTTGTCCTGCACCATCCATAGGTATCTCAGGAGGGCATGGTGGCTTATTTCGCCCCACAACTGGCCATCACTAGGCACCAGAGACAAGTGCAGTAATTTTCTAGGTAGTCCACAAGCCCTGCTCATTGCCCATTAGGGTCTGTTTAATTAGAGTCAGAAGGAATGGACAACAAGTTAAGGTCATGTTTCTATTTTATTCAATTTTCATTAACGTCTTTACATCCAAGCAGAGATAAGCAGGTTCTGCTGTGCTTTACTCCCCTGTTGCAAGCATGAAACATCACTTTTAATAGATCTTCTCCTTCTTCCCCAGAAATACTGACTGAACATGTGTAATTAGAGCCAAAGTCATGTGTCTGCATTCAGAGACACATACCAATAAATGCAGTTTGCATTCGCAGCAGTCTGGAGTTAAATATAGGGGCTGGATCAAGATATCTCCAGTTTTATTCTAAATGCTAATTGGACTCTGAGAACTCTTTGATTGAAGTAACAAGGAAAAAAGTGTGTGCACCATTTCATCCAATTTCCAGAAAGCACTAGGCATGAGAACTGGGCTCCCAGTTTAATTTATGTTGTGAGAATCCCTCACTGCATAATGCCTCTGTTTCCAGATATTATTAACAGAGCTGGAGTGTCCTTCTATGTGTTCTGGTGGAAAGTAACTATAAATCAAACATGCTTCTGGGATGATTGCAAAACCTCCATGAAACTTGACTCACAGTCTAAAAATGTGCTTGTGGAATGGTTGTGATTGCATCATGTAGGTGCTGCAAAGCAAACACAAATTGGGGAACATCCTCTCCCCATCGGTGCTCTTCCCTGCAGCACATTGCGACACATTTCCCCCTCAATGGGTTTGCAGGACACTGAAAGTGGATCTCCAGGAACTTGCAGTGCTCCTCTCCATCTCTGCTTCCACTGTTGCTTTTCTTAGCAGCAAAAGAATCACTGGAGCTGGGATCAAAGAGGTTCGTTTCAGCTCCTGACCTCTATTGCTGCAGTGAAGGAGAATAAAAGAGAAGGGAAGGGAGAGGAGAAACACATCTGGAGGCTGGTGCATGGCAGCCTGGCCTTCACTTCCAGTGAGCAGCATTTGGAGACAAAATTGCCTTTTGGATAGCTGATACGAGTCTTTGCTCAGGGGGTACCGGTGGGCCTGGGCAGGGCAGGGAAATTCCTGAATGCCAAATAAAATGCAGCAAAAAGAATGTGGATTCTGCGAGAAAAATCATCCAGCGGAGAGAGGCATGAAACAGCCAACTGCTGGTTGGGTGCTGGGGATGGGCACCCGGGTGGTGGTCCAAGGTCCTGGGGTGGACCAGCATCCTGGCATCCCGCTGCAGCCCTCGGGCCCATGCGTGGTCCAGTGCTGTGCTTGGGAACGTAGGCATGGCCATTTTGTGTGGGCAGCTCCAGTCTCATGGTTTGCCCATTGCTGGAGCCATCCTGCACCATCTTCCAGGTTCTTTATGATGTGGAACCAGTAGGTAGGGAAAAAGAAAGGAAAAAGGAAAAAAAAAAAGCAAAACAAAACAACACTTTTCTCTGTGACCCGCCTCTGGCCTCTGCTTACAAAAAATCCTGGCATCCATAACGATCAGGTTTTTGATTGAACGATGTTTTAATTTGGGATATATTAAAACAGCATGTTTTCCATGAAGGATCTCAGCATAGAAAGGGAAGAGGAGGCTCACAAGAACCTCTTCAGCTTCAGAGTCACAACATGTGCCCCAGATGCCATCACGACATCTTTGATAGGCAGGCCAGTTGATTTAAAAGAGGGCAAGGGGGTTCAGCTAATTGAAACCATTGTGTTATGATAACCAAATGTCCTACATCTTTTGCATCTCCCATAGATGGCAATGCATACTGAAAAAAAGAAATAATAATGCTACGTCCGTTTTCAGGAAGAGATCAAAGGATCTCCTGGAAAGAGGAGCCCAGTTGTCCCTTGAATGCATCTGGGCTGCAGACAGCCTCTGGAAAAGCCTATTTCATTCATTCACGAGGCAGAGGAATGCTGTCTGGATGCTTTGAAAAGTGCCTGGGCTGGCTGAGGGAGGAAAAGGTTCTGTGTAAAGGGAGCTGTGGGACCTCAGCATGGCTTTTGTGGCCAGCCATGCCCAGGTCATCTAACTGTGCCTTGCCTTCCTACTGCAATGGGGTCCTCTGACTGCGCTGTGCATTTCAGAAAGAGATACAGCTGGTGCTGTGGTACCCGTAACACTGATTGGGGTCTGTAACGAGAGATATCTGGCAATCGGGGAGCAGGAGATGCAGCGTTGCAAACACAAAAAGAAATAAATTCAGTCGTATCGGGAGACCAAAGCTCCCTGTAATTCCTGATGTACTCTGGGGTGAACGGCATTCTCCAGACTAATTGCTGTCTTTGGAGAATTAAGCCCCAGGAGCCAATGTACTCCTTGAAAGCATCTTGGCAGAAATGTATTTCTTCATCCAGACCGTGGCCTCCGAGGTAGCTCTGACCCCGCTTCCTTTCAGCTTGAATTTGGACCAGAGTTGGTGGATACAGCGAAGCTTTCTCCGCAGCAAAGGAGATGCTGTCTGGATGAATCAGAATCATCCCAGCCCTGAAAAAAAAAAAAAAAAAAGGCATGTCCCTCTTGGGATTGCCCCGACACGTTCTTCTGCAGAACATCTGCTCCTGCACACCCAGCTGCTGCCGCTCACCTTCCCTGCTCCCGGGGCTCTCGCCTGACCCAAACGGCTCGGCATGTCCAAGAACCACTTATGCAATGGCTTTTGGGTCTTTTATCGGGGAGATATCGCCTTTATTTATAAGTTAGCACTGTTTCTGCAGTAAGGGGAATGGCAGTGCCCGAGAATCAGATGGTCTGAAGGAACCTTGCTGCGCCCCTCAAGGGATGGACCCAATTTCTCCCCCCCCGAAAAGGCAAACAGCCACCAGCATAACTGCAAACGAAGCTCAGACAACCTACTGTAACCGTGGGACCAGTCCTTTTCCTCATTACAGGACAAATCCCATCACAGGATAAATTAAAAATAACATGTACATAATTAGCGTAAATTAGAAACTGAATATGGAGGGGAAAGGAGAGATTTGTTCCTCTGGTGCAATTTGGCCCTGCTCTGGGTGCCTCCAAGGATGCCTCTGTCCCTTGCTCGTGAAGGTATTTCTGAGGAAAAAGGGGTGGGTTTTGCTGATTTTGGAAGGCATCTGATTGCACCAGATGGTAAATGTATATTTTTTCAGTCTCCTGGGAGGATGCCCTGTGAATCACCTAACAGGGCTTTATTGCTTTCTTCTGCATCCCCTGGCAAATTTCTGAGTGCAAAAACTCTGTTTTGTTTGCATTTATAGTGAGGCATTTGGAAACATCTGCCAACAGCTCAGCTTACCAACCAGACAGAAAGCCCACTTTCATTTACGGGTATTTTAAATAGCAATTAAAATTACAGACCATCTTCTCCTCATAATTCCATGAGCAGAAACATGAGTATGGCCTCTAGAAATCCAGAATAACTGGAAGCAGAGCTTGTTCCTATGCTTCGTCAAGCATTATGCTGAATACAGAACGTAACAACAACAACAAAACTTTATTAAATGCATAACACTGAGTGGATAGTTTTGCTAAACATTTATGAGATATTGGAAAATTCAGCTCCAGCCCTCATGTTTCATCAGCTGCAGCTAAATGCTTCAGTACAGATGGACAGAGCCCAGATGGCAACCTCATCTGTGGAATTTGTCTCTGCTCTGGACCATATGCTGCTCAGAAGTGAAAAGGATGCAGAGCTTACTTTGAAGCTTGGTCTCCGGTGCTCTGTGGGCGGACGGGTGCCACATGGAGACTCAAACCTTCTCATCTGCATGTGACCGACCTGTGAACTGAATCCTGGTGACATGGCAGGGACGCGGTGCTGGCCGTCCCATCGGCGCGTACTCGTGGAGACGCATCCTACCAGGCAGTAAGGGCTGTCCCAGGGAGCTGTGGACGTTCACGTTGGGACTTTGTGATGCCGTTACTGGGACGGTGAATAAGACAGATGGGGGTGTCATCGGGGCAAGACGTGCTTTTAGGATGGAGTTAGCAGAGCGCGAAAGCTTTGGTGGTTTGGGCTGAGCACTTCCCTAAGAGCAGGGAGTTTTTCTTTCTGGAGTACGTGAGAGCTGAGCAAGCATCTTCAGCAGCAGTCTTTATAAGTCTGAAGCTGAATTCTGTCTCTTCCCTGAAATACTGCTGCGCTGCATGTAGAAATTAGCCTTCTTTATGCCTTCCACATTCCCATGACATATTCTGTTGAACGTGCCAAGCTTTGGATGAGTAACATTCCCCAACTGTGCATCAGTTTTATCAACACCTGGTTAGCCAACCAGCAGAATCAGTGTGAGAGGAGGATGAATAGGGCTCCTAGACACATGCCTAATTGCTAAGACTTAGTTTTCATCCTCAAGTCTGCTGTGTGTGGCTCGGCGCACGGCGGCAAACTGGGGATGAGGCTGCCTTGCTTCAGCACAGAGGGGCACTTTTAATGAGCCGCTCACTGAGTCCCCAGATCAGAGAAAGGATCTGGGGATAACAAGATGCAAGCGGATGCTTGACAGAGGCACAAATGGCTGTTGGAGAAACCATAAGAGGGGGAATAAACAGATTTAATGAAGCTGTGTTTGCTCAGCAAGGTGTGCCATGACTGATACCTCACCTCCATTTACCTTTGCTCCTGGGCATGGGGTGCAGCTCGTGGCAAACTCCAGGGGACCTTCTCCATCGGTGCCATCCCCACCGCACCGCTGTCCTTGCAAAGGGGAATGCAGTACAGCTGGGTGGCCTCCATCCACCCTGCACCACGGTTCCCCGGGCCCCAACTCCCTTCCCCGAGCAGGGACCAGGCAAGACCTTCTGAGATTCCTGTGCAACGCTTATATTTCAGAGACATACGTTTTTAAAGGTAGCAGATGTTAGAGAACGCCATTTGCCAATTCTCTTTGGTTTAACCACTGCTCTGGGAGCTTTTCCCTTATTTATTACCTTCGAAAGCAGGAGCGTGGTATCAGCCTTCATGGAGAGGCAGTTTAGTGATCCCCTTTTTTCATCCTTCCCTTGCACTACACAACTTTTTTCCCTTCCCAACCCCTTGGCATCACCACGGGCCCTTGGATCTGGGCAGTGAGGTCAGAGCTGGATCATTCCCCTCCCACTTTCACCCTCCTGCTCCCCGCTCCCTCCATCTCACATTTTGGCATAGCTCTAATGGAGAAGTAGAGAGACATTTTTATTGCACACACAGCTCTGTGTATCTTTTCCTCATCATTTGTTTTTCCTAGATATACACACATTTATCCACAGCCATTTCTACAGTCAGAGATGTTAATTTGGCATCATACGTGGAAAGTTTTAGACATCTGATCAGAATCAGTACAAGCTTCTGGGAGTTGCTTGCCAGCTGAATGAAAAAGAAAGGGCCGATACTAAAAAGAAGCCTTTCCTTAATAAACATGCTGCAAATATAAACACTTAAAAATGCTATTAACTGCATTTAGAAAGTTCTGGTGAATCAATAAAGTGTGGAGGTGAAAGACTCAAGCAGAGGCAACAAAACACAAACTGTGTTTTTTTCTTCGAGTGCCCTGAGATCCAGGCTTTAAAAAGCTGCCTCTCAATCTGCATGTCTGATTTTCTATGTGCAACTTACTGTGTTTGCTTTGGGCCTCACCCAAAGTCCCTTAAGTCACTGCGATGGACTGGAGCGGTGCTTTGCCCTCCAGCATTCGTTGCTGCAGACACTGCATGAGCTGCAGAGTACCGAGCCGCCGCTGCCCTGGATGCCTCCAGGAGGGTTCAAGCACACAGCGTTACTCTATGAAATGCCACCAGCTGAGGGCTTGGCAGCTCTTGTTCAATCATTCCTGCCATACAGGAGTCCAGAACAGAAGAGATGAAAGCCTTTGAGCTGGCCCTTCCTGCACACCTTCTTTAGGTTTATCCTAAACCAAGCACCTAAAAAGCGGGACCAGAAGGGGAGTCTCACATCTGATCCCACTCCACTCTCTCTCACACTGATTTTAGAAGCAGTGGAGGCAGAAACCCTGCATTCAGGGGGCTCACTCTCCTGGTAAAGAGAGCTTGGTGACCCTGTGAGCTCTTTCTTTTCTTCTTCGCTCTTGTTTTTTTATTTTTTTTTTCCTAAGGCACTCGGAGTTTGGCATGTCTAGAACTGCAGGTGCAAAGCTTAGAGGAAGGCTTGCTGGTAAAACACCACGATCTTTGCAGAGGGGATTTGAGTGTCTTACCCATCGGCAGGAGGACTTTCCAGATTGCAGCAGCTGAACCTGCAAAAAGCACAGTGCTCTCCAAATCCCCAGCAAATGCTCCAGGGACAGCCAGAGCCCGATGCACTCCTGCATCGGTTGCTGCGATCACAGAGCAAAACCTGCCTGTCCCTGGCCCCCACCCATTCTCCCCCCCCATTGCCTAAGCCCTCCCTCCAAGGCATGTGTCAAAAAGCCACCTTCATTTTCCTGACATGCTTTTCCTGCTCCCAGGGCTGAATTAACACTAAATGAGACCCAGATTCCTCTGTAATTAAGGGCCTCTGTTCCACATCAGACTGTTACTGAAGATCCTCCTCTATTGCAAGGGAATTTGCCTGTTGCTTCTCCTTCTCCTCCTCCAACCCCAACGCCCCCAGCTCTCTCCTTCTCTTTACATCTTCTTGTCCTGTTCCCCTGGGATCCAGCTTCGTGTTCCCCCCTCCACTGTCAACAGGGGATGTGAGCACGGAGGGCTGACGGGTTTCTCCCACCGCTTCCCCTGTTCTTTGATCCGAGGATGGAGCACATGTTTTTCATGAATGAGAAAGCAATTTGAAGCCATGTAAATAAAAATAGCAACAACAACCAAATCTAACAGAACAACCCGAAAAAAATAATTCTTGGGAATGGTCAGAAATACTTGTTTTCACTTTTCCCATGCAAGTTTTATTCCTTCTCAGCCTTTCCATCTTCCACACTCTCCAGCTACCAAAGCTTGAGAAACCTCTAGAATTGATTGGCCCATGATGGTGTAAAAAAAAAGTGAAAAACCTCCCCAGAAAGCTCATTTGCAAGAGTGTGCTTCTATATCCCTCCGTTTTTTGCAGTTTGTGGTAGGAGTAGGGTTTATCTCCTCCGCTTTAGCTCCAGCATACGTGTTCCTGGCTCCCATGGAGGCACCACAGAACGGCCCTTGCCAAACAGCATGCCAGAAACTTGACCTTCTCATGAACTTCAGGGCTATTTTCTAGTCTGCACCCAGCTCCTTGCAGGCAGGACTGTCTGGCCAGTGGATTCTGGCCCTTTTGCATGGAAAATGAGATGTGTGGGCCTGCATGGCCGGGTGGGTTGCCAGCTGTGTCCCTAGCAGCACTTCACAGCCTCCTCGTGCTCCTCCCTTCCCTGTTCAACCAGTTGCCTTTGCTCGTAGTCGCTTTGCACATGGGTCTGCAACGAGGGGACCTGTGAGATCGTCCTTGGTGGCCTTGGGCCAGCTGGCTGACCCCCAGCTTTGCCACCGCAGCAACCAGCACACTCCTCGACACAACAGAACTTCATGTACGACTTTTTTTTTTTTTTTTCTTCCTTTTTCCAGGACCGCTCAACGTTTTAGTTACGTCTTTCCCCATCTCTCCAATTTTCAGTGCAGGGTACATGGTGATCCTTACCCGCCCCTCGCAGCAGCTGGTGCTTGCTTAGCTGGCGAAGGTCCAGTTTGCACTGGAGCTGAACTCAGCGACACTCCTGACTCAAATCAATATTATCTACGCCAGCCTAAGGCGATTTATGCTGATATTAGTAATGAGGCGTCAAGTTCCAGCGCTAAGGATCTGCATTAAGCTCACTGCTCAGGACTGTAATTGGATTTCATAGTAACCTCTGCTTCATTCCCTTGGTCACCGGCATTTGCAGGGGCTCCCAAACCTCGTCTGACAACCCCCCCCACGCAGTCCCTTCCTCCCCCGGCACCTCTAAGATCAGGGACAACCTCCGTACTCCCAGACCGCTTCCCTGTTTCTTCTGCGCTTACTGCATCAAAGGGACGTGTCTGGTTAAGTGGTTCTTCCAGTTACCCTATTAATGAGCCTTTTAATTAGTATCCTTTCTTGCTAAGTAATTGCTACAGCACGAGATCCACTTGGGAGATGCAAATGCACTGGAAGCAGGATGTTGCAAGGTAGCGGAGGAGCTGAACGCTGCTATTAATATTTTCTGACAGGCTGCCTTAGGAGGAGCAGTGACGGCCCTGGACAGGTACGTACCTGCCGGGGATCGCGGTTTCCCTTCGCCACCACCACGCACCTGCCGAGCAGCCCATCTGCCCGCGACGCCGACAGCGCAGGCAGCTGCCTGGTCCCTGCCTTGCCGATGGCCACCGGCTGCTGCTAAATTCACTTCGCTGACCTGGAAAGTCATTGCACATGAGTGGAGCGGTTTGAGGTGCAAAAGACGATGCATTTTGCCTGCAGGAACCGTTGCTTTAGGTGGAGGCCGGGTTAAGCCACAGAAATGAGAAATATCTGCAGAGGGGATGCTTTTCTTAGCAGAACCAGGTCGACGTTTTGTAGTCACCCAGCTCTTTCAGGCTCCACTTTAACTTTCCCTTATGTCAGGACAGCATGAATATGGATATTACAGATGTCACTGGTCTTCACCGCACACTTGTGCGGGGAAATTTGGGCAAGCAAGTGAGCGGGCATGCCCCAGGTAGCACGCTAAATCCCAGTCCTCACCAGGATCTCACCTCATTTACTGACACAGTCTGCTTCTTTACAGGTCCAACTGTACCAGCCCTATAACAGCCACACTGCTCACATGCTGAGCTGCCTCTTGCCCTTGAGCCTCTTGACTTCTGCTTGCAATGAGCTGCTCAGCACCACTGGCTCAGGACTAGGGAGGTCCTAAGCATGATTTCCCCCAGTGTGGCTGTTGTCCTGCCAAACTAGGAAAGCAGCAGCCTGTCGCTTCTGGGAAACAGCTGAACAAAATGCAGCCAAAGCTGCTTTTTGTCTGGAAACTGAGGATATGCCCAAAGGGCCTGCTTTGGGGAAGAACAGCCCTTGTGCTGAACAGGAGGGAGATGTCAGACTTCAGACAGCAGATACTTGGTAAAGATGCTCGGTTGTGTAAGCGGGATGAGGCTGTGGTCAAATGAGCATCGGGCTCTTGGCATATAGTACTGCCCTCTGCGGAGGCTCAGTTGAGATTTTCCCCACTGGGCACATCCTTCCACAGCCACAAAACAAAATGCGCCTCCACCAAAAGGGACAGCAAGAAAAGCCTGACGGACTTAATTCTGCCCAAGCTGGCTCCCTTCCCAGGTTCGTCTGGGTATTTCACGTGCACCGCTGTATCATTGCAGTTTTGCTATTGTTTCTTTTGAGGTCCCAGCCCTGCTCCCCGTGTGTGTGCTCCCGGGCTGGCAAAAGGCCATGTCTGAAGTCCAGCAGTGCTTGGAGGTGCAGACATCTCTGCTCCAGGGAGGCCGGGGTCTGGGACAGGATGGGTCCCCAGCCAGCAGCTGGGCTCACTGGGTCAAGCACACTGGGACGGTCCAGACTGCTACAGCAGCCCGCTAAAATCTGCAAGGAAAAGCAGAAGGAAGGGTCTGAAACCCCACTGGGCAGCTGGGGCTGTTAGCACTGCTGCAGGTAAAGATCTATTTGGGAAATTTCCAGCTTAGCTGAATTCTGCTGATGTACAAAAAATGGGGACCTTTGTAGCAGCGCTGTTCAAAGCTCCCAGCTTTAAGGGCACATTTCCCCCAGCACCATGACCAATGTTTCCTTTGTCAATATAGCAGGTTCCCCATGAATCCACATCTCACCCCTCTCCTGGAGGCGGCATCCACGTGGCCATCAGCTCTGCTGCTGTTGCTGCCTTTTATCCTCTGCATCCCTGAGCAGAGCTCACAAGTGATGCTTTGTACCAGAGCTAGAAAAAAAAAAAAGACCTGTGCTCTAACACACAAAAGAAAAAAACCTCATCTCACCCCTTGTGTTTTTCCTGGAAATGTCACTGCCCTTAATGCATCAGATAATTAGAATCACTTCTCCCCTTTTGTTTGCCTTGGCCCTTGCAGCTCACATTGAACAGGCCAACATAAACCTGCATGCACCACAGGAATTTCAAGCACAGCCTATTCTGCAGCACTGGACTGCGGGGAAGGGGGGAACAACTCTGAAAAGCCATTGCCCCGGCTCCGCTTTGTGGGTCCAAGCAGGTACGGGTGCAGTTGGTCATTGCCCCCCAGAGGAGCTGGCAGCCCGCTGGCCGGTGTCCTCCTCCATCACAAGACTTGATTGCAGATGGAGTGTTCGCTCCCAAGGACCGGCCTCTAAGAAAACCCTCAGCCCTAGCATCAGGGAGGAGATAATCAGGAAAGTTTATATGCGTGGGAGATTTCATCTGGGAACAGCCGGGGCTGAGGAGCACGTGCTCAACTCGGAGCTGGCAGAGATGTGCGGGAGAGCAGTGGGATGTGCTCAGCAGCCAGCCTGCAGCGAACGGCAGCTCCTGTTCCCCTTCGCCTTGCACAGATGCTGCCGCTTCGTTTATTTTGACTGTCTTTTCCCCCACGCGCAGGTCAGAACAGAGTTTGGGCCAGGCACTGCCTCGGGGTGGCACTTGGGGGTGAAGGGCTCACGGGGGGTTCCCTGATGTTGAATGCTGGGGAGGAGAAGGAGCAGCTGGTGCCCATTTTGGTGCCAGAATTGTCTCAGCCCCGAATGGAAGGTCTGGGTGCAATGCTCGTGGTTCAGACGGGTGGGTATCTATCTCCCTGAATTCCCGATGGGACGTTGAACAAGTTGCTTTGTAGCTGGGAGTGTGGAGGAAGGTCCCTTCTCCTCTGGGCACCGTGGAGGTGACGTGGTGACGTGGGAGAACAAGTCCCTTGCAAATGCTGGAAAACTGCCTGTCCTGGGCGAGGCGGGTGTTGCACCACCAATCTGGGTGTGGAGGAGTTGTTCAGCATCCCCTTGGCACCCGATCCATACTGGTCTGGACGGACAGATGGACACCAGAGCCAGCGTTAGACCCGGGGAGGAGCAGGCGCGGGAGGCAGCACGGACCCTGCACGCTCGGCTCCTGCCTGCCGCTGCCTGCCTGCTCCCAGCACTGGCTCTGATGGTAGGTTAAATATCTGTCAATAGATTGTTAAATAAATATGTGGAGGATTAGCTGTGCTGTAGGTATAGGCCCCTTTCACATTTGCTAAGTTTCAGCAAGTGTGTTTTCAATAATTGGCTAATATTTTAAAGAAATTAATAAAAGCTATGCTATTAAATCTAGTCCTCTTATAATAAGACACTTGTTGCATGCTCAAAAGTGTATGTCTTTAATATCTGAAGCAAGGGAAAGTAATATATGAGGGATCTCTTCTTAAACTTGAATACATGTAGTCATAATCACAATTATTAGCTGTCATCAAACATACACTAATGAAATAAAGAAAGCCTATCATTAGAAACTTTACAACTGGACATGCTTAAGAAATAAAGACAAATAAAGGAATTTCCCTCTTAACAATTTGAAATTTCACAAGACAGAAAAAGAATCAAACATGCTGAGATGCCTCTGCATCTTTGAGGAGATTTATAGTCAAAGCAAACTGATAGATTTCTTAGGGAGTTGTGCAAACAGTTTTGGAAGCTAGTCTTGCTCCTGATCCTGGTGATTACATTCTCTTGAAAAACTAAAATTGGAAAACTACCTTGCTGCTGCTGTCATTGCAGAGTTATATTGATGTGTTTTTGCTGAATTGCATTCACTTGCTGATTTATTTGTATAGAGGTACCATCACTGCCTTTTTTCCAGTGGGGAAATAATTGTCCAAATTCTTGGTGAGAAAAGCCACGTGGTTTTCAAAAGATTTTTGTCCGAGAACGCAATCAGCTGAGGTCAGTCCTGCTCTCAGAGACCTGAGCAAAGCTCTTAAATATTACTTAGGGAGTTATTTTCGTATAAGAGGGAAGAAATTGGCCCTAGCTGTGTATACCTTCCTAATGATCTTCACAGCAGTTTGTCCATCTCAGCTCTTCCTCCTCAGGCACCACCCTGAAACATATACAGAAAATAAAAGCTGAAAATAGGCCATCCTTTTCTTACAGTGAGTATAATTAAGCCTTGGAACAGATTCCCCAGGGCTACAATGCATCCCCAATTGCTTGGAGAATTTAAATCCAGACTGGGGTGGAGGTGCTGCCTTGCTCAGAGCAAACTGCGTGCTATGGATGAGTCCCCTGGGACCCCCGGTTGGGGTTTGGGGTCTCTGGACCGGCTCTCGCTGGGGTTTTGGCAGCTCTTTGGCCACCACCAGACTCAACTGCTCTCAGTTCGGCTTCCGATGTGATGACTTTGGTTGTAGGGCCAAATCAGCGAGGCTTCACGGATGCTGGTTACCAAACCCACTTGCTGTTTTGCCTGGCGTGTTTAATGGCATCTGCGTGGGACTGGGAATAAACTGGAGGCAGCCCAGGCTGCTCTGTGGGTCTCTGGCGCTGCAGCTGGGTCCTCTGCCCTGTGTCTGCTCATTTTGGCCTGAAGCTCTGCTTGCAGCGGAGCGGAGCCGATTGCACCGGCTTTTTCCCTTCAATGGAGCAACACCAGGCTGCCTGGGATTTGGCCCAAACAGACAGATAGCCCTGGCCCAACTGCAGAAATGAGTTTAGAAAACAGCTCTGCCTGCCCCAAATCAGGTATAAACCTCCATGCTGAGAAAATCTATTGAGATGAAGAACAAAAGCAGCCCCCCAGGGAAGCTACCCGCTGCCCCGGCTGCCGCAGGCTCCTCTCCAGCAGCGCCCATCGGTGCAGGGGCTGCAGCGGGCACTGCCCGGGCTCTCACAGATTTTTTTAAGCCTTTGATGTAAGTATATGCATTTCAACTCCCCACCTTATAACAGCAGGAGAAAATACCCGATGATCTTCCCTGCTTCCACCTCCAAGGACATCAGCCCTCAGACTTTTTGAGCCGAACGCGCTGCCCGTGGATGCCATAAAGCTCCACAGGTTTCAATATTGCTGTCACCAACTGCGACTCTGTCCACATCAATTTTGCTTTCTTATTTTGTTTCTAAGCTGGTGCTTGAGCTTTTTGGCTCGCAGACAGATTTTCCCTTCCAAGATTTCAGTGTTGGAGGACTGTTTCCCTAATCCCCAATAGTTTAAGATTATCTCTAGCCAACTATTAATCAAAATCAGAATCTAGCACTGCTTGCTTGTGCTGTTGCACTTGAGCACATAAAAAAATCCTCTTTTTCCTCTGAAGAAACACAGTTGCTAGTTTTTTAATTTGTTTCTGGTTCCTTTAGCACCAGCTCCTCAGACACAGAACAGCCACATTTCTCATTCAATACTCAGTATCGTACCAGGATGCCACATGGGCCAAGGGATGCTTTAAAAACACAGGTAAAACAAGCAAACGCCAATTCAGGAAAGGCTTAAAACAAGCTAGAAAACAACAAAGGAACTCTCTTATTTTCTCCTTCCACAGTATGCTCCTTTGAGTGCAGAAGAATGAATTGCCTTATAAAAACTTGGCATATTGATAAGCAATTAGCTTGTGCGGTGACATGGGTTATAGAGCAGAAGATGGATTTTTATAGCGCCTTCCATATGCCATGTCTCCAAAAGCCTTCACAGAGAAATGAATTAGATACCACTGACTATTTAGGGTCAGTAGCTGGAACAGCCCCCTCTGCTTCAGTAGCGAGTTGTGCAAAGCAGCGTGTTTCAAGCCCAGTTGACGTATTGCAAAAGAGGTGTCCGAGGCACAAGTCACAGGAATCCGATTATGGGAGAGTCTGGCTCCTCCACCAACCTGAGAGCAACTTCCAGCTTAGCCACACACAGGGTTTGTGCCTGGGGTAGGGACTTCTCCTGTTTCCCATCCCCTGTTTTGTAGCTAAATCAATTCTTAATACCAGCATGCTCTCGTGGCCGGCAGACTAGCACCCAGGGACTTGGCACTTGGGTAGTTACCCTAAATAATTTGTTTGTCCGGGTGCATGAAATGCTAGGAGGTGCTCTGTGAACACTGCACCTTTGAGAAATGTTTAGAATGCAAACAAAATTGCTAAAGGAAACAAGCATCCTGCATCCCATGCCAGCATCCCACCGGGACTGCTTGGCACTGAGCACAATGGAAATGGCCAGTGACCCCACTTTGGGCTCCCATCAATCCCAAATCCTTGGTCAGGAATTCCTGCTCTGGGTAACCCTGAAAGAGGTCCAGCTGGATCCAATATTTTCAGATCCACTGTAGACCCTGCGACAGGGGATTTTTCTCCAATCACACAGTCTTCTGATGGAACTTACATCAGCTCAAGCTGCCTCTCTATTTTAGCATCTTTCCAGGCTAAAAAGAAATCACACTTCCTGCAGCAACACAAAACAGGGAAATTGGTGTTGCTTTGTCGTATCTAACTTCAGGCAGCTCTTTTCCTTAAGCTGATCATGAACAAGCAAGGGTAATGTAACACATAAGTCGTTTTGAAAATGATTCTCCCATGCTGAGTCCTGATCTACCACCGTCTGAGGCACTTTGCTCAATAGATTACAGCATGATGCCAGCTCCGGCTGGCAGACTATGCAGGAGTTGCAGCCACGAAACTGGATGTGATTTGCATTTGTCCTACTCACTCCGAGAGCTGTCACAGGGGATGGATACTGCTCTCTTGCTGGCATTCAATATCTGCTGAGGAATCCCATGTTATCACTGCTGTCATCTTCCAAGCTGCATGTTATACAGAGAAGGAAAGCTGCCAGGTTGCTCTGCGAGCCAGTAGGTATTCTTGGAGACAAAAACCTGAGCCTGGTCCCAAAGCCATTGTTTAAGCTTTACTTGGGTTTTATTTCCTTGAGAACTGGACGCTCCTCTCCCTCTGTCAGCTCACAAAACTACAGCCTGGGTCAGGCCAGCTGCATCCTTCGTTTCAAAGCAAGGACCTGATCCAGAGCTCAGCAAAGCCAGAGGACCAGTGTTTTCTGGATCAGGCCCGGAGAAGAGGACTCTCTTCAGGTTCGGCAGCCTCTGCTCGCTCATGCCCGTGGAGCTCGTGGCAGGAGAGCCGGCGCTCGGAGCCCGTGCCAGCCCCGCTGCCAGCCCTCGGCTCTCTCCCTTTGAAGGCAAGGTGTGCTTGGACCTTCTGCCGGGGAAGTTTTACCACGGTTTTACAAGAAACCCTGCTGAAAATGGAAAGTTCACATAAAATTGTCATATAATAACCGCAAGGGGCTCAATTTATAAACGCGCTGTCTGCTGGAATAATTCTGCCTCCTGTATTTACCAGCCAGCAATTATCCTCACTTGAGCTACTTCTTATTTAGCTGCTCCCCAATTGAAATGAACAGGAATGGCATTTGCTTGCTAAAGTATAAAATGGAAATCTCATCTTTGCTGAGGAAGCACCAGGGAAGTACCAGCTCTGGCTGCAGCCTCTGCTTCCGAGCAGCAACGTGACCTGGGCATGGGCTTCGGAGGGGGGGACGCTTGTGGGGAGCGTGGTTATCTTTTGGTCACATCAGAGACACAAAAATCCTGTTTACAGGTTTCCTAAAGCTGAGGGGCAATTTTGAGCAGAAAAGGGGGCTGTAAAGCTCCTGCCATCATGCTTCGTTGTGCAGATCTGGGTATTTAGATGGTGATTTTTCGTGAGAGGGGGAGCTGGACAGGGTCACTCCAAGTCCGTGTTAGCTGTGTGCGCTCCCTCCTCTAACACCAGACCTGCCGCTTGCAGGCCATTTTACACCACCCGGGGTAGGAACAGCATCTATTTTATAACATAGGAGCCTTCAAGAAAGATGGGTACATCATATTGTTTTTTTCACCAGAACCTGCCACTATTTGGAAATGGAGAAGCAACAGCTTAACAAGGGAATAGTTGGAGAAAGAAAAATGTTATTACTGAAACTCCGATTAAAACCAATAGTACCACAAGGTCCCCTTCAAACGCTGAAGTCAAAGACACAGTGTTCTTAAACATTATTTTATTAAAGTTAAAATAAAAAAAAGATGGTTTTGTGGTAAATGGAAAACACAGCTCAGCAGAGAGATGGGGAAGCTGTGGATTTGACCTGCAGCGGAGCGGGGCTGTGCACTTGCCGTGCACCGCAAGGCTACAGTCCTGGGTGGGTTTGGAGGATCAGCTGCTTGATACATGGTGCCAAGCAATGATGCAGGACTGGGAACGTTATATATATGGATCAGCAGCTGGAAGCCTCTGAGGCCAGGAGCCCGCTATAGGTCCCTTGTGACCCACCAGCCCCTCTTAAACCTCTGTTGAATTATCCCATGCTGCAGAGTGCACCACCCTGTACAAATACGTATACATATATATACATATGTATATTTGGCCGGGATGCATAAACTCTGCAATGGTCTTTGGACATAATTGCATGTGATTTTTGCCGATAATTCACTGGAAAGGGATCTCAATTAATAAAATAAAATGTTTCCCTGTCTGCCTCTACTGCTGTCCCCCCTCTGAGAGCGCCAGCTTTTCCCACTGTTTATTCTCAGGGGGGTACGTCTGTAATCCCTTGCTCCCTTCAGCCAGCAGCCCCAGCAGTTGGGTTTGAGACAGTGGCACTGACTGGGATGCTCTATTTTAAGCAGCGTCCAGTTCCCCAGCTGTACCTCTTCTGCTCTGTTCTGCTGGGCTAAACAAGCTGAGCTGCTTTAGCAAGGGAAGTTCTTCATCTGCAGGTGATTCTTCTGTTCATCTCCTTTATTAAGCGGATTTGGAGGATTCCTTGTGTACCCATAGTGCTGTACGTGCAGAGGTCAGAGCGAGCTGCTGGACCAAAATTAGATGCGAGTTAGAGAAGCAAGATAAGCAGTGGTAGAAAAGAACCATTCGCTCATTTGTAGCCAAACAGCCCAGGCACGGAGCAATTAAACAGCTTGACAAAGGTCATGCAAAGAACATGTGGCAGAGCTGAGATGAAATCCAGATCTCAGCCTTTAACCACAAGGCTGCTCTCTTGTGTGTGCTGCTACAGCACAAATCATAATTGCTCCAGAGCTTTGTCCCTTTTCCAAATAAAAGTATAAAAGCTGATGAGCGACCTTCATGTCCCGGTCCTAGAGAGGACACGTGCGTGTCCCTGCGACAGCAAACAGCAAGGCTGCAGCCTTCACGCTGGTCTTCCTCTTCCAGGGAGACTTCTCTGGGCTCTCCAGGCTGGAGGGCTGAGCTCCAGGAGGAAAGAGCCAGACGTCTATCGGATGGGAGCTCCTGGGGGAGATGGGGGCTGGAGGGGCACGAAGGGGTGACCATCACAGCACTCGCTGTGGCTGTGGCAGAGCAGGAGGTGCAGCCCAAGGTGCCAGGGAGGCTCTGAACCCTTCTCCGAGGACATGCTCCACCTTCACATCTCACCTACGTCAGAATTACCTCATGTTCATAACTCCAGGAATTTCCAGCTAGTGCAGCCAAGCCTTTAGCTGCTAAATTAAAGTTTCTACCTCTCCTCGGAGAGTTATTTTCCCTCCATTCTTTTTATTAATAAATTAATAATAAAGTATTGTGCTGGAGAGACATGGTGGATTCGGCTCCAAGCGTGGCAGAGCAAAACAAGTATAAACATCAGCTTCTTTATAAGTATGTCTGTCTGCAGAGTTTGGGTACCAGAAATCAAATTCTCCGCTTAGCACTTGCCAGAGCAACTGGAAGGTGTGATGGATGTTTTTACAGGAAAGAAGCCTCCTTCTTTCTGCCCACACCATGGCGTAGCTTATCCAGCCAGGCAGCCAAGCCCCGCTCCTCTCCCCATGCATGCTGATGAGTGCTCCCTTCACCTCTTAAAGCTGGGATTTCTTCAGTGCAGACCCACAAAATACTTAAAGCCTCATGTACCCAGGGCAGCAAGGCTGTTGGGTTCCTCACCACTCATCACTGAGGTCTGCTTTGTGACAGAGACCTGCTTTGTCCCTCTGCAGTAAGTCATAGGTCATGTCTGCAGAGGTAAACCCAGTCCATCCCCTCTGTGACAGGCAAAGCTGGCAAGAAGCAAGGTAGGGTTGGGGTCAGTGGCCCGCTATTTTCCTAAGGGTGCAACTCCAGAAAACACTTTTTGGAAATCAAGATCTCATCCCTTCTGTATGGGAGGGGACATGGAGAGTTGCTTCTTACACTTTTTTTTTTAGTCACAAGTGATCAAATTCTAGCACTGTTCCTGCAAGATAGTTTCAGGTTTTGACTTAAGCAATTGTATTTACCGCTAGATTAACATATATTCTCTCTTATCTCGTTTATAGCCCTGGAGGGAGCAGCAGGCAGCTGAAATGTGATTGTGGAGGCAGGAAATTTCAGATGCAGCCACTGACCAGCAGGTCAGGGCTTTGATCAGGCAGTGATTGCGGCACCTGACGAGTACAAATGGGTTGGAAATTAAGAGACTGACTGAACATATGGAGCCTGGCCCATAAACTGGAGCCAGCCCAGAAATGGGATTTTTGCAGCTGGTTCCCATGCCTGTTTTCCAAGCTCCCACACGCAGTTGGTGCTGCATGAGGGTCCTGCTTCCCACGTGGAGGGATGGGAACCACCTGCCCCAAATGAACCAAGCACTGAGGTGCGTGTGCTTAGGTACAGGGTTGTATGTCAGGCAAAATAAAGGAGAGTGAGTGGACTCTGCGCCAAGGCTCACACTTTCCCTACTTTCACGGCACTTTATGACAAGGCGTTGCTGCTGGTTTCCTAACGCTAACCTAGAAAAACCAGCTGGGACTCAAGGCAAGTGCAAGGAAAAACCTCTGTCTTGCATTAATAACCCCAGCCTCAACGGGCAGCTTTGTGCCAAGGGCTGCTTCTGCAATAGAGCGAGGCGGGCTCGGGGTGGTCAATAAATCCCTGTATTCACTGCACCGGTGAGTTAAACACACTGACACACAATAAACAGGGGTGGCCCACGTATGCTGCGGATCCGTGCAGATGTTATCGTCCTACATGTGGACAAATGTCCATTAGGGCAGGACATAAATAAATCGTCCTGCTTTAACCATACCTCTGGTTTCTGTTGTGATCTGAGCTCTGATGCCAAGGGAAATCGCACAGTTGTAAATACAAACGGAAAATGGCACAGTCTGCAATCCGTTGGTTCATTACAGCGTATACATCATTTTATCCGTTAACTGGGACCTGGTTTTGTAATCGCCGCACAAATCTCCAACTGAATGTTGATTTATGACGGTGCCTTTCCCCCAGCCTTTCAGTGCTTTACAAGAACTACAAGCTGACTACACAAAGGGATTTTTTTGGCATTGTGACGTGCAGCCATCTTTGGGCTGCAGTGTAGCGAGGATTTAATGATGTACAGCGAAATGGCTGAACACTGAAACATGGCAGCTGGGAAGGGAAGAGAAATGCAAAGGAACAGACACTTCTTGAACCTGTAAAGCTGTGACACGGTAGCAGCTCCGGAGTTGATATGCCTTGAAATGTCACCGTGTGATGAATTATACATATGATGTTAGAGAGGAAAAGTTGCCATCAGTCGGTTGGAAATAAAACACCATTCTGCGTTCATTTACACCGCAGTGGGAATTCGTGTCTGCAGAAGGCACATCCCTGATGTGGAAATTAGCCAGGAAAGCGGTGGCTGACACCTCTGCTTTCCCTCGCCATGCAGCAGCGCCTTGGTGGGAGCAGTCCTTTTTATTTCCCATCAAGAGAGCCGCAGCAGAGCATCTGCTTGCCCGCTCCGGGGCAATCGGGACAAATCCCACAGCACGTTATCCAGTCCTGCTGGCAGAGGTCAGGGCTCTGCACGGGGCTGCTGGGCAAGCCGTGGTCTGGCAGGGCAGCTGGCAGGGCTTTCACCTCTGCCAGGGGAAAAGGGCTGTAGGACAGGAGAGAAAGATTTACAGGAAACACCTTGGAATAGCCAAGTTGAGGAAAAAAGCAGCAGGAGGTTGAGGTTTCACATTATTAACAGCTGAGCTGCCAGCTGAGCCCAGTTCTGGGTGATTGAGAAAAGCAGGAGTGGGCTTTATTAGGAGCCCACAGGTAGTCTTCTCCTCTTTACCTGCCTGGAGGGGGGCAGTGGGGCAGGTAGGGCTGAGCTGGAGGACAGACACACTGGGTAACAGATTCCTCTGGGTCCTGCTTTTGAAAGACTGCTGAAGGATGAGGGTTTTTTTTTTTTTTTTTTCTTTTTTTCCCTGCCTGCTGTCCTTGGGAAGCACCTTCAAGAGGCTGATGCTCAGTAAGTGCTGAAGGTGGGAAATGCTCTCT
>NW_010972742.1:3006544-3027707 GCF_000737465.1 Haliaeetus leucocephalus | reverse complement strand
GAGCTCCTGGGCAAAGTGCCCCCCTTGGTCTGGTGGGGTCTGGGGAACCCTGGGGACCAGCTCCTGGGAGAGAAGATGCTGCAGGCGGCTGGGCAGCTCTTCCTGGGGAGGGCTTCCCACCTGGGAATGAAGACAAAGGGAGTATTTTCTTTCTTATGGGGATTTCATATATTCCTTGGGCACTCGATCTAAAAAAAAGCCTGCATGCTTTTGATGTGGGCCAGGTTGAGCATTGTGGGTAATGACAGGCTAAAATTCCTGCGTGGTCCTGTAGAAACAGCTGGTTGAATATTATAGCTTGAATCAGAGCAAGTCTGCTACTGGGTGATCTAGGAATTACAGACATAGCTCTGCATATATCCACAGAGAGAGGCACATTAAGGTGGGGGGGAAGCACTATTTATGTGTGCATTCTTAGTATGACAAAGAGACATTCATTTCTACTTATGCGGAAGCAATGTATTTGTATTATAGCAACAGACTGGTACATTATTTTGCACAGAATGTAAAATACAAAGCTAAAAGGCAATTTTTTGTCTCATGGGCTTGTAACCCAAAGGGCTGAGGACACTCCCCAGGCCATGCTGGCTTTTGGAGAGGTGCATTTCTTCTGACCTTGCTCAGAGAGCACAGGCTGCTGTTAGCTGGAAAACTTCAAGTTTTGCTGAAGTGGGATTTAATTAGAGGACAAGAACTGTTCCTGTGACTGAATAGTAGCTTTACAAATATAGTAATGAACTTTCTAATCACTGGGGGGTTTTTGCTTTGCTTAATACTGATAGGAAAGAAGGCAAAATATCTTGGTTTGTGATATTTATTGCTCACAGCTTAGTTTGATTCACTTGAACCTGAATTTCAAAGCCACATTAAAGTCAAGGGGTGTGAATCCACTTAAATTGAAACCAAATGATAGCTGGCTGGGATCCCTGGGAAGGCAAACCACGGAGCTATGTGTGCTTCCCACTGAAGCTGATGGGAAAATGATTATACCTTGTCGATGGGAAAACTCCTATTGACTGTTGGTGGCAAAATCAGATTTCTAGTCAGCACATACATACAATGCCTGTGCTTGTAAGCTTGTGTGTGTGTGAGTGAGGCCCTAAAATAATGAAAACTCATTTGTAGCCTCAGCCTGAAAGTTGGTGCAGGTTGCTTAGGTCCAGCTGAACCACTGAGGAACAGTGGGTGATACTCATGAAGGGAGGAGACAGTTTTCAGCCTAAACAGTTAAAAAATAGTTTGTGACATAACCACAGAATAGTATTCCAAGGACTGGAGGCACCATGCCTTCTTCCTCATTAATTAAAGATAATCCAAAATTACTGTCTCTAATTATTTGCAGAGAAGAGATTAGCAGCTTTAACATGATGCAGTGATTGAAGTTGAAAAACTCCTTAAGTCCCAGGAAAATGTGAACTGGTATCCCCTTGCAGTGTCACTAAGAGCAAATATCTTTAATAAAAATTAATGTGTGTAGCTCTGAATTAATGAGGAGGAGGGCTGGGGTGCCCACAACATTGGGGTGTTGTTCTGTAGCTCTGCTGGTGCTGAGATGCACTTGGAGGATTGGTTTGCTTTCTTCTCAAGTGTGTCTCATGTTCCCAATCAATGGTGAATTAGTTCCAGCTATTGGTGGTAATTGCCAGCTTCTCCTTGAAGATGAGCTGAGTTTTGCAGACTGCAAAGCTGAGAGTTGCAGCTTTCTCTCCAAATGCTTGTTAGGTGTCTTCATGTGCTTGCATTTCTGTGCAGGTGAGAAGCCGTCATTAATTTGTGCTGCTTGTGACTGCACATTGAGGTGCACTAATGTGGTGGTGTTCACAGTGTGGGTGCACCAATGCAGAAATGCTTGGTCTGATCTGTTATTCTTTTTTTGTGGTTGACATATGGGAAGTGTCTTCTCTTCACCCAGATCAAAGCAGAAGCTCATCTTGTCTGCTTGGTGGTTCTCACCCAGCACCCCTTTGCAGACCGCAAGTCAAAGCAGGCTTTGAGGAGGGATGGGGAATAAGATGGGATAAGGGGTTTCTGACCTCTGGAGAGTCCTCCCAATCCCTGAGACAGCACAGGGAGGTGGCTGGGTGTCTGCTAGAGAACCAGGGAGCTGGGGATGGTGGGATCAGCACTGCTCCCTGCAAAGGATGTCAGGAAAAATACTAGTGAAAGGAAATAAGGTGACATTACTTGCAGTCTGTCTGACATTGTTTGCCAAACAGGCCCTTGAAATGGTGCTAAAAGCCTGGGAAAATTAATTGAGAAGTTGTGGGGGGAAATGTGAAGCTGGTGGAAAATATGCAGTTTAAAAGCCCTTTCTGCAGTACTGCTAAATAGTGGAAACTGAGCTCTGGTATCAGGTACAGCTGCTGCTTGTCAGGAGGCCCTGGGGGTGTGGGGCTGCTGTGCCAGTGCCTGGGCTTGCAGCAGGTTTTCTCCTGTGCTTGCAGCAGTCAAATTCCCTGGGGCTCTGCTGGACCCAGTGCCCTGGTGAAGTCCGGACAGGGAACCTGCCCTGCTGGGGTCTGGCCCCCTCCATCCAACTCGCTGAAGTCGGAGGTCTGGCTGTTATTTGGCTTTTTTGTGTGTGTGCAGAACCAGGCTTTGTGCCCAGACCAGGGTGGCCTGTTGTGTGTGCTTAGCAGATTGAAGAAATGCTGAAGAAGTAGGGGTGACACCCGAAATGGGGGTTGTTACTGGTGCAGGACAGCAGGTCCCCCCCAGGCTGGGCAGAGGGAAGCGTTTTGCCCTGCCTAGGAGCAGGGAGGGAAGGTGAAAGGAAGGGCTGCTTTTCATCCAAAATCCTACTCAGGATACAGTCTTGCCCTTTGAGCTTCTGTCTTTCTCTGCTTCTAATCCCCTGTAAAATGAAAATTGCAGATTTTTGCTGTTTTCACTGGGCTAATGGTTTTTTTCAGACAAGGGCTTTGGGATCAGGTCTTGACTTGTGAAGTGTATCTGAAGTCGCACCATGTCAGGCATGGCTCCCCTTACCCAGCTGGGTTCATCTGCTCCCCTGTGATATTCCCTTCCCTCTTGGCTTTATAGATTGCTTATAGCCTCATGGCTCTTGAGCTCATACTTTCCTATTGAGCAGCTTCACAGTCAATCTTCATTAACCATTACCAATCTTGCATAGCTTCTTACTCTGATTTCATGCTGAAATAATTCTTTAATCTTTTCCAGAATTATATGAGCTTTCTAAAAGTTGTTTGGCATCTCCATACCACAATTTAGGAAATGGGGGTGGGGGGAGACACAAAAGATGGTTTAGAGAAACTAAACTTGCATCTTAATGCAGCAAGCTGTCTCCTAAATGCACATTTGCTGCACAGGAGACCAGACTGATGCATTCATTCTGGAGCCAAGACATGGGGATGCTTATTGTGTTGAATGTTATTCATTGTGCTGCTGAATTCAATGGAGCAGAGAGGGCTTACATTTCCCCCAAATCGTTTCCTGCCTAGGACAAACCATGTGCCATCACCCTGCTGTAAGGCAGGAGGCACATGTACCTCCTAATTTTTTTTTTAAAAAAAGGAAAAAGTATGAGCAGGGTTTTGAAAAACCATTTATAGTTCCCATCACAGCTTGCATAAGTGTCACCTTGTAGTGTCTAGCCAAGAGAGACAACGGTGTCTGTAGCTGAGAAGAAAAAAACCCCAAACCTACTGGGGCAGCTCCTCAGCTCGTGGTGGTGGTTACCAGCCCCATGTGTTTGACAGCTCTGAAGCTGCTGAGAACATGGAGCTGGACCTCTGTTCTCCCAGCGTCAGCTCTTTCCACCATGTGGAGGGGGGCTCTGAGGTGTGTGTCCTCCCTCCCCAGCGAGAGAAACAAGTGAAAGTGGCTACAACCGTCGCTCTTTAGACCCTGCCAGCTAAATGGAAGAACTAATCAATCTGTCTTGCTCTGCTTGTTTAATGTTCCTCTTCTGCAGAGAAGTGAGACAGTTACTTACACTTTCCAATATGTTGGGACAGTCTTTTGGCCTCAAAATGCTCCAGAATAATGAAAAAGTCTATTTACAGTAGCAGAAGCTCAGTCTGTTACCTCCTGGGATTAATTTACTACACTGGGATTTCTGAGAAGACTGTTTTCTGTCTCAAAAATAAGAGTGTCTTGGCAGCACCTGGCTAATGCCAGGTATTAAGTTTTCGCAAAGGTACCGTGTGATTTATTTCTTAAAGATTTGGACCTTTTTTGAGGGGGAAGGGAAAAACCCCTCCGTTCTCCTGTGATGGCAAGAATGGCAGGGCTGCTCTTGGACTTGCAGATGCGTCTGAAGGAGCTGAGCCCCTTCGCAAGAGCCCTGCAGCTGGGGCTGGAAGCATTTGCAGAAGGGTCAGGCTGCGGCAGAGCTGCCCAAATCCTCCTTGCCCAAGGGCTACTGGTATTACCAGCCTAATGGTGAAGGTCTTGATCCAGTTGCATGCAGCAGGCAAATAAATGCAGCCCCAGCCCTAGGCGTGCAGCCAGCGTAGCTACAGCAATCCCCTCGCTTTGCTTGGCTTGATGGCTGGCCAACCTTTCTGGGAGCCAGGTTTGGCCCAGCAGCTCCTGGGCCACTCTCCTTGGTTTGAATCACCATTTCGATTTACAGCTTTGGAAGCTGCTTGGTTTTCAGACCGCCCCTCGGAGCTGGGAACGTGAGGTTTTGCAGGGCTGGTTGTCTCCTGCAAAATTTTCTGCCGTTTGCAGTCCTGCACATCTGGGTGTGCAGAAGTGCAGCTGCCACTAGCGTTGCTGGGAAAGCTGGTTTAGGAGCAGCAGGTCCCTGCAAGGTGCATTTGTGCTGTGGGGGGTGTTGGAAACATCCCAGGAGGTGGCGGAGCCGTTCCAGGTTGGGGTGGTTGGATACTGGGCAATAGCAGGTGTATTAGGGATAGGTTTTGCACAGCGTTGTCTCGTGTTTTGGTGGATAAGTGGAGAGCACCGTGAACACCAGACACATCCTGTTATCTGGGACTGGCTAAATCTGTCCCTTTTGGAAGCTGCTGTGTTTATTACAGTTATTGTTTTGCTTTGCTGTTATTTTGCTTTGGAGGAGTACTAGGGGAGGTTCTGGCACTTGGTACGTATACATGCTCAGCGTCGCATTGAACTGTGATCTTTGCTGCTCTGATCTGTGGGATATATTTATTTCTTCTGCAAACTGGTGTCTGGAGCAGTGCTGTAAGGGAGGGCTGTTCTCCACTGGCAGCGGCGAGGGAGCACTACCCCTGCTCATCCCACGCGTGCTGCTGTGGCCTCAGAAAGCTGCAGCACAGCCCAAGCATGGCAACTTTTCCTATCATAGGTCCATTCCCACTGCAGAATATTGTAGTTTGTTTGTTTGCCCACGTGAAAAATGAGCAAACCCAACCAACGGCTAAACTGAAAGGAGTGCAGAAGAAATGTGTGTTTTAGTCTCTTCCTGCATTCCTCTTGCCCTGGATGCAGGCTATGGCCTTTCCCATCCTCAGCTCCCTGGCTTCTTCCCTCCGCGCTTGCTGCTGCCTCCACACGCATGCAATTTTGCTGGTGGATTTACATTCTTTGAGTCGAAATTGGACTCGGAGCTCCTGCTGCAGCTTTGATTCACAAAACTCCAGGCTCATGTCGCTGGAGGCAGTTAAGAAAACAAAAGCACAGAAGAAATGCAAAAGCCAGCTGTGTAGTGTAGTAGAAGTGCTGGGAGTTTGCTATTCCAGGTCACAACTGGGATTTCACTTCTGTATCGTGATGGCAGTTGTGGTACAACAGTCCCTGGGCTACCCAAAGTGGTTACGGGTTTCTTCATTGCAGCCTATAGATCCTAGAGGAAGACAGCTGATTTTCCATTACTGAGAAACATTCTGGATCCCAGA
This sequence comes from Haliaeetus leucocephalus, assembly GCF_000737465.1. NCBI lineage: Eukaryota > Metazoa > Chordata > Aves > Accipitriformes > Accipitridae > Haliaeetus > Haliaeetus leucocephalus. The sequence continues at coordinate 3,021,864 of NW_010972742.1, read as the reverse complement.
GGGTCCCTGAACTTAATTATTCTGAAGGCTGACCAGCTCATAAATTTCACATTTCATTAAATTGGTTGCTCTTGTTTAAAAACAACATCCCAGCTGTTCCCGGTGTCCATCTCAGGTCTAACAAGGGGAAAAAGTAAGGTTTGTCCAACAGTCTCAAGGACTGTAGCTTTTTCCATATGATATCTTATGTGTTGAAGGGCTGGTAGACTCATTATGATGTCTTCTAGCTGCAAGATGTGTTTGGCAAGAAGAAATCCCTTTTTCTCTTCTTGCATCAAAAGAGAGCCATGGTATGTATGAGAAATGCAAATAGCTTGGCTAATTTTGGAAGTCAGCAGCTAAGATTATGGCCTGTATCCCACAGAGTGGGATTGAGCCTTGGCCCTGGTTCTTCACGCTGTGTGTATTGTCAGCTGTAACTGTGCTGTTGTCAAACCTCTGGACAGACTAAGTGACGAATGTAGTAAAGCCAGAAGTAATTCAGCTCTTAGGAGGAGGCCAATATACTGTGCTCTTCTTTTTCTTGCAAGAGATTTATTTTCAGTTAACCTTACTAAATATCCTGAAAATGTTCACGTTTAACTCTTCCCTGGATGTAAAAAAGAAATACTTACATTGCTTACATGTGCATGCACATTTGTGCATGCTACCTGTTCACTAGGAGCAATGTAACTTGAATTTCCAAATTTACATGCAGGATTTGAGACAGCTCGGGAGAAAAACATTTGCGATGGCACTTTTCTCTTCTCTCCACCTTTCCCTGAAGTGTAGCAGTAGTCTTTTCTGCTATCTCTGACTACCAAGACTTTCCATACTAGTTCCAGTATATGCAGGTAAATAACACTGAGCTGGAAATAGAAGATTGCAGTGTAATGAGGCAAAACCATGACACGGTGGCAAGAAAGCTTCATTTATTTCAAGATCTGTGGTAATAATAGTTGGCATGTTTTTTTTATACCACTGGCACAGATGTGCTTATGAACTGGTGACTCCTCCAAAGTCCGTGGAGGAAATAGTTCCCTCCGAGGCCCCCAAAAGCTGTTGCAGTCATCACGGCAGCTGGACCTGGGAAAGGGGGGGAGGCGATGCTGGAGCAATGCTTCTTGCTCTCTGGAAGAAACAAATGGTGAGTGCCCCGGAGGGACAGTGTGTCTAGAAAGGGCCATTTGACAGCCTCTGAGCAGTGTTTTGGCAGGGATGCTCACAGAATTATCAAAAGCCATAGTAAGATGAAGTTTTGCAGCCTCTCTTTTTTTTCTAACAAAGTCCATAGATTATCTCCTCTTCATATTACTGTGCTTTAAAAGAGATCGGAGTGATGGCTACAGAGAGCAGCTCTTTTCCTCATCCCCAGGGCTATTGAAGCTAATGCAGCATTTGGGAAACAACGGAGCTCCTGTTTAAACTAATAATGTTAACTCCATGTCATAGCATAGCCAGCAAGGGGATGAATAACCCTGTACAGTTAATTGTCATTTGGCTTAAGCACAATGATGAAAACATGCTGTTTATATTGTATGACTTTTACTGTGCAGGAGAAACGATAGTGATGCTCGGTCCTGGGGCAGGGTGTTGATAGCTGGAGCCTTGCAAGGGAAGGGGAGAGGTCCTTGCTGGGAGGACAGCCCTGAGGAGAGGGTTGCGATGGCCACAATGGCTCAAGTGCTCTTGTTTGCACACCCTGCTTCCAACTGGACTGCCTGCAAGGTTGTAAATCAATGAGAGAAAAGGAGAAGCTCTTCTGTGCTGCTTCCACCTCTGGGTAGCTCTCCCGGAGGCAATGTTTGCAGAGTGCCTGGGTTCATCATTCAGCTGCCTTCTACTCTTCAGCGGTTTCTCTTAGTGCCCGTGCTCTCATTGCACGCCACTTTTTTCAGACTTGCTGGGATAAAATCTGCAAATAATCTGCCCCTGGGGTTTCGTGCAAATGGCCCAAAACTTCACCCCAAACTCACTCTTGATTCTTGCGATGATGCTGCCGCTCTTGTGGAAAACGCTGATTCTGGTCTGCTGTATGCATAATTCTTGGCAAAGTTCGGTTTTGTGCGCAAATCGCCGTTTTTGTCTTGCTTTGGGGGATCTGCTTGTGAATTGACTTCAGTTACACTGAATTGACATTTTTAGCAGCAAATGTTGATCTCAATCCTGCTATTAAAAGGTACTTGTGCTGCCACATGGTGAACATCTGTAGTGAACTGAGATGCTCAGTGTCTCTGAAGGCAAAACTGTATATTGCAAGATATTATTCCTTCTGTGTTCATGGGACTTCAGTAAATGAAAAGCCAGAGCAGGATGATAAGGAAGACATGTATACAGCTTATCGGACTTCATGTATCAGATGCTGCAGCACTCAGAGGAGAAGTTGCAGCTGGCAGTAAATAAAACAGCCACCAGCCAGATTTTTTTTTTGTCACGTCCCATGGGGATGATGTTGCATGCGATAGAATGAACCACAGGAAGCAAATGGAGTGAAGTGAGTCACTACTGGGGTTGGGGGATTGCTCTTGGACTTTCAGACAGTACCCTTGGGAGGCTGGCATCTCCTCCTGTGCCTGAGAGAGTTTGGGCTGTAGCAAGAGCAGCAACTGGGCTTGTCTGGCTTTATTTACATCATGGGGATTTGTGTGGGGGATAATGATTTTACAGTGGACTCTAGACTGATATTTTCACAAACGTGTTTCCAACCTGTCTGAGGAATTTGCTCAGTCCATGCTTAAACTACAGACTTGAGGAATACAGATATTCAGAGGTATTCAGTTATTCATTTGGGGATGCAAAAATGCAGGCGCTGAAGAGGTCAGCGTATAGCTTTATTGGGAAATGATTGAACCAGCACATCTGTGATGTTCCTAGCATTAGGATACAGTTCAGCTACTACACAATATGCCAAACCCCCTAAACTTTAAATGTGACCAAACAGCTTACAGTATGGGGAGTATGACACTACACGTGCACCCATGACCAACACTCCTGTACTCCAGAATTAGTACTGAACTAAACCACAGCTCTTCGTACCTGAAAAGAGCCGCTTTTGATTTTATTCCTTCATTCTGCCTTGGACTAGATCAAGTGAAAAGTCACAGGTGAAAGATTTACAGGATATTTTTCAGAGCTGTCTGAGAATGATTTGGATATGTTTGCTTCCTTCGCAGCTGGCAAGGAAACCTTGTGGAAACTTATCATTTATCTTCTGCAGTTGGGAAGGAGAAGGCCAGGTTTAAATCTGTGCTCCAGATCAGGTAGAGAGCACTAGATCTCAAGATATCCAACATCCAGTGTTTTTCTCAAAAGAGTTTTGCGGCCAGTGCAGGGACTGCTGTTGAACTTCGGTGGCTGATTAACCAAAGCATCAGTAGAGGAGCTGGGAAATACTTTAGGCTTCTTCCCTGTGCCAGTGACTCAGTCAAAAGGCTCTTTCCTTTGGCTCTTATGGTGAGCCACCAGTTCAGGCAGGAGCTATGCACATCCTGCTGCTGGAAGTCCTCAGCCTGGTCCCTGCTGATGTCTCCTGGTATCTTAAAGGCTAGACTGCTTCCTGCTGTGCTAAGACAAATTAGCAGAGGGTGTGGGAGAGAACTGGCTGGTTGGTGTGCCTGCCTCTGCTGCAAAGGCGTTTTATGAGGAGCATGCAACTTGCTTTAGTGGGACAGGTGCTGTTCCCGCAGGCTGCTCCGTGCTTCCTTTCCTTGTCTCCTGCGAAGCCGATTTCCTCCCCTTGCACATCTGCTTTCCACATTTGCTGCCTCCTGCTCCAGGAAGGGTCTGACAGAGCTGCTGGGTGAGATCCCAGCTCCCTTCTACCATCCATTGGGGCCCACCCAGCCAAGATCCTCCAGTGCTGATGGGTGGGAAGTAAGGACTGCATTGCCTGCTGCTAAAAGCCTGAAATGTGCAGGGAGGGATGGTGAAGCCAGCATGCAGGAATGCAGTTCTGGCTTTCCATGAATGACTGTCCTTATTCAGATCCCAGGCCCCAGCATCTGGGCCTTTTTGCATGAAAAAACTCAATGAAGTCAAAGAAGTTCATAGGGCAAGAGGACTGCTTTTGCTGTAAGTAGTTCTGCTGACATACTTGGGTGTAACTAAGCAGAGGTCAGGCACAGGGTCTTTAAGAGGAGAGTTAATTTTTTAAGTTACTTTTCGAGAGTTTTAGTGTTGGACTAACTCTTTGCTTTGTAATCACATTTTTTTCATTGGGTGCCTCTGGTGAGAAAGAGCAGCTTGCAAACTTCACTATGGAGCTGTTCTGTGAACCTTGCGATTTCCAGTGGCATGTAAAAAAAAAAATCAGCGTAGAAAAGCAGCAAGTGTTTTGGGTGCTTAACCAAACAGCAAACATTCTGCAAGTCACTTATTGCTAATCAGGGGCAGGTAAAACTGTTGTGATGAAAAGTGAAGTTATTTGGAAGTTGGAGTGCCCTTGTAATTGAATGCAACTTAGAAAATGACTTGGTTTAATCATTTTTCTTCAGGAATTGAGCACATCTTTTCTAATTATAAAAAGCTTATTTACATGTAACAGTAAGGCATTTGGAGTAAAAGCTATTTTACTTCAGTGGTGCAGCATGGGTGTAATGAATGCAAGGATGGGCATAGCTCTAAGGGTTTCCCATAGTTATTAGTGTTGGAAGCGTTGACAGAGAAAAAGAAATGTGGCATATGAGACCCTGCATCTCGAGGATCTTGGTTTGCAATACCTGCTTGTTAAAAGTTGGCATGACCTGCTGTAATTCTTTGTGTGGCCATTTATTCCAAAGGACTGGACTTTTGCAAGGCTGCCCTGAAATCAATGGGACACAGGAGGGTCTTAAGGACAGGTTAGCATTTGTATTTGTGGCCTTTCTAACATTACAGAGCCTAAACTAGTATTAGTTTCCTCCCAATATCTTTAACTGCCAAAGGAAATAACCTTCTGCTAAGCCCCTTTTCCCTTTTGAGGGGAAAACGCGATCCAAGAGGTGTTAGAAATGCAAAAAAAAAAAAAATCAAATGGGACGAACAATTTCATGACATAATGTCAGTGATGTAACTTGCCAGTCCAAACTTGGCTGGCATATTGATGCAGTAAGCTGTGTCCGCTGGGTAAGCAAATGGTGTCACCCTCTTCCCAGATCCCGAACAACCTCCTCAATGTGTAGGCAGCAGCTGCTGATCCTCATGGAACAAACATGTCCCCTTCCAACATGAGACAACACAAGGCTCTTTGATTCCTCCTAATTGCCTTTCAGTGTTTGTGGCCCGATTGTACAGTTTCTGCAGAAGTTCAGCAATTTTGGTTGCTGGCTTCCTCTCCTTGCTGACCTACAAATACCAGTTTTCAGGGAAAGATTTATGAGCAGCATGAAATTACCATCTTGTAAAAGCACAAATCACAGCTATAAATAGGGGTCTGGAATATGCACAGAAACCCCAAGGGAGTAGTGACTCTTGCTTTGTCTGCGCAGGACAGCCCTGCTAATGCAGGTTGAGGAGGAGCCCAGTGCTTTGACTCTTGTAAACTGGCAGAGCGCCAGCCAACCTTCCCCTAATCCATATCCTCGCAAGGATGGGAATAACATCTGGCCAGACTGACAGTAGTCAGGCTTTATAGTAACTGAGAGCTCTGAAAACCGAACCTTCTCAAGCCTTGTATGCATTTATCTTCCTTTCCAGAACATTAGTAGGCAGAGTTTGTTTTTGGTGAGTTATTTAGCAGAAAGAGGGATTAGACCTTGGGCTAGCATTGATTAACCCCTGCATGTTGAGTTGTTTAACAGCATAATGGATTAGTCATGTTTGCTGGTGACCTTTTGTCAATTGAATCCTTCATCTGCAGGCTCTTCTGTCTTTTTAAATACACAGACCCTTACAAGTGGAATCTATGCTAAAATGTCCCTCAAGTGAATAGCTGGCTTAGCAGACCACAGGACTGGGGTAAATAGTCCCAGAATTTCTGATCTTAGATTTGACATTGCATGAGTTAAGTCACAGGAGCCCCACTTCTGCAGCTGGCTCCATGGCACTGCCCATAGAGTTGATTAGTAAGTGTTTGAAGTCCTGCATGAAAGCTGTGTATGAGCTGGAAATAAATTGTTATCTGAATGGAAAAGCATTTCTGGAAAAGGACTGAATTTTCTGTGGGTCTTGGGGAAGCTTGTAGAAGGAGAGTCCAGTTAGCAATAAGATTTAATGTCACCCTGGAAATAAAATCACAGTCATGTTTGGTGATTAAGCAGTTGACTTTCATTTAAAGGAAGGCATGGGGGTAGAGATGCTGTGAGCAGAAATGTGTGAAGCTTCATTGCCTTTGATGGAGCTATGTCAATTTAAATCAGCCGAGCATCCAATTGGGATAATATATTTCTGCTGCTGAAGCCAAGGACCAAGGGGAGGAAAAACTGCTCAATGGGACCAAACATGACACCAAGAAAAGCATCTTAAACTGCAAGAAGGCACTGATGGCAACTTAACGGCTGCCAGAAAGGTATAAAGGGCCCTTACATAAATCAGCCTTGGACCCAATAGAATGTCTGAGGTGAGGGTGTCTCCTCAGATCTTCCATCCTCTCAGCAGTGCCATGAGGAAGCTGTTATACTTGACTTTTCAAGCAAAATACCCTCCCACTGCAGCCTGGAGTTCTTTCTGGGCTCACTTTGCTGTAGTACAAGTCAGGTCACAAAGTTTGTTTGCTTTGCTAAAAAAGATACTCTAGTTCAAACAAGACTTAATTCATTGAAGCCCCATGGCCTCTGTGAAATGTGAGCCCCTCTGGCCTCATGATTTATGAATACAAAGCCATGGGGAAGCCTTGCCAGAGGAAAACAAGCTGTATGATAGGTAAATAAAAGGCACGGGTGCAGCAAAGAGTTAAAGACACCCATAAATGTGGAAGCTGTGCAGCTGGGAGGTGTAATGAGCTGTCAGGTGCTCTGTGCTCCCAGAGAGGCTTTGCTTTTTGGAAAGGGAGCTGCTGAGGATAGTTTGGAGTAGGTGCCCTTGCTTTAGTACAGGGCTTGGGACTGAGGTCTCCCATAGCCCTGTGCCTTTGAAATGTACAAATCTGAATAGAACTGAAAAGAGAATAAATCCCTAGCAGCATTGTGAAGCTGTGTCTTGTGGTGGTCACAGGAGGAAGGGACTGAGCTAGGTGAGCAGCCACCAGGGCTGGGTCCTAGGGAAGGGGCAGGACCCAGCTGAGTCTTCCAGGCTCTCTCCCAGCCCTCCTGTCTCGGATGCACTGCCAAATTCCTATTGTTGTGATCACCAGCAGTAGGAAAAATGCACATCTGGTCCTAATCAGGACCACATGAATCTCTATGCCAACTTAATCTCCCCCAAATGTTAATTATGCAGATATCTATTTCTTAATGTTTAGGAGCTGTCTATATGTATTGGATGTCTGGGGGTTTCTCTGTATGTGTCTGCAGAACCCCAAATAAGCACAGTGCTGCTTCCCAGGGCTAATAAAACCGCAAGGAGTGACAAAGTTGTGGCTGTGATTGCACTCAAGTTGAGTATAGCAATGCAGCAAACTCTTTTAACCCAAGATAGTTGCAACTTACAGGGCAAGTATAAGTGCTCCTAGAGATCTCCCCATGCTCTGGGCAGGGGGCTGCAGGCAAAAAGCTATGCAAGCCCATGGTATATATATACACACACATAGCTAGGTAGCTTATGTTTTCTGAAAGGTATGGTTTAGTTGCAATTCAAAGGTAGGAAGCACAGCAGACCATGTTCTGTCTGCTACCGGTTCCCTGACACAGTTGCTTTTTAATGACTCGGCAAAGGACAATTAGAGCTGTTTTTTTTCTGGATCAGATCCTCAAAGGGATGTGGAATGCTGATGGAGTATTTTGCACTGCTGATCTTGGAGATAAGTGTGGCCGAAACTCCTTGGACTTCCTCAAAGGGGTCTGAGAAATGTAAAAATAAATTTAAAAAACCCAAAATATGTAAACAGGAGGCTTTCAGATACTGCTCATGTCTGGAATGGAACTGGGAACAAAACCAGGTCTGCATTTAAAAAATAATTAAGCAAGACACCCTGTAAGAAGTGACCCTGTAAAACAGCTATTGGTAACAATTTCAGAAGACTAGATGCTACAGAAAGACACCAGCGCTAGAGGTATTGTCCCCCAAGCAGTAGTTGAGCACCTAGTGTAGAAATACAGTGGATATGTGGGTGCTGCATCCTGGAAACCCAGCTGAAATAAGCAGCTGAGAGGCTGGAGCATGAACCAGGGCTAGCAGGCGGTGGGGTGATCTAGGGTGGTATATCGGTGCTTAATCTGGATGTACTAGTGCTGTGTCTCTATTTAAAAATGTTAATGATCTGGCACCTTGTTCTGGCCAAGGTCTGTGCCTTTGGGTGTGCTGTCTGGCTCACCCCAGAGCTCCCCAAACTGGAAAACTCATCAGTGGGGAGAGCAGGGAGTAAGTTACTGTGGGGACTTGTGGAAAGGTGCTGATGCGTCTGAGAAGGTGACTTACTGGAAACACTGAACAGACAGAAGTAAAAATTAGTCATGTTAGAGACCACTTGGTAGCTGGATTGGATTCCTCGAGTGATTCATCCACAAAAATGACTGCTTTGCCTGACATTTTATTTCCCCTCTCTATTTAGAAAGCAGCTTAGACTTACTAAGACTGTTGCCTGTCGTCTGAATTGCTTTTTGATAGCTGGGTGGTGCACATAGCATCCTTGTATTCTCATAATTTCTAAACCACTACTTCAACAAGGGGGGGAAAAGACAACAAAATGATGGGTTTTGTCATTCCAGAAGCCCTCGGTGGAATGAACCTGTAATCTTGTGAAATCAAAGGGGAATCCATGGAATGTGCCATTTTTGGTATAGTTAATGTAACAAAATTATAAATGGAAATAGCTGCCTGGAAATTGTTACATGGTTAATTGACAGAAATATTAGAGAAGGGAAAAAGTGGATGAAAATTGCTTGGTAAAAAATCTCTAGGCTTTAAGTTGCTCTATTTCTTTTTTGAGGAAGGACTAGAAGATGAAAGGATCATCAGCTGATGCAACCAAAAGGTACTGGGATACTTCAACCTGTTACTAGACCTGGATAGAATAGTTCATAAATAATGGTAGTTTGGGTGTGCTTGAACATATGTAGAACATGCAAATTTCTGTATTGTTACTGCCTATAGGGATGAAAAACCACTTGTGACGCTTTTTTTTTTTTGCCAGCTTGTGTGTGGAAAACCTAGCAAATGACATTCCTTGTCCTGAAGAGCCTACTAGGGTCAACAGGGGAGACAGGCAGAAGGGCTGCTGGGATGTCTCGTACATGCCAGCGAAGGCAGGAGGACGCTGTAACCCCCTTGCTCAGTGGTGGGAGCAGGAGCCATGAGGCTCGTCTTAGTGCTATGAGCCCACTTTGTTGTGAAATTCACCTAAATTTTTTTCAAGATTACTGAGCTGCAGAAACAATCAGTGGAAAAGATTTCTCTGGTCATCCAACCCACTCTCATGCCAGGGCAGGATTGTTCCTAACAGTGTACAGGTTTGTCCAGACTGATTTGATATGACTCAGGCAGTGGGATTTTTCACCACTTCCTTTGGGAAGTCTAACAGATCTTCCATAGCTGAGGAGATCTTAATGTAAGGATTTTTTCCCTGACATCTTAGTCTGGATTTTGTGCTATTTAGTTTCCATCCAGTAACCCCATGCATGCCCTAAACTCTACCTGTTTGGTGTTGTACCCTGATACACACACAGGTAGCACACACTCAGATTGCATGAGCTGCTTTTGAGAGTACAGAGCTCTGGAACTGTTGTAATACCCCCCCTTCCCCCAAGAAATTCGGAGACATCTTTAGAGATGGTTCTTTCTGAGAAAGCTCTGCACAGAAGGAGTTGGTTTGCCATGCTTGCAAAAGTTATTCCATGTCCTATAGATCAAGATTTATAACTTCTGACTTCTTATTCAGTCTGATATTCCAGGATTTCCAGCAATTTATATTTTGGATTCAGGGCTTTCCGGGGTAGGATTCTAGCATATGTCTTGTTGGGAAAGAGCTCTGCTAAAAGAAGCTAATTGTAGCTAAATGTGGTAAGGGAAAAACAATTGCTGGCTTTTCCTTGGTACAACACCAAACCTTGCGTATGCTTAGAAGCTACCAAAGATGCTCTTTTGTAATATCAAATAACTGTGCATGGAATATTTGGCAAAAACGGCATGGTGATTGCTTGAAGAGGTAGGTAATTAGGGAAGGTTGCTGGGGATGAGCACAATTGACATCTGTTGTGGTCATTATTTCAGAAAATGTAAGGCAGCAGGGACAAAAATGACCTCAGTTCTCAAGATGGAGCTCTACCAGCAAAACTGCTCGTCTGCATTCTTGGAATAACAGGAAAAAACCCTACAGCTTAACAATTGCTGAAAAAAATGTATTGTGGTCCTGGCAGATGGAGTGTTAAGTAAACTTGTGATCACCATTAACCCCCAAAAAGTGGAGGTGCATGAGAATTAAGTTGTTATCTGTTCGTTTGACTCCTGCCCATCCTCATTCATCCCTGGGGAAAGTATTAAAAGCCTTCCTTGTGGATAGGCTTGAAAATGAACACCACAGTGGTCTAGATGAAAATATTCCTAACAGGCACCCAAGCTCAACCCCTGAAGCCAGATGTTGCTGGGTGATTCTGGACCTGTACATAAACTTTGTGGTTTGGGCTCACCTTTAATCTTGAGACATGATTATGGTGGGCAAACTGGAGCTAGAAGATGAACTCTGTGGTCTGTATTCAACAAAACCTTCGTTGGGGTCAGTGAGAGTTTAGTCCAAGTCACTTAGGAAGTTCTTTTTTTTTTTTTTTTGACCCTTGTGAAGATCATAGGGTAAGTCACAGGTTAATGTGCGGCCTCGTGGTTTAACATAACACTTTCTGTAGCACCAAGGATTATCTCCCTGAAGTCTAGACAGATTATATAGGGTTTAGCCTGGGCCATTGACCACAGATCATAGGGCATGAGGAAATAAAACACAGGGATGTGAAGAGGGAATGACAACTCCTACCAGTCTTCCAGGCTGGCACTGGGCATGGAGAAGGAACCAGATGAAAGGGGAAGAAGGTGAAGCGAGGTCGTGCTTCTCAATAGGCACCATGGTGCAATTTGTCCTTTTGCATTTAATAGATCAGTATGGTTCAAACACATACAAGGCTTGGAGTCATTAACATGAAGCTGAAGAGAAGGCAACAACACTGGAAAAAGAGGAGGAGTGGAAAGTTTGTTCTCTTTATAATGCTATTTCCTTTATTAAAGAAACCTCTTTGTATGTTTAAATGTTTCATAGTCAAAAAAACAAGCCCCACCTTGTGTTGGCTGCTCTTTTCACTGATGGGACTTGTCCTGGTGCCACCTCATGGCAAAAGTCAGATTTGAATTTCCACCAGAGCAGCTGGGATCTAGAATTGGCTGTCCAGCTCCTAGACTCACAGCACTGTAGCTGTTTTGTAAAGAAACTGGTCTGCAAAGCCAAAACAGGTGCTTAACCACAGGAGTGGTGTTATTTTTATTTCTGTGTTTTGTCCTTCTGGGAGAAAAAAAAAATTAACTCTTTCTAGAGTTGTACCTTTTTCACATTGGGGAGGTACCTGTTGAATAATGTCACTGGCCAGCCTGGAATCTAACTAGAACATAACAGTATCTGCTCTACATGTTTGGTATCACCTTAGCTTATCACCTGCCACAATTTTGGTGTTGATGTGCTACCCACCACCGTGTTCTATAAATGCCTTTGTGATGGTCTTTGTTCAAAACAATGTTTTTGGAAGGGTTTTAGGGTATTGGGGAAGTTGCTGCCACACTGCAGCTCTTCAACAGGGTGGGAATGGATGTGAACAGTCCTGGACAGGACAATAAACACTTTGCTCAGATTAAAGACCACACAGAGTACAGAGCACTGAGGCTTGAGACAGTGTCCAGCTTCGGGATACCAGATGCGGTGCTTCCTCTGTGGATAAATGGATAGCTTTATTTTTCAAGTGTCAATTCAAAATGTCTCAGTAGCACTAAGTTCTCATTTTTTTTCTTAAGATGAATTTGAGAACAATAATTTCCATGGCAACAGGTGTGAGAAGTCAGGATTGTGACTTCAGTGTAAGACAAATCATAAAATTTGAGTTGGTGGTAAGGATGCAACTGTGTTTATACCTTTGCAAAGAATAAAGACAAGTTGTAAGATCACAGAGGAAGTTGTCTCTTTAGATATGTGCACTCTTCATAAATAGTACTTGAAATCATTCCTGAGAGCGGTTGTCTTTCCTGATTACTTATGCAACAGCTCAGACAATTCTGAAAGTCTCATTTTCAGTCTGTTCTCATCAGCTGGTCATAGAGTACAACTGGTTATCTGTAACACCTAGGGCTGTTCTTTCTGATTATCCTGATACTTACTTTCCAGCTACAGAATAATGCCCTTTTGGTTTTTCTCCTGAATGCTCATGTTTAGTTTCATAGCATATAAATTATTTAAAATTTACCTATGTATCTTAAGGTTTTTTGTAAGCTCGCAAATGTCTTCCATCCTATAAACAGCTAGCTGGGCTTAAGATGCATTTAGTCATGAAAATATGTCTATAAACTGCTGTCCCTTAAAGATATTTGGCCATCTGCCACTGCTGCAATGTATTCCTTTGGCTATTCAGATGTTACCCTGACTGGCTGCTGGAGGGATCTGCAGTTGGCGTCAAGCAACCCAGCTCGTGTGTAAACCTACTCGGAGCTTGCACCACCAGATGATCTGGCCCACTCTGACTCGGAGGTTGGCTCTATAAACTTGGCATGCAGATGCTGGAATTTTCCAGTTTGCTGTTACAAGCTTATTTCTGTATTTTTCTTATTGTCAAGGAGGGGCTAACAGGTCTGTGCAAGCTTCTAAATCACCTGGAAACTCAGACTTACTGCTCAGCAAAAGCTCCCTGGGCCAGGTTCTCAACTGGTGTAAAGCAAAGTTGCTTTGCATCTGATGTGGGTCCAGGTTTGGTAATCTGGCTTGCTTCTGGAATCGAGCGCCTTGGAAAATGGGTGGTGTGTAAGTGAGCGTACTGCTCTGAGCTGCTTTTATTTCCTTGTCTGCAGTGCTTTCCATGCTTTCGGTATCCCCTTCCTATAGCTGTCTGCCTCTGGAAGGGCAGGGAATGTCAACACTTGGGTTACGGTGTTCAGGTGTTAGTGGGACGTTTCACTTGCAGCTGGAGAAGACAAAACAGGGTCTCATTCCAAAACAATGAGCTGTTTGTATGATCAGAAATGCCAGTCCGGGATGAGAAGACCCAGGATCCTGGTGTTTGTGTAACCGGGGCTGAAATCAGACACCCCCTCTGTCAGTGAGCTGGCAGTGCCTCTCGAGGGCGATTAGGCATCCATAGAAATGCTGTGGATCAAGTTATTACTTTGTCATTGTAATAAGAAGTGCTACTGGGAAGGGGAGGGTATTTGCAACCCACAGGGTGTGCTGGTGCTTTTATCTGTCCTAGTTCCATATCCCTGAGATGCTTCCTTGTCCATACGAATGGAGGGAAGAGAAAGCATCTCTGTCATGCAGTGCTTCTGTGAGCTGTGGAATAGCTTCTCTGCTCCGTACCAGAGGCAGCTGCGGGCTTGTGGAAAGGACTGTTGCTGGGAGCAGTGGGATATTTTAAAGCAGGAGGGAGGTGCGGTGGTGATGGACACTGCTGCTGCTGGGCTGCAGCCAGCGGGTGCTCTGCAGGGGTGTTTGCAGGGTTGCACAGGTGTTACTCATAGGAGAAGAGCTTCCCTCCAGGCACCTCCTGGATATGGAGCATCACTTAATTTGTCTCGCCAGCCTCTAGTCATCTGGTTACTCATGAAAGGCAAGAACTGGAAGGGGCTTTCATCTGAGAGATCTGCCCCGGAGTGCCACTGGCACCGTACCCACCCTACACGTGGCCGCAGCCAGCGCATGCATGCTGCGTGCCTCCTCCCAGCTCCCACTCGGGGGCTTGCAGCCAATCTGCCTTTCACCTCTCTCTGGTGAAAGGCTCTTTCAGCAGAGAATCTCTTCTTGCGTGTGGCTCACGCTCCAGCCTTTCCAGTTTCGCGGTGAGGCTGGTAGGCGGGGAAAGGCACCTCAACGGGTTTAGAGGTAAAGGGAGAGATTTCCTACAGCTCTTCTCCGTTGCACCGTTAGGTACCTTCTTTATTAGGCTACAGCCCGAGTGGACTGGGAGCACCCCTTTCCTCCTGCTTCCTTCTGCAGATCTAGTGGGACTTGGCCTCCTGTGCTTGTAGGTTTTGATGTGTTAGCTTGATATCAATTACCTGCCCAAGGAACTTTCATTCCAGCAGGTCAAAGATTTTATGCTGAGTGAGTAATTAAAGCTCAGCATAAGCCCTGTTGCGCTGAGTTCTTCTGTCAGCCCAAAGCAGGGGCAGGATGAGTGATCCCTAACTCGTATATTGGCCCCCTTATATATGATTAATGGAATGGCCAGTGACTGCTCAGGTCCTTGCAGTGCCAAATAACCAAACGCATAGACAAAGAGACTGGAGTCCAGGGTAGGCAGAGTGATGGTAATGGTTATTTTCCCTGTGGATAAGGCCTTAATGATGCAAGGATTGGGGAGGGCTGGGATGCTTTGGTGTGGCTCAGGGTATGAGTCTATAGGTGAAATCACTGCTCCATGAAAATTGGTGCAACTCAGCCACTAAAGTCATGGGAGCTGGGGCTGCGACCTGGATGTGTGCTAGCAGTGACATTCGGATCTCTAATGGCACTGACAAAGCGAGTATTGATGCCAGCAAGTGTCTTCAAAGCATTTTAGTTAAGGGAGACGGCTGCATTGGGTCGTTCTTCCTTCTCCGGTCTCCAGATGACCTGATCTTGGTTCTGTTGAGGGGTCTGCAGCATTGTGTGCCACCTGGTCCTCCAGCGTGAGGTCTGTCCTCTCCTGGAACCTGAGAGAGGGCATTGCTGGAAGAAAGGACCTGGTGTGGGGAAGTCGCATCAACTTTTGTGTGTGTGTAGGGTTTTTTTTTAGTACTATTCTAATATTCCTGCTCTACAATGCCAGAACTAGTAAAATCATTTGAAGCAGCTGTTTACCAGTCTGATGCATCAGCCACCACTGGTGCGCAAAGGTGACCAGTGCTCAGCGGTGCAGTGAAAGAAAGAGCTGCAGGAGCAGAGCTGGGGCTGGACTCCAGGACGAGCTGTGCTTGTAGCCCTTACTGTCCTCCTTGCCTGCCTGCCAGAGGAAGGTTTTGCCAGCCTGGCAAGGGATGCTGCCCTCCTTTTCCACTCCTTCGTGCTTGCACTTTTACCCTTTGCATGCATGTTTTGCAGCGGCGGCCTCACT
>NW_010972742.1:2782125-3006160 GCF_000737465.1 Haliaeetus leucocephalus | reverse complement strand
GGGGGGCCGCACCTCCCGGTGCTGATTTGCTGCGCGGCTCCGAGATTGACAAACTCTTGCCTTGGGTTTAAAAGAAGGGGGGAAAAAAAAAAGGGGGGCCGGGGGGGAGAGAAAGAAAAGTTTTTTGCGCTGCAGGAGCAGGCAGGGGCCGGGAGTGAGCGCGGCGGAGCCCCCGACAGCCCTCCGCCCGCCCCATGGCTTTATAAAGCGGCTGCTCTCCGGGGGGGGCTGGCGGGGGGGGCTGAGAAGCCTTTCTTCGCTTGTATATAGATTTTTTTTTTGTGTTGTTGTTTTGGTTTTTTTTTGTTTGTTTTTTTTTTTTACCCTTTTCCCCCCGAGCCGGTGCCCCTTTTTTTTGGTGGACCATGGATACGCACACGCGGTGGAAAAAGCGCAGTTGGATACGGAGCTGGCCGGTCCCCGCTGCACTGGTGCTGTTGGGTGCCCTGTCCCTCGGCCGGGCAGGTAAGGTGTCCCCGAGTGTCGGGTCCGGGTCCGTGGGGCCGTGTCCCCCCCGCCATCCCCGGGACAGCAAGTCCCGGTGGCCGCGGGAGGGAGGCGGGTGTGTGCGGGGCCGGGGGGGGGAACCGTGCGGGTTGGGGAGGGTGAAGTGGCTTTTGTGCGGGGCAAAACATTTGTCTTGCCTTTAGTCCACGTATTCCGGAAGACAAAAAAAAAAAAACCAACCCAAAAAACCCAAACCACCCAACCTCCTTTAGCTGCCCGAGTCTCTGAATGCCATTTGTCAGGGGGCCCGTAAAAGGGGAAAAAAAAAAAAACAACCAACTTAAAACAATACTTTATTCGCCTTTCTTAAAGCAGACCTGCCTGTTGCTGGGCTCGTTTTTTTCTGGAGCAAAAGTCAGGATGTGTTTCTGGAGGCTCTCGTTCATTCTATATCTGCGTGTGTATAGAAATGTAAATACATATTTAGTCAACTGGAAACCTCTCGTCTTGCGTAGTTCCTCCTCCTTGAGGAGAAGAAACTTTTTGTGCAGAAGTAATCTGCTCTCCCCTCCACATCAAAGCGGCGGATCTCGGGACACAAAGGCGTTGCAGCCCCTTTCTGCTCGGGACCCCAAAGCTCCTTCTGCCCCCTCGCCTCGCCAGCCCCAATTTTCAGGTTTTCTCCCTAAAATTGTGCCTGTTGTGGGTGGCAGGAGGAAGCTCTGAAAGCACCAGATGTGCAACAGCACTAGACGAGCAGCCAGAAAAATCCTGGAATGTCATTTTTTTACAGTCGCGCAGGAGTGGGGCTAAGAGCTTTATTTCACTAAGTGGACGCTTTGGGTTTGCTGAGGGTGTTTCGAGAGCTCAGCTTTCCAAATGTCTGCCTTCCCCGGGTGGGCTGTGGAATGCCAGAGCAGGGGAGATGGAGGCTTGTGGGTCTGTTGAAAAAAGTTTTCTGGGTGTTTTCAGAGTGTTTTCTGAGTTTGTAGCGGACGCTTAGAGGCATCGGTGCGCTGAGGTCTTTTTATGTTGTATTGCAAGGGAAAGACTACGAAGCGGTTTGTTGGCAAAGCTGATTTTGAAATCTGAAAAGTTAAAGTAGATGGGAGTTCTGCAGGGTAACTTGAGAAACTGAGAAGTGCCCTGAAGAGCTGAGCTGTCTGGGATTTGGCTTTCGTGCTTGATTTTTGTGTGCTCTAGGCTTTTTTTTCCTGGGAAGCCCGGGCAGTGGTGTTTGCAGGGTTGTTTGTGTGTTACCAGGACAAATGCGTGTGGGATTCTGTATATAGCAGCACGATTGCAAATTATTGTAATTTCTAGGTTCTTAAAATGACCTTAAGGAAGAAAAGGTGGGCGTACGAGGAATGCTTTCATTAATGGTTTGCTTGCAAAATCTGAGGGAGATGGAAAATAAGTTGCGACTCAATGAATAAAATGCCTCTGGAACATCACCGCAGGAAAAGTTAACGGCGGTCGGAGCTACCACAAGGGTCTGTGTTGTACTGCAGGAGTATCGGACTGTTAGAGCAGTTTTCCGACCAGAAGAGTACTGGAATGATACTAGTTCATCTTGAGTTCCCTTTTAGCGCAGCCAGCTTGCCAGGCCACTCTGTTATTTTGTGTTAGTTGAAAACTGAATTATTACAGGTCTCAACTATTTCAAAGGAGAATGACAGTGTCTTCCTTTTTCTTTTGCCTGTACTAAGGTTTTAATGGTTTCAGAGCATCCTTAGGCATTTTCCCTGTTGGCGTATATCCTTCAGCTTCCAACATAAGACCGAACTCCTTTTAAAGTTACCTGGTAACTTTTTTCTAAAAACTTTTGGGTCCAGCTGTGGGCTGCAGCTGCAGGAAGCAGAGGGCTGGCTGGAGCTGATGCTGCGGTGGGTGGCTGGAGAGCTTTTGTAGGGTCAATGTGCCGCTCCAAGTAATGACTCTTGCAGTGAAAGGCTTTGAGTTTTCCTAATGAGCCTCCTAATAGGACATGAAATAATTTGGATGAGGGAGGAGTCGGATTGGGACTGCTGATGGCATTGACTAATGCTCTTCATAGCTCTTTTTTTCAATCTTTCCAAGATCTCTTTGGTTTTATTTCAGCTCGGATTGTTTCTGTTTCAGTTTCATTTTGGTTGGTTTCTCTGTATGGAGAGGTGAATCTTCTCTGTAATCTTCAGAAGCAGATCTATCGGGTGGCTCCAGCGAAAGGGGGAAGACACCTTGCAGAGAGGGTTTCCAGAAAAAATAGAGAAATGACAATGTCAAAGGCGATGTGAACTGAACTGCCTCTGAACACTGCCCTTCCAGCTCAGATTTTCCCATATTTTAACAGATGATGTCACACAAAAATCTAACCCACAGACAAAGTTGGAATCTGTCTCTGCTTTTACAAATCCCTATAAAATTGAATCAGGTTTCTGGGTGAAAATTTTTGGAAGCAGCAGTTTCCTTTAGTGGCAAAGAAAAGTGTAATAAGAATACATGGCATGCCCTTTAAAAGAAATAAAAAATGCTGGAAATTATGAAGTATCCTGTTACCATCTGTTGCTTCTCTCCTTGGCTCTTCCCCAGTCATCTAGAATGAGCTAAAAAAATAATAAT
This sequence comes from Haliaeetus leucocephalus, assembly GCF_000737465.1. Taxonomy (NCBI): domain Eukaryota; kingdom Metazoa; phylum Chordata; class Aves; order Accipitriformes; family Accipitridae; genus Haliaeetus; species Haliaeetus leucocephalus. The sequence goes on along the minus strand of NW_010972742.1, from coordinate 3,003,112 downwards.
CTTTATCCAGCCAGTTAGAAATGTTTTGTTTAACATTTTGCCAATCAAAAGTGTTGATATTGTTTTACAAGAAGAAATATGACTTTATAAGTCTGGAATTGATGGCAGATCTGATTTCCAGCGTAAAACCTGGATTATGCTGTCAATGTATTGCCAGATTGGAACAGGACTTTAACTTAAAAGCACCCAGCTGTCAGACATGCCCTGTCCAGGGGACGCAGTAGAGGCGTTCAGCTGAGGTCATATATTATTCTTTCGTGTAAGCTGGGGTCAAGATGAGAAGTCTTCACTGACCGTTCTCTCCGACGTGGTTCTTGAAGGCGACTCCTGCGCTCGCCTCCCTGCAGTGCTGTAGCCGTGCTGGATGCGGGAGCTGGTCTCAGACTTGCCGTGGAGGAGCCGGTTCCGCTGGCTCCCACCAAAGCTAACGGGAACTTTAGCTCTTCGGTACGAAGCCTTGCAGTGTTGTCTGGGCAATAATTTGTTGGGGATTGGAGAAATCCCATTTCATCTCTGGTCTTTAGGGGTAGCTCTAAGGCAAAACCTGTTGAAGAGTCGCTGGGTTTTGGTGTACAAAGGAGGACAGCAGTGTCTAGCTGGGATCTCTAATACTGGATCCTCAAATATAAAACCTCTTTTTTAAGAGCAAGAGTAATCCAATAAACAAAACATCTTGGTGTTACTCCTACCGCTTGCAGACATAAGGTCTGCCCTAGAACAAAGAAGGAGGGACTGTGAAGGGGATGTGCATCCTTATTTTAAATGAGTACTGTCCCTGCCCCTTGCATTTTGTTGTTGAAAGAGATGGACTTTTCAGATTAATTCCTTTTTTTTGAAATGTGGAGCAAATTAACTAGTAGTTTTCCGTCTTGTGATAACTTGCAGTCACATCATGGTGTTGCAGGGGATGTGCTAACACTGATCAGGGCTGTGACTCGGTGATGTGGCTCCTGCTCTGAGCTCCCACCTCCGTGCTGCAGGTGTGGATGTGTGAGCCCTGTTACCTGGGCATACCTTACTGGTGGGTCCCAAGAAAAGTTAATCGGAGTGCTATTTCTCTGTGTATGGCACCAGCAGCTGCATTGCTATGTTCAGCATAAGTTTTTTTTTAGTTTTGAAGTAGCTTTTCTTTTTCTCAACGCTCCAACATGAAAATCTTTGCCAGTGTCCCAGAGGCCCAGACCCTCAATGGCATGTAGATGTCCTGTCATCCTCGGTAGTGCGTGCCCGGCTGCTTTTCTTCTAACATGGAAGATGAAGTCTGGTCCTGAGGCTGTCTGTCCATCTCTGCTTTGGTGACTCAGTTTCCCCTTCTGTCCTGCAGCCCGGTTTCAGGGCATAGGCTTAGAGTATGTGTTCTCACAACTGCTTTGAATTACAGATATATTCTCTAAGATGAGACAAAGCGTGGCAACAGATGCTGAGAAGCAGAAGGCGCTGCTGTGGCATATGCCACTAATGCAGAGGCATTTGTGTGAAGTGCCATTTATAGATGCTTTTTAGGTAATACAAGTTTTGTCTGGACTTCGGAAAGAAATGTGCGGGAGTACTTTCCAGGAAACTGCTCTTCAGTCTGGGCTTTTTCTCTTCTGTGGAAGGTAAAGCCAATAGGCAATTAATTTTTTAACCATTACTTTTTCTAGTGTTTTCGTACACCCTGATTCTTCAGCCTGCTCCGGGTGCCCTCCCTCTCCCTGTGCTATCTGGATGCTGGGGCTGCCTTGCGGTGCTGCGCTCCCCAAAGCAGGTGGAGGATGGGTGCTGGTCGCTCTGTGTAAACCCGAAAGACTACACTTGGAAAACCAGTATGGGGCAATACTGCTGTGAATACTTCCACGCAAGCAGATTGGGGGTTCGGGGCAAACCTACAAGGGGTAATGAAGGCAAGGGGGGACGAGCCAGCTGGCGCCTGGGGAGATAGTGTGTGTTCAAAAAGTGCTCAAATGAGGTATCGCCGTCGTGACTGACGGTTTTGGTATTTGTTTGGTTGCCTGTGGATGTGTCTGGAGAATGGCGGGACCTGGGAAGAGCGGGGAGCTGAGCTCCTGGGTTGTTGGATGGCGGCGAACGCTGTGGGTGCAGAGACGGGTCTGGGACCTTGTTTGAGCAAATGATGCAGGGGGGCTGCTCGTTCGTAAAGGACTTCCAGAGGGTCCAGTTCGGAGCCCCTCTGGCCCACTGGTTGGCACTGGCGTTGGACAGTAAGGACTGGTCTGCGTACACCGTGGTTCGGGGTGGAGGTGCCCGTGTCCGGAGTGATTTGGGAAAAGCGGTTGCATTTGGAGCTCGCGCTCTGCTGTCCTGCGAATTGAAGTGTAGCAGCCCCTAAGATGGGGGAAATCCCTGCTGTGTTACAATTATAAATTTGGCACTTCATCACGTATGTACACACTCGCCCACGTGCGATCTTGCCTGGTTTGTTTAGCAGGAGTTTTATCCTCAGGATGCAGCTATCGTTCTATAAAAGGAATTATTTTGCAGAGAAAGGCTTAAAACATTATTTGGGTTGTGTTGAAAACCTGATTATAACTTTTCGATACCTAGATTTTGGTACATGGAAAATGCTGTTTAAAATGAGAGAAGAATTGTCTGGGAAATAAACTAGGAATGAACCACAAAACACCTCTTCTTAGACTTTTTTCATGTGGAGGAAGACTTCTTCCACTCTGTTCCATGCTTCTAGGCAGTGTAGACTTCTACTCATCATGTATTTAGGAAAGCCCCGACTCTGCTGCAGGTCTCTGATACTGCTACTGTTGAGGATATTTTGGGAATGCTGAGGCCTTAAACAGTCATCTGCTGGAATTGGGTCAAATTGAAGATCTGCAGGATTTGTCCTACGGTAAAAGTCAGTGTCACCACAGAGGCATGTGTGCACGCAGGAGTTATGCCGCTTCTGGAATTCAGTTTGATAATCTCCACTGGTTTCCTTGCACTATCCGTGTAGGTCCTTGACTTTTAGCTTCTTTTTAGTATGGAGTGCAACCGTCTGTCTTGGATATATGACAGGTTGGCTTGATATAAGCAGTAGGACCCGGTACTGGCATCGTGCTGGGACACACTGTCCCAGTAAAAGGGGTTTCCCCTTGGCTCAGCCGACGTGGTGGGAGCCCCAAGGGAGGGCTGATGCAACCAAAGGCACCGCTTCTCCCGTGCTTCTGGTCCTGCTGAGATGTGGAGGCTTCTCGGTGCTCGGTTATGTTCTTCTGGATCAGGACTGCTCAGTACCTTTTTTTGGCTCGCGTTGTTTTTATTTTGGATTTCTCTCCGGTTATGACCCCTTTGGAGTGCTGCTGTTGTACAGAGCTGTCAGGAACAGCAGTCTGAAGATGTTGGTAGGTTTTTATTCCCTGCTAATGGCATGGTGGCTTTCTGGGGAGGTTTTATGAGATTTTTTTTTTTTTTTGGAAGGGAAACCCTTCGAGGTGGACACCATCTTTCTAGAGAAGGCAGAGAGCCTCACATCTGTATCAGAAAACAGTTTTGTTGCTGGGGTTTGGCTGTCCCCTTTTGGCTGAGCATCAGCAAGGCAGTGTCCTGAGCTAGCAGCTTCATTCTTTGGCTGTGGGTGCAAATCCTTGACCAAGGCAAGCAGAATGCAATCTTCAGACCCTTAAGAATTTTCTTCTGCCTTCTGGTGTTGCCTGTTACTTACTTATACCTTCAGCTGTTGTTAATCTAGGCAGTGCATTCCCTCTCCTTTGCCTTCCTGGCTGGCTTGAGAGAGGTTCCTGGGACTGTCTTCTCCAGTTGCAGCCTGGCCTTGCTGTACATCAAAGATTTTATTCTTACTAGCTAGATTGGAGCCTATATGGTAGGTACTGACTTTGCAAGCTGGCAGTTTTTCTTCAAAATAAAATAAAATGAACCTTTGTGTGAAACAAAGAAAAAGCCAGTATGGGAAGAATGAGCAAAACCAGAAAAAAAAGCGGAGACATGAAAGAATGGAAAAATTTTGTTAAAATCTAATGTTATATGGAAAAAACTTAGGTTGGCAACATGGTATAATTAGCCACTGGGTTACTGTTGGCAAGTTTCAAGGCTCTTGAAATGAAGCCTAGCACCGAGTGAACTGTCCAAATGATGCTGTGGTTTCTCTGTGGATGTGTCTGGAAAATCTTTAGAACTAAAATAAATAAATGAAGGAGCTACACAAAAGGCATTTTTGAGGTTGGTTGCTCTGAGTCTGGGCTCTTTTTCTCTCCAGAAGCCAACAGGATTCTTAGCATCATCTGGAAGCTTTCACAATGTTCAGAGATGTCATTTTTTTGAAACTAGGAAAATGGTATTAATACATTTACAATGCTGGAGTTTTCCTTCTTGATTGTGTAATAAGCTGGAGAGAAAAAGGATAGTTTGGGGGTTGAATGAGTGGAGTGAGCTGCATCAGTGCTCATTCCTAACCTCTGCTGCAGACTTTCTCCCAGCCTTTAGGCAAGTCCCCATGTTTCCCATGCCCTGGGGCCTGATCCTGTGTACCTGTATGGAGCCTGGCATTGAGGTGCTGCTTTAACACAAAGTTAATGCTGATATGCCAACAAGACATGTGTTTTCAAGCACTGAAGTGTTTTAAGAGCTGCTTTTTCATCCCTGTGCCTCAGGTTATGTTAGTGGTTGTGGTCTAGGAGTTCTCTACTTTAAAAATACTTTTCCTCTCTAGGATGGTGTTTTCCTGTCTAGCAACACTAGTACCTCACACTGCAAATCCAGAAGGCTGTTTGGATTTTGTCAATAGATTTGGACAGATTTCTTGCAGATTATGTGATGGAGTACAATACAGACCACCATGCTGTTATATTGACTCCTCTCAGGACACTTGGAAGCATTAGGTCTATAAATGAAATCTGAAGCAGGCAGAGGATCAACTAGGCAGCCACACACATGCTTCAGTTTACTGGGAAAAAAAACCCCTTTGGAAGGCGGACGGATGCAAATGGAAGCAGGGTGCTGATCCTGAAGCTGGATATCCCTGCGGGGTTTTGGGTGCTACGCCTGTGCCGTGGGCAGGAACAGGAGGTCAGGTAAGCTGATGTCAGTCTGTCTTTTAGCTGGCTTTGGGGTGGTGACTTTCAGCTGTTTTGCTGCTGTAAGAAAGGAATTCCAGTGTATTTTGTTGCCGAGTGCTCTGCCACAGGCTGTGGGCTAAGTGCGTTCATCCCTGTGGGTTTGGTTTGATTTCTGGAGAAGTCTCCCGTGCCTGATGCTATATTCCTTGTGGCGCTCAGCCCTGCGGCTCTAGATTCACTGGAGAAAGATTTGAAGGCGAAACCTTAGTTTAGCTGTGCTCAGGGACAGCTTTCCATGGGTCTGGATGTCACTCAAAGGAGCTAGGCACCCTGTTTGCCTAATGAGGGATTGGGGTGCATATTTGGGGGAGCGTTTGTTCTCCTTGGGAAGCTGCAGCTCGCTGAAGACCTGAATGATCTGCCTGGCTTGAATGCAGCTAAATATTACTGTTAGCTTGGGATGACCCTGTATGCCATCCCTGCCTGGATCAAGCTGTGCCTCTGCAGCCAGGGGGATGCTAATTCTTTCAGAGTAAATAAAGTGATAAGTTTTTTTCCTGGCTCAGCTTTTAAGCAAACTGTTTAAAGGCCTTTGCTTTTCTTGCCTTTCTGCACTTCACTGCTATAACTTGCAGAGGACAGGGGAGTTTGCAGCTCTGCTGGAAATGCTGTAAGCAGTTGATGGGGGGAAACTCCTAGAGAGAAGAGAGGTCACTGAGGGGTCTGCTGGAGTCCCTGCTTGAAGGGATTGTCAGGCAGTTTTAGTGGCCAGATTTAGGGTTTCATTTACATGTCAGCTGGAGTTTCTATTTTTTGAGTATGGATATACAGGAAAGAGCTGTGCTTTGGCTGAGCTCGTGTATCCTCACGGAGAGCCTCGCTGGCCTCTTTTCCTCTGCTGTTCCTCCCTCCACCCCCTTTTTTTGTTTCCAGGACAATACTTAAGTAAGAGTTCATTGCAGCTGAATTCCTGGAGATGACACTGCCAGTTTCCCAGGATCTCTTCTACTCCTGCAGCATTTTATGCAGTGGCTTTTGGTGCAGGTCATTCAGCTGCACCCCTCAAATAAGAATTAAGTGGTGGGTTTGTGTGGTCTTTGAGGGGGCTCGTCCTAGATGTGCCGGAATGAGAGATCTGCTCTGTGTGCTCTTGTCTGCTGTAGGGTAGAGATTTGGTCCGAGGGCTGCAGTTCACCAGCTGAATAATGAATGCATTGTTTGTATGCCCTTATTTCCAGCTTGCACCATTAAAAGTGAATAGAAAGGTCAAGGAGATGAGTCACTGTGAATACAAGTGTCATTCTGCTCGGAAGAAATGGAAAAAAAGGAGCTTGCAAGTGAGGTGTTTCAGCTGGTGCCAAGCAGCTCTGTTTCACTGTACTTTCAGGGAGTTGCAGGAGTAAATCTCAGCTGAGGTCTGCTGAAGCCGTCAAGCCACCTGAAAGTTAGCAAGGGGCTGGAGCTGAGGTTTGGCAATTCTAGTTGCCAGGGGCTCCAAAGGCAGCTGCTGATGTAGGCTGTGTACAGAAAATCAGGGTGATACGCTGGAATCGTTGGGCTCATTGCGGCTGTTTTGCAAAACAAACACCTGGAGCTTGTAGGGTTAGTAAGCTCTTGTTCTCAGCTTCCCTAAATACCCAGTGGTACCCAGCAGAAAAGGCTGCCTCCACATCAACGTGGAGACTCCTTATACTCAGCCAGGCTGCTTTCTTCCAATGCTTAGAGCAAGGGTTAGTAGCGTTGCGAAGGTGCTGTCATGGGACAGTATTATCTCTTGAAAAGCCAGTGAGAAAATGCGTGCCCTCGGAGCAACGGGAGTCAGCAGGGTCCCGGCTTGGTTCCTGCACCGTCCTGGGGGAACGTGGGAGCAGGGCGGTGGGATGTGAGTGAGGGTCTGCAGGGTGCCTGGGGGTAAGCACGGGCCCATCCCCTGCCCTGGCCCTTGCAAATGCCCAGCTGTAAATTAAGCTTTTTTAATTTCCTGCCCGAAAGCTTCTTTCGACAAGCCCCAGGCAGCTGGTTAACCACACTGGCAGAGCGCTGAAAATAGAAGTGCGGCTCGTGGGTTGCACGTGTGGAAGGGGGAGCGGTGAACTGCGGATGGGTTAATGCCAAGTGGGTGGGATAGGATGGGGACTTGGCCAGAATTTTCCTTTAATTGATACTGCTGGGGCAATTTCAATAAAACAGCAGTGGTGGCCAGGAGGCCAGAAAACAGAAGCCAGTTCAGAAGTTGTTAATGCTTTTTTTAATGGGGTAGAGTTTAAGTCATGGGCTCCTGTACCTATAGGTTTCCTTTTTCACATGGCTGAAATACCCTCCTTTGGGGTTATCAGCATTTTGGCTAATTGCTTTTCACTGTACTGGAAAGGAAACATCCACCGTGCTTTTGAGATGGTGGTGTGCTGTGGCAGACACCCCTGCGTATTGTTTAGCACCGCTTTAGTATTTTGGTAGAATATGAATCCTGAGAGACAGTACATAGAAATATTTGCATTTTTGATTTCTAGCCATTGGATTTTTCTGTTCTGAAGTCACTCCTCTGCTGTAAAAGAGATATTCCTCCAAAAAATAACTAAAGCTTTAGAAGCTTGATTAATCCTCCCCCATCAAAATACACCTTCAGCAGAAAATTAAGCCAACTGTTTTCTTGCTCGCCCAATGCAAGATCACTTCCATGAACAACTTTCAGATGAATCTGCCAATATAGCTTTGATCCAAGGTGGCTGAAAATTCAACACAAACTCCGTTTGGTATCAGATGACTGGGAACTGGGACTCATTTGCTAATGATGCGATAGGGTCGTGCTGACGGAGGGCTGTAGCAAGGCAGGAGTTGATGGCTCATGTGCATGGGAGGACCGTGCCTGGTTTGTGCGGCGAAGCGTTGGGTCTGTAACCTTTGCGTTGGTATTACGTGGAAGCTAGAGACTTCTGTGAGTAGATGAGGCGGGTGGTAGGTGTGTTTGGCCGCTGACGAGCGGGACGCACCTTCTGGCAGCGTGAGATGTGTGGGACCAGCAGAGCCGCTCTGCGCTTGCCGGCGCGCGATTCCATGGGAGCCAGGACGCAGGAGAAGGCTGCTGCAGGGCAGGAGCCATGCTGGACGTGCCCTTCGGAAGGTTTCCCCTAGAAGATATGAGGCCGTCCATCCCCCAAGTACAGCATCTGTTCCCTGACCGTGGGCTGCTCAGTGTCTCCTCTTGGAAAGCTGTCGATTCCTTGAAGGATAAGGACTCCTTGCCTGGAGCCCTGCGGCTGTAGATGCCTTTCTTGATGAGGCCGATGTTTTTCTCTTGATCCCCTTGGGTATTCTGCTTTTTGTAACAGGGAGGGCAGATCACTAAGAATCCCCTCGTCGTTTCTGTGCTCCAAAAGCGACACAAGGGTGGGAGGAAGAAGCGGCTTTCATCCTGGTCGCTGCCTTTGGCACACGCTGGTGAGTGTTCATATAGGAAAACTGCTAGGAATGTTCTCTCGCAAGGGTTTGCAGGGATCGGGAGAGGCATATTATCACGTCTTGTACACTTGGGGAGAAAGTCCCTCACTCTGCTTCTCTCAAATGTTTAAATTAAAACAATCTGTCTTTCTGCAACTGTTGGATGCTTTCCCTGCTGACCTCAGGAGCTGGGACTGGGAGGAGGAGCAAACAGACCCCAGCGCTTATAACTGGCTCTGGCTTTTTTCTTTTTAAACTTCAGTCCTGGTTCCCTGCAGGATGCAAAACACAAAAACAATAAGGGCCATATCAGCTCTGGAAACATCAATTTTCCCAGTGCTCTGTAATGAAAGAGCTATATCAGGAAGCACTGAAGCCTGTATGTGCTGGGGGCTATTGTCTTAAAAAAACTATGTATAGAAAAGGCAGCAGGCATGCTTAACCCTTCTGCCAGAGCTGGCACGCAGGGTTAAGTCCTCTGCAGTCTCACCATCTTTTTATTTTCCAGCCGCGTTCCCACAGCAAGCTCTGACTGAGATGCTCCCTGTGAGCAGAGCTAAGCGCTGGGCAGGATCAGCCCCCTACCCCTGAAAGGGGAAAGCAGAGCCGAGAAGCTTTGCAGCCTTCGGCAGACAGCGGTGCCCTGAGGGTGCTGGATGCGGTGCTTTGTACCCAGCCTCCAAACGCGGCCCTGGTCCCTGCTTACGGGATTCCTCTGCACCGAGGGAAAGGCATCCCTGTGCATGGGCCAGGATTTTTGGTTGGACCCTTTGGTGCTTACGCGCTGAGTTTTCTCTTGGCCCAGGGCCCCGTGGCTGGGCAGAGACAGGATTTTTTTTTGCTTCTTGGCTGAGTCCGGCTCTTGCAGCGCTGCACTGTTGCAGGAGTGCATCCATGTGGAGCTGTGGGCAGATTCAGGGCTGCGACCCGACTCCCGTTAACCTTGGGAATTTAGGTGGTGAAGTAGCATAGCATCATCAGGCCTGAGTCACAAAAGCACCCTTCATCTCTTCTATCACTGCTTTTGACTTGCTGCCTTCGTTGCCCACAGGCCTGTGTTTTTTTGGCAGTTTATGGAGCATTTCACAGTCCTGCTTGGGATTCAGCCTAGGAAAATGCGGTGTGACTTCTTGTGGCAATGGGGAATAGGCTTGGATAACACCAAGCTGATAAAGATTTTTTTCCTATGAAATATGAACCAGAACCAAAACTGGAGCTTGTTTTGGGTGTGGAAATGTCTGTAAAGAACTCAGAGTTCCTCATTTGAAGGTACTGAAAAATTCACACCACTAAACTTAGAGATGCTCTGAAACTTTTAGAGTCAGAACATCAGTTAAAGATGTTCTGCACATTTAGAGTAACTGAGTAACCCAGCGTGCTTCCCTCCCTGCAGCTCCCCTCTCCAAAGCCTTGGCCAGACAAGCCGGGGCCCTCCTTGCCCTGGGGACACTCATCCCAAATAACGAACAGGCGCGCTGCTAAAATGAGCACGATTCCTGCAAGCCTGGAAATAGCTGAGTCTCTGCTGCTTGAGCAGAGCTGGCCAATTTGTGGCCTGGGACGAAGCTTTTTATGGATGGAGCTGGAACATCTGCTTTGGGGGGAATGAAATCTGCCACATCTTTGCTTTAGCTCGTGTGGCCTCTGAGGAACCCGGATGGGATTTGGGGTGCCATATACCTGCCCCTGTTGTGACTCGTGGGCTCACGTTGATTCTTTTTCTGATGGTGGCAAATTGCCGAGCCCCAGAGTATCTTGCAGGGAAGTTTAGTCAATGGAAAGGCTGAAAATAGATGTGGGAGACGAGGGGAAGCTTCTGCGAAACTGAAAAGGGTTCTCTTATGCTGAGGAATGAAAGCTGAAGATGTGCCTCAAGAAATGTATTTGGGGGAACAGATCTGTTTCAACACTTTCATTTTAGTGAGCAATGAATGATAGCGGAGGGGGTGTTTATGCGGGCAGGTATGTCATGCCTGTGTAATGTCAGTTGACACAGGATTAAATAAGGCATGTGGAACATTTTTCTGGGAAGTGAAGTCTAGTGAGAAATAATCATCAGAGGACTCGGGAGGTGAAATAACCTGCTCTAGACAAGCCAGCGTCCTCATTTGTGCCCCTGGAAATCTGCCAAGCGATGGATCAGCGGTTTGGAAGGACGTGGGATACTTGGCTGGGGGAGGCTTACCGGTCTGGGAGCATCCTGCGGTGCTGAGCGCAGCTCTGCATTACTGCGCTTAAAAGTCTCTGGTCATGTATAAAGCTTCCCAGAGTGATCAGGGGAAAGGGTGGATGCGGGGCAGGAGCTGCTCGGTAAGACAAGAAGCCAGTGCCTCCTGGAGAGGAGGATGTCGCCACTGGAGGAACTAATGCTCCACCAAGGACTGGGTGTGAAAAGCAGAAACCCCTTTTCCTTTGTACTGAGGGCTGTAGGATGATTATTTCAGATGTTTGCAGAAACGAGAGCGGAGCCCAATGGCAAAAGCGCAAGGCTGGAACAAGGAGAATTCGATGTGTGCGCTGTGGCTCCAGCCTTAGTGGAGCCCTTTTGTACAGGCTGGTTGGTCCTGGTTGGTGTTAAAACTCTTTGTTTCGTGCCACCAACTGCGGCAACGCTTAAACTGAGCTTATGGCTGCTTTGAATTGACACAGTGGTGAATTTGACCTGTAATGTCCTGGGTTTTTTATATGAAATTATCCTACTATCAGTGTATGTAGGATGGACTTGCAACTGGGACTTCTCTGCATGCGTGTCCTGATGGTTTTTGACAGGAATGGACAGGAGGAGCCAGGATGGCGCTGGAAGAGGGCAGACCCAAACTCTCATGGGTTTGAGTCTTCTATGCAGCTGATACATTTTTCTAGGATGTCTGTCTTAATGTCAAAGGGAATGTCTCCTCCCTTCTCCTTGTCCTGGAAAAGATATGTCAGCATGTTAATGGAGGGAAGAGGAACAATACCGTAAGTGACCTCTTTGCGCTTTTGTAAGGACAAAATTTGTTTTCCTGTAGCTATGAAAAGTCTGTCTTCCCTTTGACTAATAAATGAGGGCATACAAAATGTACACAAATTACTTTTAAGCTATTGTGTATACCCTAGTATAAAGCACTTTGTATCGCTTATTTTAGTGATGGAGAGAATATCAAGCGTGTTCCATGTATAAATCAGTCCTCTCAAAATATACTGATAACTCTTCTTGGCATTTGCCTTGTCTCCAGTTTCCCAAATATTTTCTTACCTCATTTGGCTGCTTCCACTATTCAACATGCCTTTTGCTCATCTGTATGATGAGTGGTGCTGGGCTGCTGTACTCGTTTGCATGGATTGATGCCTTGATGTGTCATTTACCTTCTCTCTCTATATGTAAAAATACCAAACATTACTTACACACGTTCACGAGTGGATGCACAAATGATTGGAAGTGTCAGTGTGCACTTTTCCAGATGGTGGAAGCGTGTTCCTTACTTCATTTATTTCAAATGTCAAACTCAATGAAATTAATTACTACCAGACTTGAACTGAAGTGACGGAGTGATTCTTGTCTCCATTTCACCAGCGTGGGGTAAAGCTGCACGCTCCATAGCAGGAACAGGCTTCAGGAGTTGAAATGCAATCGCTAAACTATGACTCCGAGCAATGTAAAGATCTGGGTTTGCAGCAGGGTGACCAGTCTTTACTTTGTTTCATGGGGAAAGCTGGGTTTGCTCTTGGTAGGGAGGGATGTCTCCTGGGGGAAGAGTGGCTTGGGGAGTGAAAGACTAACTTTGTCTTGGATTTCTTCTCTGCTGTGCATGGCATGAATGCAGCAGCTTGCCTGGGAAGTGCTTTGCTGTTGCCTTGCTTGTGGTTGCAGTGCTGGTATCCTGGTGCTTGCTCTGCCATCTCATTGCATTCCAGTCTTTTGCCCTTCTACTTTATCTGCAAGAGGATGCTGTTGGGGTTGGGTGTGGTTTTTTTTTTTTTTATTTGCACAATGTCTGATAAGCTCTCAGGCTCTTTGAGGATAGGAATTGTAGAAGTTGGGTAGACTTGTAGAGAAGTTGCTCTGGTCAGATGTTGGCAAAGCTCCAGGGATGAATGCTGGATTTGGGTGCGAAAGTTAGGACAGCGAAGAACTGAATTTCAGCTTAAACAGCTCTCTGAATGAAAGTTCTGAGTTCTCAGCACTTTTGGAAACTGGGGTGGTTGAGTCTCAAGACAGTCCTGTTGAAATCAAAGCAGTAACAGAAAATGTAATTCTTGGTTGCTGCTGTTTCACTCCTGGTCTCTGCATCGTGGCTGCCCTGGTTCTGGGAACTGTACGGAGCTCCAGGGAGTTGCTTGGTATTTCATGCAGCCCCTGGGTCAAAGGCAGAGCTAAGAGGCTTCATAGAAACAATAACTGTGCATGTAGTCTAAAGTCTTTGGTTTCCACCCTGCGTTTTGCTTCATAGAAAAAGAACGTGTTCTTGTAAGGGCTTTTCTAAATAATTCCTTCTGATAATCCTTTGCATTTCTCAAACACCCTTGTTCCTCTCTTCAGAAGATACCTTGCAGCAATTATTTAAGCAGATCACCACTTTGCTGTTTACCTTAGGGAAATAGCTGTTATTGGAGAATTTCTGACTATGCCTAATTTAGGATTCCCCCGTTTTTAACCTCATGGTCCCCATGCCTCTCAGGCTGTTATCCGGCCTTGATACTTTCTTTTCCTCCATGGCTGCGTCTTCCAGTGTCTCTCCGAACACTATTTGTGAGCCCTCCCTTGCCTACCATACCCAGAAAAATAAACAGCCCTGTCTCCTTTTGCCCTCTATTGTTTCTCTCTTTTGTGCTAAGTACAGTAATGCCTCTGAGCTACCCCAGGGCTCCTGCGTTCCCATGCTTCCCCATCCGTCTCACAAAGGACCTCTTTTCTCCCTGCCTTCTGGGTGCTGGGGCTCTGCAAATATGTGCCAGTGACCCTCTGCTCTGTATGAAAATAGCCCCTGCCTTTTTGTAGCTGTCATTTATTTTTGCTGCTTTAATTAGACTTGATCCTGCTTGTATTTTTTTCCTTTGACCCTTCTTCTTACTGCAGTGAAAGTTTTCAAAAAGTTTTTTAGCTCCCTTTCTACCTGTGCATACCCAGCTGTGCTGGCTCACACAAGTTGTCTGTCTTTGGATTAAGTTGGAAGGAACTTTAATTGCAAGACTCCAAACTTTCCCAAATATTTCCTACTTGAGTGTTGTAAGGCTCCCCTGGGATGGGACTGCACACTTGTAGTTCAGATTATCTTTCCATCTGCTTTTGCCTAAAGCTGGCAGCTATTTGTGCGACTCCCTCAAATACTTGCTTCCATGGGGATTTTAATACTGCTGTCGTCATTGAATTTGAAATATTCTTACTCGGTGGCATCTTCATTCATCCTGGCTGGCTGCTTTTCAAGGATCATGTCCAAACAAAGGACCTGATAACTTCTCATGTGCTGACTGTCATGTGCTGAGACTGTGGTTTCTCCATGTACAGGGGAAGGATCTTTCCCTGGAATGAATTGCCCATTCCTGTTAGGATTTCAGCAGAGTGATGCTGATTTACACCACATGAGGATCTGCTCTGTGGTATCCTGGTAATGTACAGCTAAGCTGTTTTCCCACCTCATCAATATCTCATTAATCAAAATCCCTCTTTTGCTGCTGATCAAAGCCCTGGCCTTCGCACAGACACAGACTTATCTGGGAAAATATTTCCAGCTCGGTTTTCAGCAACCACCCTGGAGCGCAGGCTGGAGCAGCATCCCTCACCCACCTGACTACCTTTATGGTCCCCAGCTGTACCGCTGCTTGTCCCGTCAGAACATCTCCGCAGATCCAGCTTCATCCCCTGCCAAAGTTACCGCATCTTCCTCCCTCTGCCTTCATCTCTTCAGCCGGCTCTGCTGCTGCCTCGAGTTGGTACCCACGGTGGCTGCTGCCACATGTGATGTGATGTCAAGTGGATGTGGATGTGATGTCAAGTGGCAATATTTCCAAATGCGTCTGGGAGTCAGCTCTCCTTCCAGAGCATCCTTGTACATCCATCCCTTTGCCTCGTGAAGGGCTCTTTCATTCTGGTGCCTTTACCTGGATGATGCTTTTATTTGTTTCTGAGTGCAGGGGTGTGCTTGGCAGAGGGGATCGGTGTTGTGGGCTGTTTAACCGTGGTGCTTTCTAAAGTAAAAAAAAACTCACCCAGGGAACAGAGGATGGAGTTGGGAAGGAAGGCTGAGTGTTGCGATGGTGAGAAGCGGTTTCCAGCGTGCTTTGCTCTGAAAAGTAGGTGTGTTTCTTGCCAGATCTTCATTGATGAAATGGAAAGAAACAAATGTAAGAATTCCCCACCCGGGTCTGCGTGCGTGTGGAGGCTGCTCGGGGGGCTGCGCACGGATGGAGGTGGCCAACAGCCGCTTTTTGTAGACAGTGCGTGCGAGCAGATTCCTGCCCTGTGAGCTTGTCTGCTTGAAACAGCCTGGGGTCTTGTTAAAAACTGTTAAAGGGCAATAGGGCATGCTAGTAGTTATCCTCATAGGATGACTGACACATCATTACAGAGGGTCTGCTCAATGGCTTGGGAGTGGAGGAAGGTTCTTGTGCTTGGGGGGAAGGTTAGGTTGTATTTGGGACTGAATAGCAGTGGTAGAAAAAAAATCTCCGGTTTAAGGCTTATAAGGCGCAGGGTTAATTAACATTTAATGTCTAACATAAGTGATTAAGGGGAAGTTTATTGGTTGGTCAAGTCAGTACGGTCTAATGTTCAGAGCTGCAGATGAACTGTTTCTTCATCTCTCACCGACTCCTGTGACCTTGCTCAAGGCCGCTTGTATTGTTATCCTGCTTATGATAAAGGAAGAAAATAAATTTAACAAGAAATGTTATGAGCCTTTAAAACAAATAAAGGGGATAATGTCAAGGTAAATGTCTTATGCTACAGAGAGAACAGTTTAAAAAGTGGTTAATATGTCAGGGTATTGATTTCTGCGCTGCTTTTTAATCATCTGTTTTTCACCTGCTGCATTTTTGTAGCCTTTGGAAGGGTGAGAATGATGCAGGCTCTGCTTGTACTGTTGTTGAGACATTGGTAGAGTACACATTAATACCAGCCTGCATTTAGTCTAGCTATGCTGGATTGATCATTTGAAGCCAAATGGCTTTCGGGGGCTGCACAGCTTAGTGCGGGAGCTGAGTCTCTCACCCCTGGAGCTTGGGGCACTGACTTTGCTGCTGGAGGTGCCTGAGGTTGCTGTGTTAGATCTTGCTTGGGTGTCTCTATATGCTGTGATTGCATTGCTCAGTATCATGTAAATGAATGCTTGTTGTGCTGTGTTCTTATACAAATTTGTTTTTTGATTACCCATCTCTTAGGGACACAGTCTGCCAGCCTTATCACCTTACCTTATTAAGTAAATTGCTTTCAAACAATCCCGATATGTTCAGTGGCAAAGTAATATGCTATTCCTCAGTGGGAATAGGGCCTGGAAGAGTTATGTGGGGAGCATATGATTGTGCTAGACTTCTGCAGAAAACCTCAGCTCTGCTAAGCACTTTTATTTACAAAGCTGGAGTTTAGTTGTTTCCCTTTAGAGAATTCAGTTGTCTGATGGAAAACTGGTTCTTCAGTGTTAGCAAAAATCAAAACCAAAAAAGCCCAGCTTTTAGTGGCCAGTATATCAAGGTGTTGCTTTTGTGCATTTTACTGGCTTCATTGGAGTATCTCTATAGTTGTCTGTGATTTGTGCCCTGGAAACTCAGAACAATTTGAGAAGTATTTGTTCCCTGATAAAATTGTGAATTCCTTTCCAAATTTGGCACCATTTTTAGGTTGGGGGGCATCAGGAGAGTGGGCCTGCAGTGAAATTAATCTTTCAGCATCTCTTTAATCTATTTTTCTGGGTTTAGTCTGAAATGTGAGGAAAAGTCGGTATTTGGGATTAAAATTGCATTTCGCTCCTGCTGGCAGTGAGACTCAATTTTCTTTATCTTTGATCTTTTCCTAAAGCAGCATCAAGACTTTTGTTTCATATTTGCTGTTGTATCTGACCCCTGGTAGAGCTCTGAAAATAGCTCAGGTCTGGGCGAGTCATCACTCTTTAGCCCCAGAGTCCCTATGTGTCTTCCCGCTTTATTGTTTATACTGCTAATTCCCCAAAAAGCATGCTCTTGGGTTTAAGGCACTACATGAACTACAGTCTGAAGAAGATCACTGGCAACGCAGGAGGGGGAAACCTGCATTGAAGGGGGACAATATCTTGCTAGGCTTCCCTCTCCTGCCCACTGACCGTGACAGAAAAGGCAGAGAAAATAAAATGTGGTGTGAATCGCTGCTGAAAGTGCAGAGTTGCTCTGCAGAAGTGCGAAAGACGTCAATCCCACCGCTTCCCTTTGCCAAGAGCATGCATGTGCCACCCTTTATGTTGCCCTATTTGGTGCTTCATTTTTTTTCCTGCCTGGGAATGAGAATTTGCCCAGTTGCCTGTCAGGAGCAGGCAAATGGTGGATTGAAGGGCTCAGCATCCTACTGCTGCCAGGGTCCGGCCGTCTTCACCCGTGATGGTGCTCATCCTGCTGCGGTGCCAAGCACCTCGTCTGTCTGCCAAGCTCCTTTTTCAATGTCATCGAAGCTAGTTGCTTGCAGTTAAGAAGCCAGAAGTATAATTTTCTGAAATCACTTGGAGTATGTAATGTATTGGGATACAAAAAGCATCATTATAGCAGTCTGCAAATATTACAGGCCTGACTGATCAAAGTTGTGATTGAGCTCTTTAAACCTCTGAGCATGGTTAAGAGGTCATGCCACAAACCAGTTCCAAGCAAGTGAAAATAAGCTTGAGACTGAGATTGACCTCTCCCAGATGCAAGGTCTTTTTGCTTACAGCCTGAGAAAAGATGTCCTGGAGATAGAGCTACTAAAATACAAAGTCCTTTTCTTACCTACAGAGAGAAATGCCACACTGGTCACCATGCTAGCCGAGTATTGCACAAGGAAATCTTCAGTCGCTTCCATGCATTAGCTGGAAGGGAAGCAGTAGAGGAAAGTATATTTTCGTATATTTTTATTGTGCTTTGGGACTGGTTTGTGGGAAGGTTACCTGATACTTATTATCTACCTTTTTACTAGGAGGGGAGCACTAATAGCTTTCTTGCTTGAGTTAAATAGCTTTGCAAGGATTCAAGTTCTCCCTGTGAATGCAAATAGAGAGGGTCACCTTTCCATCAGGCTCCCCACGAACATCTTGCGCAGACCTGTGTTTGACCAAGCAACCCGTGTTGAGACACTGGTTCTTGGCACTGCCTCCTTATTCTGAAGGTAGCAGCTTCCCAAAGGCAGCATTTCCTGGCTTTTTCTTCTCTTCACATCTGTCCTGGGGGTGGAAAGATCAATAGGAGGGGTGAGAAATTTTTCTTACTGTTCCAGCTTAGCTTTATGGCCCTGGATAGCTTCATTTCTATTCTTTCTCAGCCGTGCTCTGATGGGTTGTCTTGCTTTCATGCAGCTGGAATCCCAGCTCAAAAGGCCTCAGGAGCACAATAAAACTGTGAGAAAAGAGAAGGAAAAAGATATTGAGCAAGTGGTTATGTCCTTCAGCCATCCGTTGCTAGATATCAGCTAGCGGCATGATGTGGCAGGGTGTGGGGGCAAGGTGGGCATCAAACCTCTGAGCCACATGCGCAAAATGAGGGTCGTGGCCAGGAGCAAGCGTGGGCGCTGGTCCCTCCCTGCGTGCTGTGAGCAGGGCTGTGATGGGAATATTGCGTCTTCTCATCCCTTTTCTTAGAAGATTTGGCAAAGTTGGAAGGGTTGTAGGAGCCAGCAGCTGAAGCGGTGATAGGGCTTGGAGGCTGGAGCTGCAGGGACCCATTGAAACAAGTCAGTAGGGGAAGGTCCTTTCCAGAGGCTCTGGAGCAGGAAGGATTTCGGTGCTGAACTTGACTATTTGCTCAGATCGGTGAATCTGAGAGCCGAGTGCCTGAGCCAGGCCACGGGGGAAAAGCGGCCATGTAGAGAAGTCCCTGACGGCCCTGGCTGGAGGACCTTTACAGCTATTGCACAAAGCCCAGCTAGAAAAATGCCCAGAAAGAAGAATACTCTGGCAGGAGATGGGCTGCAGACCAGCAGATGTGGCTTTCTTGCAGCTCGTGCTCTGCCGTCACCGGCTCTCCTGCCCTCCCTGTGGAAGCACGGTCCCCGGAGGCACCTGAGGAGCTGGGGGTGGTGTCGCCAGTTTGGTTCCTTTCCAGCAGTGGAAAGAGGCAATTTTAATAACGGGGGTGATGAGAGGAGCCTGCGTGCAGGGATCCCCAGGGATCTCCAGCGGTGCGGTGTGCAAGTGTGCGCAGAAGTGACTCTGAACAAATTTCTCAGCTCTTTCTTTACTGTAAGCCAGGAGTGGTTTTTCTTATCTTCGTCAGTCTGCTTGAAACCTCACCTTAAAACTGGGTTGTGCGCATTTTTGTTCTCAGTAAAGACCACCATAAGTGCCTTGGCATAGCATAGAAGGATCAAGAGAAATGGAAGTGGATTACTTTTAGCCACATTACGTTTGAATGCTGCAGTAGGACTTCAGAATTGAGGCCCATTTGGCTGGGTAGCCTGCATGCGTTCAGGGAAAGGCTAGTCCCAAAAGCAAATAAGTAAAGCAGAGATGCGTAGAAGCGACTAGTCCAGTGTCATAGCACAGTGCTGGTGGTGTGCCTGGTTTTTTTCTCAGCTCCGAGTGAGCATTTCTGCCAGGAGACCTCTTACCCTTTGCCCATCAAGTTTCCATTTCCCCAGCACGCAGTCAGCCGGAGGCAGAAGCCATCCCTCCTCCATCCCCTCGTGTCCGCAGGGAGATGGTCCTTTTTCCGACAGTCCCCCCCTCCCAATTTCCCCGGGCGAGCAGGAGGGCAGCGGCAGCTCTGGTGCTGCCCATCACTCAAGTACCACTTGTCAGTACTGCTGGGAGAACTCACAGTGGTTTTTATAACTGTCATTGGCCTCTAATTAGATGGTCGATGCCAAAGTAATAGTAATAAAAGGCTCTTTATTTAAAACAAACCCATGTGAATAATTATGTAAATATTTGTCTGGGCCAGTGTTAGTTTGAGTCCTGGGAAAGCTTTTTGGATGGGTATCTTGGATATTTCTTCTTAGCTTTTATAGTAGCATATTTCAATTTAGATGCTATCTTTGGGTTTGAATGCTCCTTCATGTATAATCGAAGACCTGAAATGACATGTCAGCTATTAAGTGCAGCAGATATTTCCAAGAACAGTCAATGTGCAAATCACGTTGTAACTAGTTTAATAGAAAATATCTGAAGGTGGGGGGGAATGGTCATGCAGCTGTGACCCAAATTTTCTAAAATCAGTTCTCGTCCCTGTGTGACTTGGTCAGTGTTGCAAAACACCATAGTGGCAGCTGTGGGTTTGGAGCAGATGAAGCCATGATCTTACGGGAATATTGGTATATGATGGGCAAAAATCCATCGTCTGCTTTAAATCAGCTCCTGAAACAGTAGTGAGAGATGGTTTCTGACAGTGGCTTTGCTCGTCTGGGAGGGTTTGTCTCCTGTCACAGGTAGGATGGTGCAGGGAGGAGGGGGCTGGTGCTGGCTAATTAGTTCCTGATAGCTATTTGTAATGGAGATACTGCTCTGAGTGTATGAGGCGGTTAATGGGTTGGCTTTCTCCCCTAATGACCGAGGGTCAGAGATCACAAGGGTCACTCAAGGCTGAACAGGAGTTTCTTGATATTACTTTAATGCCACTTGATGTGTTAATGGTAATAAACTTCCTTCCACCATTTGGTGCTGCTGGGACCAGGGAGCTGTGGGTAGGTGGGGAGGAATCCCGTGCTTTTAATGGAAAACCTCACAATGTGCCATTTCTTAATTTGGGCAGTAGGGAAACACACCATGTATTTGTTGTATTTATAATGGGACTGGAAATTGGAGAGGAATGGGAGTTGGAGTGTTGTATTTGGATAAGCCTTTTCTTCTGCATGTTCGGACATCGACAGATTATATATTATTCTAGCTGGTACATAAAAAACCCTCAACTGGCCTGAAGTAAAATAATGTTCATTCCCTGGTGACATTAACAAAGAAATCCATTTAAACACCTAATCGGGAATAAGATCTGCCAAATAAACACGGATTAGAACTGAGAAAATCATTAGGAACTAGTAACTTAAGTGGTGGATTTCTCCCTGCTTGCAGACTTCCCTTGAGGGCATCACAGCTTTTTGGTTGGTTTGTGGGGTTTGTTGAGAACTGATGAAACTCATGGCTGTGGGTGGTTAATTCAGGCCTGCATCTTCCTGCTCTTCTTGCCTTGAAAGCAGCAGCTATGTTGTGCAGATGTGGACTATATAAACTCACAAAGGAGTTAATGCTCCTGAGAATTTTAGAAAGCGAGCTTCAGAAACACTTTTCATGAAGTCAAGCAGATATTAATTTGAAATTTGCCTTCTGGCTACATTTTTTGATGAGGACAATCCAATATAGGTATAAAGTAAATGCTAAGGGTTCATAGATTTAAACATCTGACAAAAAATTAGTTTTACACTTCTTTCCCTGTGTCAAAATATTCAAGTGTACAGTAGTGCTGGAAATAATTCAGCGTTGGGCTTTTTTAAATCACCCAATGAAATATTTAAAAATAAAAATTACTTATGCTTCGTACCATTAACTTTATGGACAACTAAAAACCCTGCAGTGCATAAAATGAGTCTTTAGCTCCTAAATGACTGTATGCTGGAAGCATCCCGGCTGAGCTACCTGTGCGGGGTGTGGGGCAGTGCCCTGTAGTAAACCCCTGTTGTTGTGTTCCCTTTTAAACGGCTGATGCGATGAGCCAACCACGCGCTGCTGATTGCCAGTGTGACTGTAGCTGCAATGTTTACCGTGCTGGAATTGATTGTGATTATGCAGGTGCTTGTGCTAATGTGTTTAATGAAGCTCATGGTTGGGCAATCTACTTGCAGCACTGCAACAGAAATTAAAAGGTCGGGCATGGCTACAGGAAGGCTGTGGAGGGGGTATTGTTCCAGAATGGCTACTATTCCCCCAAAACTTATCCGTTTTGGCTGCTCTTTCCAGACTCTGCTGGCCTAGGTGATAGAAGATGCTGCCTGCCCCTCTACCTCTTGTCCCTTGTGTCCTTGTGTCCCAGCAGCTCCAGCTGTGGTTACTGGACAGCCTGCTTTAATGGTACCTCTTCAGCAGCATCTCCCATTTTCCCTGAATACCGCTGGAAGATTCTGAGAGGGGAACGTAACCCTTTGCACTGCACTTGAGGGCGATCCCATTTCCCTTGGCACAGACTTCTGCTTAGAAGGGGGTCCTGTGAGTTTCTTTTCCTAGCCCTGAAGTGTCAAGAAGAGATGGGGCATTGGTCATCCTATAGGGATGTAGGGTGCTTATGCCTCCTGGTGCATTCTGCTGTGTTTCCAGCCACTAGCATGGGAGGAGGAGGTGAAAAAACCCTGGTCGTGGTGTGTTCTGTTCCCAAACCGCCCTGACGTTCATGTAGGCTGCTGGGTGCTTTTAAGCATCCAGTATAGATGGGCTGGGGCTTCCTGCGTGTAGGGCATGACTGTATATCTCCATACGATGGCTCCAGCCTGCCTGATGAAATTCTCATCCTGTGTCTGTGAGTGCTCAGTGACATTTTTGGGATGCAGTGAGACGGTTACCCACGTAAAATGACACAGAGGGCTGCAAAATATTGCTTTTGCAGGAAAACCCCAGTTCAGCTGTTTGAATTTTGTTTCTCTTTCTGGAAGGTTTTTGTTTGGGAGGCTTTGAGAGGCATCACGTGGAGAAGACCACTGCCTTGATCCGCGTCTCCTTAGTTTCCTCATAAGGTGATGCCCTTCTTGGTTCAATGCCAGGTAGCTTTGGGTACCAAAAAGAGGGAGAAAGGTGCCCTCTGTGCTGCAGCATCTAAGAGCAGCAGGCTGGAGCAGATGGTGGCCCTGGCAGCGTGCTGCAGCTGGCTGAGAGAGGATGCTCACGCTTGCTCTGACAAAGAGGCTGTTATGTCAGGTTTTCCTGTAGTATTTTCCCCCTGTCTGGGAGCTGAGCGTGCCAGCTTCTTTCTTCCTTGCAGGAATAACTATTCTGCACCCCGTTAAAACTGGTTGCAGAACTTCTGTTGGCTTTAATGTGCTGCAAGATCAGGCCCTAATTAAACCTTGCAGAGCTGTAAGTGGTTGATTGTTACAAAGCACTTGGAAAATGCAAATGCTGTCCAAGTGCCAGATCGTCTGGAAATAGATGGCACTCCTTAGAGCAAAGACAAAAGGTTGAATTTTCCTTTTCCCCCTTCAAACGCACCTGCTTGAGAGCTGCAGGAGCCCCTGGGTTGGCTGCAGTTGGCTTAGGTGCGAGTCCCACGGCAGTGCAGTGAAACTGGGGAAGGCAGTGGATGTCCTGTAAGCCCGAGCCAGAAAATAACGATCACTTATAGAAGCAGTAAATAATGTTTTGCTTAAAGCTGTCACTAGCTTGAAGTGAAACCTGTAGTTTGGTTGGGTTGCCTTGACTGCGCAACGTGGGGATGCTGGAGCGCGACTCGGAGGTTGTCCCCAGGTGATGCCGAGATACTAGCTGGTTCCTCATCACCTCCTGCAGAAAAGCACAAGGTGCCATAGGCAGAGGGGACAATTGTCACAGCAGAGGTGTGTGTTTGGTTTTTTTTTTCCCTCCACCTCAACCTAGAAAACCTCAGTGCTAAACCTGCAGAGCTGCTTTCCAAAAAGCTGGGCCAAGGTTTTGTTCACGAAGAATGACAGACTCCTCGGATGCAATTTCCATCTCTTGCTGGTACATCTCCGCGTGCTTCCTTGGGGCTGAGGCAATCCAGGGGCTTTGCAAGGATTTCAAAGTGGGGGTTTTGAGTAAAGGAACCAGAGACTTGGGGTGGGAGGGAAGGAGAGGAGAGTGTCTGTTCATTTGCACGTGACTTGCATCGCTTTATGGCTGGCTTTCAGAAACTGCTCCTAAACCTGAGCTCTCTTTAAGACCTCTCAGTTAATCATTCCGAAGATGGAGTCATGCTCTGTCACTATTTCCTTTTGCAGGTCTGCTGAGCGTGTGAGCTTGTAGTTTTAATAACTCCAAAAGTTTTAGGCTCCATTCACCTTTAGTTTTTTCTTTAAAGGGCAAGACGCCTGCCAGTAATGAAACTGCTGCTGGAAAATTTCCCAAAATGTCATAGTGACCCAGAAATACTTGATCCAACCGGTGGGGGATTGGAAAGCTCCCCCTGGACCCTGGAAGCCGGGGAGCGGGGCTGGCCGGGATGGGAGCCGTGGGCAGGGTGGTATGTGAGGCATCTCCGCCACGGCCGGGGCGTGCGAGCAGAGGCGACGAGGGCGACTGCGAAAGCTGGTGATTCACCTTATTCCTTTGACCTTGCTGTCAGGACAGTCCCATAAAAACTCCTCGGACACTGAACAGTCGTGCTGGGGGTTTGGCAGGGCTTGACTCGGGCTCTGCCTTAAAAGGCTTTCTGCTTTTCGCTGGGGCTGATGCAATGGTTTGCTTCAGTGGAGAGGGGGGTAAAAAGTTGTGCTGAGGGCCCCTTCTTGGGAAAAACCGGTGAAACCCAATGCAAATCCCACTGACCCCTGCAGGGATGGGGAAGGCTGCCCGTGAGCAGGGAGAGGGACGCTGTGCATTGGCTTTGCAACCTCAGACCAGCCCTTCTGCGGACTGCCCTTTCCCTGGGCTCTGGATTTTGTCCATCGCTTTTTCTCCCAGGATTCGTGGGAATTGGGGTTCGGCAGCTTCTCGAAAGGGGCAGAAGCCCCTCCTTTGGGTGCTCTCCTCCGTGTGCTCCTGGCTGTCCCTAACTTCCCGGCGACGGATGTGTCCCTTGGCCGTTCTCTGGCCCGTGGAGAGACGTGCCCTGGCTCCCACGCTGGCGTGGGGCAGGAATTGCCCTGGCCGGAGCTGTTCCCATGTCAGAAGAAAGCCCGTCCTCCTCCCTGACCCTTTAGCACCCTTTTTCCTCTGCTGAGCAATCCGTGTGCTCATGGAGCCAGCCCTATGCTGCTGTATTTTTCTTTCCCCGACCAGGGGAGAATCCGAAATCCTCAGTTTTTGAAAATGAACAGGATATTTGCTGCTCTCGAATGGGGCTGGGATTTCCCCCAAAGTCCTAAACGTTTGCCTGTTTTCTGTGCATTGTGCCTTTAAGTTTTGCGTGGCATTTGCAGCAGAGATTTTTTTTGCGTGGTTTAATTATATTCCGTGGAGGAAAGGCCTGCTCTTTGCTTGCTGTTAGCTGCTAACACCACTGCTTTGTTAGAAACCCAAATGATTGATTATTTTTAAAAAAAAGATTTACGCTCAAAGGAACAAAGATTATTTGATTCTTTGAATTTAATGTAGTCTTGCAGAGCCGCTCCAGTATCAGTTCTGGGTTTCTTTCCCTTTTGGGATTATGCATACGATCTTTCGAATCTGACTCTGCATAATGGTTTCCTTTGTTCACAGTTGGGACTATTTGGGCCTTTAAAAAAAAAAACCCATAAGGGGATGACATGAGTCATTGGTGAAATATTCGGCTATCTAGAGCAATGTGAATTGACCCAGCTCTGTTGCAGCTATTGGAATGAGCTGATGTGCACCAGATGAGTATCTGACCCCTTTTGTAGCTGGCCTTTTTTTGCTGTATTATGCCCCTTCCTAGGGAACAAACTTTTATATCTTCAGTCCCACAGTTCAGATTCCTTGATTCTCCTCCTTAAAATGCCTTTCTTCTTTGTCCCAATACATCATTTTGTTTTAGTGGGCTGCTGGGATGCTGAAGATTTTAGGGGCTGTATTAAGTCCATCTAAAGGATGCTTGAGCAAGGGCAACTGGAGCTTTATATTCTTACTTTTTGGCTATATTTTGTCTTAGCCTCTGCCATCTTGTTTTAGTCAGTTATCTGAGGGCTGCAGCCAGGAGGTCAACAGTGGTGAGAGGTGTTTAGATAAGGAGCAGAAATTGTTGAAATCCTACAGGCATGACCTGGAGACTCCAGGCTCCATAAAAATACATCGCTAAGTGAGCAGCTTCCAGTTCTCATCTGCGTTTGGCCGTCTCTTACGGTTCTCAGCAGAGGAACATTTACCTCTTGGTATTTGATTCCTCGTAGAAGCCAAGACATCCATTTCAACCTCTGGGCAGCTGGCTGAGGAGCGAGAAACCCCAACCGCGCTGAAAGGTGCATCCTTCCCCCTGCACGCTCCGCTTTGCCTTGCTGGTCGGAGTTTGGTCCTCCGAAGGAAATAATTGAGCGTTTATTTTGCACTAAGAACAAACTGTCTCGGAAAAGCATTCCAAGCAGCAAAAGCTGGTAAAGACGGAAAGGAAAGGGTCTGTGTGTTTGGCATGTTTTTTTCCCGCAGGGCAGTAAAGCACCCAGCGTGTTGCCCTGCCAGTAGCTCTGTCGGTGCCGAAGCTCAGCTCCCTCCTGGAGCAATCCTGACCTTGGCTGGGTTTCCCGGGTCGGGATTAAAGCGCGGTGCTGGGTCACAGCTGGCTCTTCCTCTCCCCCATCGCTGCGCGAGTGCACCCCAGTCTGACCTCTCGCAGCTCGGCGGCTTTCTGGGCTTCGGCTGGAAATTACCTTTTTGCCTTAAAAAAATACGCAATAGCCTCTGTCTCCTCCCGGGAATGGGGTTTTGCTGGGTGTGCAGGCAGCCCCGCGGAATCCTCCTTTCTTGTTTGGGAAGGTAATGCATGTGGTGAGACAGGGCGGTGCTCTGCCTAATGGTTTTTGTGCAGGATTTATTGATGTTAATTGGGGAAAAAAGGGTAATTGCTTCATACTTGTCATCTGAGTACCTGGAAGTACCGTACAAAATTATCTCTTGTAACTTCCTCACGACACAGCTGCTGGTGAATTTCTGGCTTAAAGATGACAAAAATGAGAGATGGGAATGTTAAGGAATAGGTTCTCTGGTGGCATAAGTAGACCTCGTTTCATTAAAGCTGGGAGTTTTAGATCCACCTTATATCTACTGAGTTACCCGGCACTAAGTGGCTTGGCCAAGGCTGTGTGGGTGAGACAGCCGCCCAGCTGGGGTCAGGAACTGCCTTGGGGTTGTATTCTGCTCTTGGAGATGGTGATGGAAACCTCAGGCAACCCCTAGTCAGATCTCTGAATTTACCTTGGTGCAGTCAAGCCCAGGATCCAACTCTTTTTTTTTTTTTTTAATTTTATTTAATCTTTCACTTTTTTACCTACTGCCTTTACATCAGAAAGATAAATTCCCCGTTCTTCGTCTATGGAATGAGTCCAGTTATTGTTTTGCATCAGTTCATAGCGATCCCCTTTGGCTTTGAAATGTATGAAACTCTCCTTCTGGATAAGGTCTGAAGTGACGTGGGTGGTGAAGGAGGCAGGGAGATCCGGGAAGGCTCTTGCAGGTGTCTGAGCACGGGGCTCCCATGCACGGCCACGGGGCTGGAGCGGAGGGCCAGGACACTCGGGGCCAGTTGCCCACTTTGACTCTAAGGAGTCAGGACAGCAGGGTGGCCACAACAGAGCCACTCCAGCCAGCCTGGATGCCGTTAGAGGTCTATGTGCAGGAGAAACAAGGCAATTTAAGACAGTTGGTTAATTATTGGCAGGTTAACTGCAGTGTATCGCTTTGCTTTTTCTGTGAAAATAATTCTTTCCACCTTTCTGTGGGACTCGAGATACTTTTCAAGGAGACACTACTCTTGAAATAATCTTTATTGATGTTACTTACTGTCATTACTTGCTGTGGGGTAAGATGGCATGTTTGTTTTATACTGCTTGTTCATGCAGGAAGGCTTTGCTTCCCAGTAAACCTGCTTCACTGGTGATGTGACACTTGGATACAAATACCCAGAATGGTGGGTTACGTATTAAATGATGAGAAAGTTGCAGAGGACACGTGGAATGAGCTGGGAACATAAATGCTTATTCACTCTTCACCTTGTGACCTCAAATCTTGGCAATAATTGCACATAAACTATAGTATGACTAAGTGCTGTGTCATTAAGTGCTGAAGGTCTGTGGATGCCCTTTAGCTGTTATGAAACCGAATGTAGAAAAATGGTTCTCCACTGTTACAGGATGGTGACCCCCTTCTCCAGCCACCCAAATGTCTCAGTTATTGTATTAATACAATGACAGGCCAGCTGTGCACAATAAATGTGTCTCGGGATGCTGATGAAGAATTTTTTCCACTTTGAAGGGTATTGTAAGGCAAAAAGTTCAAGAAAGGAGACTTGATTCTAAGTTCTGGGAATGTGGTCAGTGAAGACACTGAAGGCATGCTTGATCTTGTCAGATAAGACTGAATAAGCTACAGGTGTACCTTAGGGTGACAGTGGTAGTGTAAGGGGAAGGCTTTGACCTCTTAAGCCCAATTTTGGCCACAGCTGTAATACAGCTGCTGCGTGGCAGCGCAGCTGCTTTCTTGTTTTGTGGACAGCATGTTGCACTGGGCAGCGCTGGTGGTGTGTGTGCAATTTTGGTTGATTAAACTGCTCGGCTAAAACCTTTTTGGGTTTTGGTCCGTTGAAATCTTCAGGGTCCTCTTGACCATTTCAGTGAGATGAGCAAAAGCGAGTCGGAAAAACAAGTCTGTTCTCAGCAATACACCGATTTTTGCTACAGCATCCTCTGCTGCTCCACTGGAAAACGGGTGGAGGTCTGCGAAGAGGAAGAGGTGGATTTAAGTGCAAACTCATTTGGAGCGTGCAAACTGCTGCAGGTACAGCTCTTCTTGCAACGAGGACGCTGGCCTGACTGGGGAGGTAGTTTTCTTGTTGACTGGTGGATGCGTGGTTTTTCCAGGCCCTCGGAGGATGGGACGGGCTGGGCACGGTGTGGGAACTCATCTGCTGCTCTCGTTACCCGAGTGTTCTCCAGGGGTTAGCTTTGATCTCTGGGGATGTCAAGGCAGAGCCTTTCGCTAGCAAGCAAATGAATGTAACAGAGCCATTAAGAATTGGGGTAGGCTTTCCAGATGTGCTCTCCGTGCCGCAGAAACAGCGTTGCTGCTCCTTCCAGTCCCATGCTGGGTACCCAGCTCTGGGGCACCTGGCACCGCGGGCTGGTGGGTGGCTTGGAGGGGCTGGATTGCCTTTGAGTCCTTGTTATCCCGAAGTGCTAAGGATGCACCGTTAAGTTTGCCGTTGACGTATAGTGTTGTGGTGTTGCCAGCTTGCTGGGATTTGTATGAGGGGTCTTGTGGTACCTAGTGGGGTTTTCTTCCCTTGTTTTTCTGAAAGTTTCTCTTCCTAGAGCCATGTGATTCACTTAAAGTGAAGCAATTAAAAAAAAATAAATAATCATCTTCCCAAATGACAGCTGGAAAAGCTTGAAGATCACACTGAAAAACTGGGAGGCAGCTTTCAGAACAGATTTATAAAATTTCTTGTGCATAATTGGGCTTTATTAACACATTCATAAACCCGACTATATATAGTTGGGAAAAAGAAATATATTTAAACATTATAATTTACTGGAATCCAGACTATACTCTTTGAATGCCTGGCTTTGCCTTTTGACCAGCGTGTGTTAGTGCTGCTCAGTTCACCCTGAGCCGTGCGGGGTGGTTGGGGAGAGCTGCCACCTCTGAATGATGGGGCGTAAAGCAGAGAGGCCACGGAGAGTGACCATCACCAGCACTGCAAGGCTGCAACAGCTTCAGCCTTCGGCTCGGTGACAAGTTTAAATATTGCGGATTTCCTTGGGGATAAGGATTTAATTAAAAGACCTTGCAAAATGACAGGAGAGAGAATTGTTTTGAGGTTTGTTATTTGTAATTTGGTAATTTTTCAGACGCTGGAAATGTGGATACCCACAAGTTAACATATAAGCGACTTATGTATCCTGATGCTTGATGAAGTGGTTTGGGGCCTATTCAAGAGCTTTGCTTCAGGTGTTAAAAATGATTATTAGAGGCATAAATATGGCTTAGATTAATGACTTCTAGCTAATGCTGTATATGCTGGGATTTTCAGCATGGTCTACAGAAGCTGCAGGTCCATCTTGCACTGAACAGCACCACTTCCATTAGGTTCTTGGGTTGGGTTTTTTTTTTGGAGGGGGGTATAGTGTCTTATTTTCCTGCTGATCCATCCTGCTTTTAAGAACATTAAGCTGGGGGCCAGCCAAGGGGGTGATGAAATGAGAAGCAGGGAACTGGTGGCATGTGCCCTTTGGGCTCATACCCATTAGACCTTGCAGGAGTGAAGCAAGGATAGAAATACTGAGGAAAGCATAGCTTCCTCTGCTGAAAGCAAAGCAAAATGCCTTGGCCAAAGAAGATAAAATTAGGAGGGTCTGGGCTTGATATGAAGCTTGGTGGAGAAACCAAACTGTTGAACCTTTGCGTAATGGTTGTGTGGTAGATGGTGCATGGAAAAAGTCTTAACTGACCTTCACTGCAGTCGCTAAGGGTGGGCTGGTTGTCCACTCTTCTGCACTGTGACTAGCAAGTGTAATGGCATTTAAAAAAAAAAAATCTTTGTTTATTATTGCACGTCCTGAAGGATCAGCCAGACTTAAGGCCTCTTTTTCCTCTTAAAGTTTGATTTAAAGAACAGTCAGGGAAAGGAAAGGTGGGGATGAACGACCTAGTCATGTTGGGAATGGGGTTTGCCCACAGTCAAGGGTGTTCAGTGTGCTCTAATATTCACCTTCGGATATTAATGATCCTCTGGTTTCCTTTTGAGTTCCTTGGGGATATTTCTGTTCCTGCATCCCACAGCTGAGTCCGAGCAGGCGGTTTGGCTGTGGTCGAGGGTAGCAGGGAATGGCCACACTGACCCTATTTTGGCTGGAGCCTGTGCCCAGCCCAAAGCCAGGGAGTTTGTTTCAATGAATGCTGCTTAATTTGCTTCAGTATTGATGTGTAAGAAAGAAAAAGTGGCTATTGGCCACTGCTGAGTGGGGGTGGAGTTATAAGCTTAATACCAGCTGCCTCTGTTCCAGGTTTTAACAGGTAATTAAATAATTTAGGATCAGATTAACACAAAGATTAGCCTCGTGGTTAAAGCCTTGGTCAGACATGGAGGAATTAGGGATTTAATTCCTCCTTTTGCCACTGTTGGCTCATCAGTGAGCCATTCACCTCTGCTCTGTTAAAACGGGAAGCAATGCTCCTTTCTGGTCTTGTTCAAGGGCTTTACGTGCTGCTGGGTGCAGGCTTTTGGGGCAGCCTCTGGTCTGATTTTGGTCTAATTTTGGCTCCTTGGGGTTTGCGTCTGTGTACTGGATATATTGCCACCCTCTTCCAGAGCAGCAGGGACGGAGCTGCTGGTCTCTTTAGGGAGCCCTGTGCATCTTGAGTGAAAGAATGATCCTGTGTGTAATGCTGCATAGTAATGTTATTCATAAAACAGCAAGGAAAAAAAAAAGCTTTCATAAAGCAACAGCTAATTCAGTTCTCAGATGAAAGCCAAGCCCAGCGCGAGCTTGTAAGAAATACCCTGTAGGGCCTGATTTTGGTTAGTCTAGTCTCTGTCCTTCTGTGCACGATGCTGTCATCGCTCCTAACAGGAGATTGCTGAGTTTAGATTTGGCTGAAAAATCAAGGGCAAGTAAATAAACCAATTAACTGGACAGGAATAAGAGTTGCTCCCGCGTGAAGCTCATCTTTCTGGAGAGAGCTGGAGACTTTTACGCTGCTTAAGTCCTACTCGAACTGGTGCTCTTTGTGAGCTGTAACACAAGTGTCTGTAGGGCTTCAGGTGGCTTCTCACCTCCTCTTTGATTTCCAGGAGCAAGCAGAGGTGAGATTTGTGCACGTCTGTGAACAGAGCTGATTTCCTCTCCTGCTGGTTACCTGCGTGGTTTGCACTTTGTGCAATACCCAGGCTGTTACTTTAATATCTTGCTTTGACCTAATCCATCATAGTTATGGAGGTAAAGAGGATTTTTCTTCAAGAGGAAGATGAATTGGATGTTGTGTTTGGAGGCTCACAGCGGCACAGGCGGGTGCTTGGATCATCCTTTATAAATGAGAAATTCTGCGCAGGGCACTGGTATGGGTGAGGGCTGCTCAGAGGGCTCCAAGCAGGGGCTGGAGCACCCAGCCTGCGATATGCTCACGGCTGGTCGCTTCTGGAGGAGGTCCAGCTCCCCTGGATGCCCATCACCTTGCAGTAACTGCTGCGGGAGCTTTTGGCAAGCGGTTGCCGATGTGGCTTGCAAGCGGTGTCGTTCTGTTAACGCACAGAGATGGTGAAATCTTCTGTTTTCACGTCGCGCTTCCTTCGTGAAAACAAGCTGCACGATTTTAGCTAGAAGATGATGACTATGAGCAGCGTTGAACTTGTCCAGCGCTGTACACTTCTACGAGATGACCATGCTCTGGTGTCAGCCGGGGCTCCCTTGCCAAAGGAGATGATGTTCGCACAGGTTTTGCCGTAACAGCAGCCGAGCTTTTGAAGGACGGGTTCTTCTGCAGACGTTTTCTGTTCCTGCAAACCCCTCGGCCCCACCGTGGCCGTTTTTCGCGGGATGCCGTATGTGCAGTGCTGTGAGCGAGGTTCACATCCCTGGTGGGGACCGGGCTGATGTCAGGAGTCTGGAATTCACATCCCCTCCCCCTTGTCTTTCCCTTTTTCCCCTCTCCTCCCTAAATAAATGTTGGAGGCAGCTTAGGAGCTGGCTGACTTGAATCTCTTGGAGCACAGGGAGGTAGCTGGAAGCAGAGCTGGAGTTTTATTGTAATTTTAGTTGCTTAAGTGCAGCTAGGGCTGTATGTATGCAGATTTCTGTGTGAAATAACGTGGTTGAAGGCAGTGGGAAGGTCCAAGTGGCAAGGACAGCGTAGACAAATGTGTGTCATCCATATACTGTCTAACAAGAATGAGAGGTGAGGAAACATTACAGCTGTATGCTGCTCAGGCCAGGCGCTCTCAGCTGGTTTATTATCTGCAGTGTTGACTTGGATTTGCCATATGTTTGTAATCTCTCATTGAGGGCCCAACTTCTCAGGATTGTGGAAACTTCTAAAAACTGCCTAACAGTGTACATGAATTTTCCATGCAAATATTAGGCTGATCTTCTTGGTAACCAAAACTTTTTATATTGTAGAAGAGCTGTTCATGCTATTTCTTTCCACTGCTGGGGTGTCTGTGTTCAGTGCTGATGTGCATGCTGTATGTAGCCCTTCCCCATGGATGCACCCAGTTACATATGGCACATCCCTTGCAAATCCTTTCCCTCTCTTTCCTCTCTGGTCTTGCTAGTAATATGCTTGATCCCAGTATGAGGCCAACTTTTTCTTTCCCTTGCAAGATTTCCCCCCCCCCGTATTTTCCTGCCTTTTGAGATGTGTTGTTTTTCTGCGGTAGCAGTAATGCCACACACCTTCCCGAATGCAGCTTGGCTATTTGTGATCATTTGTGAGCTGGTAATAAGCTTTGCACCCTTGGCTGCACAGTGTGGCAAGGTGCCCTGAGATGCTGATGGAAGCTGGGACAGCCAGCCCAGGGGGTTGGTCTTGGGTATCATTGCAAACATCAGACTATCTAATGTGTGGCTGTCCTTGAGGATCTGAATAATATCACTCTTTGGGGAAAGTAATAGATCAAGTGGCAAAAGAATACAGCTGTGATATATTGTCCAGGCAAGGCTAAATGAAGCTGTCAGGCAGACATTTGCTTTGAGCACTGCTAGGGGTTTGCTGAGTTGGGTGGTTCGTATTTCTGACAGCACTTTGCTTCAAGTATCGAGTCAAAATTCAAAATAATTTCTTTTAAGCATTTAAAGTCAGAGCTGGTTATTCCATTTCTGGAGATAGCATCTCTCCTGACGTGAGCAAGACCAGATTAGGAAGTTAATGAGACGTATTACTTGCATTACTTAATCGATGTTCTAGAGACCTGAACATCTGGAGGTGAACCAGCCCTGACTTTGCTGGCGTGGGGAGCACTGGGTGTCAGACAGGCTGTCTTCATTACCTAGCTTAATGTCTGCAGCAGCAAGAGCCTCAGGATACAAGCCTAATGGGATGTGGTCGAGGAGGGCTGTTGAGGAAAGGAGCCTTTTGCTCCGTGTCATTAGTCCAAATGCCCGTGCAGCTTTTTCCTCTCCTGTGAATATGTGTGTTTTGTTGGCTGTCTGGCTGCGTGCTTGTATGCACTGGCTGTTGAGCAGAAATCCCGGTGTCGTGGTGGGGAACACCTGGCAGAGAGGGGGAATTATTTGATGGGACTTGCCTGGGCTTGGGCCGGGTTACAGAGGGGGCACTTGGCTCTCTGCAGGGGAGTTGCGTTGCATCCCTGCCCCGTGTCGCCTTGCGTCACCCTGGGCAGGGTCAGACGCCGGGCACAAATCCTGCCAGGGTCTGGGCGAGCCTGCAGGCAGCGTCACCAACCCGTGAGCACCAAAGCACTA
Source organism: Haliaeetus leucocephalus (assembly GCF_000737465.1). Lineage (NCBI taxonomy): Eukaryota > Metazoa > Chordata > Aves > Accipitriformes > Accipitridae > Haliaeetus > Haliaeetus leucocephalus. Next base: position 2,969,305 of record NW_010972742.1, on the reverse strand, counting down.
CGCCAGGGTGCTGCTCTGCCCGAACTTGTTTATAACCCGAGGCATGGCTGTGGGTTTACCTGTTATCCCGGCTAGTGTGAATTTATATGCGGTTGTTTTGTAGGGGGGGGGTGTAATCCTTCGGGGAAGCTTGCTCAGGTATTTGCTTCAAAATAACTTTTTGGATCAACCAACTTAAGAAAAAAGAAGGGAAATGTTTGCATCGGTGCGATGGCAACCTCTTGATTTAAAGCCTTTCTCTCAGATCATGAATTTCCTGTCTAAGGCTTAATCTTCAGGATGTACTTGAATGATGGAGATTGGGTGAAGACATCCAGAAAATATAACTACTGTAGCTAATAACATAGTGTATTCTCCATTCCTCCCTAGTGCAGACAGCTGATCAGCTGTTCCTCTCTGCATTGAATTAGTGTCTTTGACCAGCAGTACGGCGTCCCAGCTTTGAAGCTGGTATTAACATTGTACTTGCAGATGTATTGAAAACATATTTCATCTGTTTTTAAAATTGTGATGATTGATTTGTGTGATGCAGGCTAATACTGATTTGGAAATGAGCAAGTGCCAGTCCTGTTGCCTGCTAATTCTTGTTTTCTCCTTTTCTTTTTACAGCTGAACCTGCAGACCTCTTGAAGGTATTAGATTTTCATAATTTACCTGATGGTATAACAAAAACAACAGGGTTTTGCACAAGCAGAAGATCTTCGAAAGAAGCAGACGTTGCTTATAGAGTAACAAAAGATGCTCAGCTTAGTGCACCGACAAAACAGCTGTATCCTGGTGAGTCTGCAGCTTTTTATTTGTCATATGGAAATACCTGCTCCTTTTCTCAGATTCCGCAGGCACATATAGGGCACTGCGTAATTCCTTCGTTTTCCAAGTGCGTTTGCATGCTCCCTGGGCAGGGAGTGGTTCTGTTGTTTCAGGGGGCTGCAAACTTTCAGCCACCAAATAACATTGCAGTAAGTTGTTCTTTTATCACTGCATTTGCACATGGTGGCGGGTTTCACTGCAGAAGATGTGGCCAACGCCTACATCTGTTCCCTCCTGTACTAGAAAGTTTCTACTGTCTCATTATCACACAGTGACATCCAGCTGGGGAGAGAGACTTGGAAGATGCAAAGCAAAGCAGACCGTGTTTTGTTCTGTGTTTGTGGAGTGCCAAGCACAGTAGGGTTTTATTCTGTGGCTGTCGTGTCTCTCATAACACAAATAATCACCATATAAAGATAATACACTGCCCCACAAGAACAGATGTCCCAAGAAGAGTTGTTTGAAGAAATCGGAGGTTCATTAGAGAAAGCCAGCAAGATGCAGGAGTTCACAAAGCCCTTGAAGAGCATATGGGCTACTGACTGTTTTATTTGTCACTGAGAATGCACTGGAGTTTAATTTTTCAGGCCAAGGGACAATCACTACTGTAGAGTAAAATGTACTTGTAAAAAGGCTGGACACATTATGGACCCAAACTACTCTCTGCCCAAGAGCTTCGGTCTTGAACATGTAGTCGCCATCAGAAGTCTTCCTTCCAAAGCCATATGGGAGCACTGCTGTATCCCTGTTTTACATGGGGTGCTGGGAGTAGGCATGGTAGGACTTTGTAGGTTTGGTGAGAAAATTTCCTTTGCCGAGGAAGGTTTAGCAATGAGGCGGAAAGACGTTGCGTGTAACTCATCTGTGAAGCAGTGTATGACTTACGCAAAGCAGACAGCCACATCCTCCTTTGGTGTTTGCGAGAATTAATAACACAAAATGCATTAGCTAAATCGGAGGTAATGTGGCATGCCACTACCAATGTTTTTTAATTAACATACTGTATCTATCAGACCCAGCCTGTCAATGGCCTAAATGAGGGCTCTGCGGCTGGACTGCTGATGTGGTTGCATCCTCCAGTCCTGTATTTCCTTCATTGCATGTTATCACTAAGGTTATTTTCAGACTTCATTATTACCCTGCTGTGACACTAAGCAGGTGAATTATATTTAAGCTGTAGTGAGCAGGAGCATACCCTGTGTCTTGCATACAAAGTGAGAGCCTGACGTGTGCCTGGGCTGTGGGTGGGTAGCCCTCCATGGTCAACCCTTAGCGAAGGAGCTAAAAGCCTGTTTCCTTGCCTGCAGAAGCGCAGAACAGACCCCGTATTTGTTTTTATTGCTGCCCATGGCAGGGCAGTCCCTTCTGACTATAGATAATATCATCGTCTGCCCAACTGCACTCCTCTGCCAAGTTGTGCCTTCGTGTCCCAGAGGACTGTGCCTGTGGATGTGGGGAATATTCATCCCAGGGACAGGCAGCGAGGGCCCTGCAGTGGCCCCTGAGTCCACCCATCTGTCCCAAGGCAAGATCAGCTGAACCTAACCAGTGTGCGTTTAACTGCTGTCATGTACTCTCTTTCCATGTATCTGAAATGACTTGAAGTTTTGGCCCAGCTGGTATCGTCAAGCTCAGAAGTGCTTGAAGGAAATGGTTCCAGTTTAGAATATACAACTGCAGTGGATTTGAGAGCTTTCCAGTAGTTGCTGTAGCTACTGTGAAATCTTGCCTGATCGCCTTTGTGGTATGGAAACCAGCAAACAATGGTGACCATGAGATATAAAAGCAAGAATGGAGTAATCTGGCTAATTAACGTAGCAAGGAGACTGGATGACACCACTTATGACAAAGGTTAACACAACAAGACAGCATGCGGGACTGAATCGTGGTCACAGGAGAGAACTCAGCCTTGCAGGATATTTTCTTGCTTTTGTCCCACCTTACTACTTGTACGTCCTCATTGAGTTCTTGGTTTGCATCTACCGTCTTCCTTGGGTGAGAAGATGTGGATGGTGTTTCCTTGGTGTCATCAAGCAACTTTTCCATCATTTCATCATCCGGACAACCGTGGGGTGATTGAAGCAGCTCTGTCCCTCTCTGGAGACTTCCAAAGTCATTGAGTCTGCTGCTTGCTAAGGAAAGAGGAAGGGAAGAGCAAAGTAAAGAACCCCCAGTGTTTTCCATCAGATCCACAGATGTTTCCTCAGTACATCTTCATAACTAGATGTGACTTCAGCTCACACCACCAAATGAATGAGAGAGGAGATAAAGATAACAAAGTAATTGCAGTGCAATGTACCAGGGGAAATGTGGTTTTAGTGATTTCATGTTAACAGGCGGGTGGGATGTAGCATAACTTTCCCTCTCTGCTATAGAGCACCCTAGGCAAACGTACACCACACATAATATTTTGTGCTAATTAGAAGTTGGTGCTTTTCTAAGATGGTAATTTTATGGGCTTTGCATTCTGCTTCCACAGCCAGCAAAGCAAGATATATATATATATAAATATATATAAAAGTTTGTCTGGTTTTTTTCAAGCCCACAAGAGTGAGAAGATCTGCTGAGATGCTGTTTGTCCTTGCTCCCTAAATAAGTTCTGCTTCCCAGCAAAAACCATGCTTTTCCAGCAGAGGCAAGAAAGGCAAAGTTTTCAGTGGCAGCCAGCAAAATGTCATTTGCATTCTTCTAGCAAACTCTGTATTCTCCACACTGCTTGTGGGTGTCTGCATATATATATTTAAGAGCTCAAAAATCTCTATTATAGCTTGAAGAGTCATCTCAGAGGAAAACAAGCCGTTCTAAAATTGAGAGTCTTCTCAGATGAAGAAAAAGGCCAGAAGTTGGTGACACCATTGAAGAGCTGTTTTCCTTTGAAAAGTGGCTCTGGAAATGACACCATCTCACACAACAGATCTGCTTTGTGTTTGTGTCAGGAACTGGATCAGCTCATTGTTTTTGCTGATTTTTTTTTTTTCCCTCTCTCAAGCAGCTAAAGCTTTCCTGTCCTTCCCACATCAGCAGCAGGGCTCTTTATTTTAGGCTGTGTTTGGATACACCTGCAGGATCTGGGCTAGGAAGGAGCTCCCAGCTGTCCCTATTTTGAAGACCATGAGATGGTACAAAAGATTTAATCCCTGGTCATGGTGCTGAGGAAAGAAGAAACTCAGCCTGACTCTAGTGGTTTGTGTATTGGGGCATACCACAGATGCAGTTTGCTCAAGTGAAGCTAATGGTGTCGACATGCTGCGTGGGATGGAGGGATCTGCGCCCACCCTGGACCTCCTCAGCTCTTTCCGTGGCCCCGTCTGCAGAATTGGGGTCTTAAATCCTTCGCTGCCTCGCGGGAGGTCGCGCATAGTGAATTTGAAAGGGATTTGGCCACGGGGTAAAAGGGCGATGCTGAGCCAAATTCAGCATCGGTGCGGTGCCGTTAAGTGAAGAGATGGATGTGCAGCATCTCTCAGCATGAGCTCATTTGATGTGAATTGAATATAAGGGCTTAATCCCAAACCCATTGTTGGGGGGGTGTCTCCATTGTCTTTAAGGGGATTTGGGTCAATTTCTGTGTGCTTCATATTTATTATGATGTATTTATTAGTATTGCTGTCTGTATGGATGCATTTTCATACATCATTCAATGGCCTGGGTCATTTCTAGCTATGACAGTGAAGGCATTGTTATTTTGCCAGGACAGCAGAGCAGTAACAGAGTAATGTCAGCTATAATTCATCCATTATGGTTATTTGGGTTGAGAAACTCACATCACCATGGAGACATTTTAATAATAATGAAAAAAAAATTAAAAGCAGCTTTTTAATGAGTTGGCAGCTTGTCCAAGTTGAAAGGTACTGTATTGTGGATTCATAATGAAATTTTGGACATGAACTATTTTACATAAAAGGCCCAAAACTGTAGCCTGTAATTGGAACCAGGAAGGCGTATGGTCTTGATTCAGCTCTACAGGAGGATTTGTATAGAGCAGGAGAGAGATAAAGCTCAGTGCATCCTATGGGAGGCATGATAATCAGATGCCTGCATTTGCCAAATATCTGGGTCTGTGTCCTGGGGGGAAATCAGGCTGTAATTATGGCATTTAATTACTGACTGCGAGTCCTCTATTCAGAATACTGCTTTATGCTTCTTTCCAAATGTTATTTAACTAAGGTGAGGGATATTAACTTGGTACAAACAGTGTGTGTCTCTGTAGGTATCCTCAATATCCCCCTCGGTGTCCTCTGTTTGTACAAGCTGTTTTGTAGCAGTGCTGGTTTTTGACGCAGCCCAGCCTGCTTGTGCATCCTCCGCCCCACGGTATAGCCCTGTGCTGGGCAGCTAGATGTGTTTAAAACACTGGTTTGTTAATAGAAGTTAAAGCAACTCCCAGGCAGAAGAGGAGAGGGTGAGCTCATGGCCTCTTTGTGTTTGAACTTGCTAGCTTTGCTGTGGTTTGGAAGAATTCCCCGCTCCCATGTTCCTGGTCCCCTCCCTGGGTCAAAATCCCTTTTGCAGCCCTGGGATACCATCTAAGAAAAGGGTGAAGGAAATCTCTTTGAAGCTTATGGGCACCGCGCTTGGATGTTTTTTTGTGGTTTATATGGCTATGCATCTGCAGTTTAAAAACGAGCCACTGTGTCGTTCCCTGCATGCCACCGGCTGCCACACATGTCGATAGTCCCAGCACACACACACGCGCGGCAGTGCCCACGGCAGGGCTGCCCCACTTTACTCTGCCCTGCCGTGGTTTAAGATTTCTCAAGCAGATACCCAGCAGTACAATGCCATCCTTGTTTCTGAAAGCCTGGACCTTAAAGGAAAGATACCCTGCAAGTCTCACGCTGCTGAAATGCAGCATCTGAGGAGGTTATGCCCTGTAGGTACCCTCTGTTTCCATAGGTCTCACCTCCAATAATAATTTCATCCAGAAAGCTCCTTTACTAATGCTTCTGGTCTTTTTTTAAGATGTCCGATTTGGGATGTGTGTCCAGGCTTTTCAGTTTGGACTTATCTTTCCAGCCTGAATGGCAGAGAAAACCCAAATGGAGGTGTTATATCCTGCACAGGGTGTGACTTGATGCCCATATTGACTTGAAACCTGAAATGTGTTCGTCTGGTGTTGCAGGGGATTGACCTTTCCCCTGCGCGGAGCATTGCCTCTGTACTGACAGTACCTGCTCCATACTTTAATGGCTTTAATCCTCCAAACCTCGCGAAAAATACAGACGGGAGTTGCCTGAGATCAGACAGTGTTGCTTTCCTGAGTGGAGAAGAAGTTAGGAAACTTGTTAGATGCTTTTTAATAGGCAGACAAATTAGCATCTCCTACTGATTGCCAGATTTGTTTCTGTTTTCAGATTTTCTTTGTCTGCACCAACCCTGAAAGCCAAAGCCACAGAATACTCTGTTCTTGTCTGGAATAGACAAAGCCTGATGCAACTTCCCTACTCCCTTAAATAAAACCCTTCAATATTGTGTGTGTGCCTGACTGGCATGGGATGCTTGATTTCCTCTGTGCCTCTGACATCTTAAGTTAATTTGGGGACCTCATGATATATGAAACAAAGTTTTTGCCTTGTCTCCTAAAAAGCTCTAGAGCACACTAAAGAAGGGTTAGGTGCAAATAATACAGATTTAAACCAACAACTTTCTTTTTTAAAAGAAAAAAAACCACTTCTGTTTCCCAAGCACTATGGTCTCATCCCAAAACAGTAGACCCCTTGCCTTCTTTTGCTTGCAAGTTCAACTGTGGGGTGGCTTTTGGCTCTGTGACAGATTGCAATAAGGGGTGGCAAAAGGCTTTCTGATCGTAAATGAATGATCCTGAGAGATGCTCAGTTCTGTGCTTGGGTTTTTAATGTGCCATTAGAGAAGGTAGCTCTTGGGGGACGCTGCCTGGGACGCTGCTCTACACTGGCTTTGCTGGTGCAATCTACTTTGGGTTGCAGCTCATCCCAACCCTGTATTGCAGTAGGCTTTGGGGGAAAGCCAGATCTTCACCTGGCAACTAAGATGCTGCCTTATGTAAATATTTAGGGTTGCTGATGTGCACACATCTGGAGGGATAAACCAGAGGTCTCCCCATGGGTTACTAGACAAGAGGACTGTTTCTGTAGGGATTAATTTTCAAGGAAACCTGACTAACCTCTTTGCTTTTCCACTCCAGCTTCCCCATTCCCAGAGGACTTCTCCATTCTAACCACTGTAAAAGCGAAGAAAGGAGGTCAGTCCTTCTTGATCTCAATTTACAATGAGCAAGGGATCCAGCAAATTGGTGTGGAGATGGGTAGATCTCCTGTATTCCTGTATGAAGACCATACAGGAAAGCCAGGCCCAGAAGACTATCCTCTCTTTAGAGGCATTAACCTAGCAGATGGCAAGTAAGTGAAATTTTGTGCACAAAGGAAAAAACAGTATATTGTTTATATCATACCAGCATGTTGAACATCGTGTAAAATAGGAGTCACGTATATATAAATGTATATACACACCTTTGACTACTGCCGAGTGTCCCATTCTTGAATTTTGCCCTTTGGTGACTAAATACTGTATATATAAAAAGTGTGAATCACATAACCAGTCAGTGCAAATTGTCTGATGCTTATGGGGATAGGAACACTGGTGACTTTTGCTGCAAAGGGCCTTAAGAAATCGGTTTGTCTTGCAAAATCCACAACAAGTCTTTTGCAGGACATGAGGAGGGTGGAAGAGGGGGCTAGCCAGGAAATTATTGGTGTGGTTCTCCCCCCCCCGCCTCTTGTTGAAGCCAGAACTGGCACGCCTACCTGTTTTGGAGGGATGAGAAATGAATGGCATCATCTGTCAACACAAGCTTTCTATTTCAAATGAAAACTTTAGGATCTGCCCAAGGATGATTTTCATGTGTTTGCAGATGATGGCTGGTGTGAAGGTTTGCAGAACATCAGTTTATGAAAGCTGCATTGTTATACAATCATTAGCTCGTTCTTGAAAGCCCAAGGCTCTGTTTAACACATTTGTGGACTGTGTTCTTCTAGGTGGCACAGAGTAGCTATCAGTGTGCAGAAGAAAAATGTCACCTTGATTTTGGACTGTAAAAAGAAGATAACCAAGTTCTTGGACCGAAGTGACCATCCCATCATCGACGTCAATGGCATCATTGTATTTGGAACAAGGATACTGGATGAGGAAGTCTTTGAGGTAAGTCATGACAATGAACAGCTCTGGAGATGTTCCACAGAGCCGATGAGCTGGGTTCCTGTTGATGAGGTATTTACAGCTCATTTTTGAAACTTGTATTGGATTTTTGTGTAATAGAACACTGTTGTGTGTAACAATTTTTTTCTAAGTTTTTGTTTTAACTAGGTAAATGCTTTCTGTAGTAACAAAAACAGTGGACCAGGTGACCTGTTGGAGTGAGCTCCTCTGGTTCTCTGGTTTCATGCCCTTGCTGGGGTTCTCAACCAGCCCCTGCGCTGGGATTTTGTAGGTCTGTAGCTCTTGTGCTCTTGGCTTATTTAGCATGGGAAGGGCTCACAAGGTTTTCATTCATCCCTGTTATGATTTAAATAAAGTTGTAGGGGCAGTAAATGAAGGCTGAGGAAAGCAGCTCCCTTGCAAGTCACAGTTCACTCTGGGGCTATAGGAATTTGCTCTTTTCCCATGCATTGGCCATTGATTCTTGGTTTCTTGCACGATGACATAAGGGGACTCTCCTCGACAGCTTGTTTGGCAGCCCTGTCACCTCCCACACAGCAACTGCTTTTAAAAAGCAAACCCAAATCGTGATGGGTGGAATGTTCCCATGAGCAACTTTGATTTAAGCAGAGAGATGGAGGGAGGATTATTTATAGACAAGGTACATATGGTAGAAGTTCTTCCCATAGTTCAGCAGCTAGTTTAATATATGCATTTCACTAGCAATCTCAACTTTTGTGGTCTGCTGCACTTCCGAGGCTTTCATGTGTATGAGAATCTTGTCCCTGATAGTTCTTGCAAGCTAGAATTGCTTCTCTGAAATCAGTACCAGTGCAATGGTGTGTAAACTAAGATCTATTGATCTCTATCTCACTTTCATTGCATTTATGTGGAGGAATAGCTGTATCTCATGGGCCTCCCCAACCCAGCAAAGTGATGGGGAACATCTCCTATAGGTGGATAATTAGAGCTGTAGTGAAGCCAGCTCTTGTCTGCATTTTGCTGTCACTCGGAAGGAAAGTTCCAGTCTGTTTAACATTACCAACATCTGAGAGCTGGTCTGCTGTAAACAGAGCAAGAATGCATAGACTAGATGTTGCTGCCAAAATCCCAGTTACAGAGTTAGAGCTGAATCTCTAAATTGTATTAAATTAACAGACATTCCCTGGGAAGTTTAACAATTAAAATGGAAAGTAAAAGCTGGGTTTAATGGGCACTGGAGTGTCTTTCGCAAGCGTTGGACGTTCTGCCAAAAATTTAAGCAGTCGCCCTGGATGCCGCATTTTAAGTGCAATTGTTATATGAAGTGGTGAGCTTTTCTGGGGAGCCGCTGGACCCAGGGATCTAGTAGAACCACTTAAATAACTTGGTATCACATCCAAACTGGATAAGAAACTTGCACTTTAGACTATTTCGCTTTGCAAAGTAACACAGTCTCCATCACTGCCCCTGAAGCTTGAGATGTTCCCACGTGGCTTTTAGTGCTCACCTGGATTTAGGACTGCTGATTCCTCTGTCAGGCAGGGGAACACATGTTTATGGGTGGCAATATTCTCCCAGCTCCGCTGTTGGCCCTTCCCATGGGGCTGGCCACAGCTCCCTTGCTGGAAGGGACTTATCTAGGGGTACAAGCTCAGCGGGCTTGTGAAAACTCCATCATCTGGGGAGGTGGGGTAAAACAGAGCAAGCGTTCTCTGCTGGAGCTCGTTGCCTGTTCTGGGTGCAAGATGCAGCTACAAGATCGTTGCAGGAAATTACTGAGAACTGGACGATTAGCAAGTATTTTTTTTCCTCTGTCTTATAACCTATGTACTGATATTGTACAGCTTGTTATAAAAACTTTCTAGTTCTGGTATTTGTCCTTTTTTCTTTTGTCATCCTCATCAGACAAAGAGGGTTTTCAGCATATCCACACACACACTAATCAAGATACCAGCAGCTTTAAACTGAATGTAATTAATAGGTTTCATGAAGGCAGCGGACTATAACCTACTTTCCTTCATATCTCAGCGACTCAATTTCCGTTGGCTTCTCCTTTCTTCTTTCTGCAAGCCTAAGCAGAAACTGTGTAGGGAAACTGTGGCTCAGAACAATAGGAAATGGGTATAAACTGTTAAAGTTGCGTATTCCTGGAGAGCTGATAATTTCTGGACTGAATGCAGAATGATGAGATGAAGCTGCTGCTGTCCTGTAAGCAACTGCTCTGCAAACCTCTTCCCCAGTGTTTTCTGCACCCGTGGAATTGCCTGGCTCTTAGATGTTTGTCGCTTTTGCTGGAAATTAAAATAACCCAGTTAGCTGGGAGCGGGATGGAAGGCAGTGTTGGGGAGGGCTGAGATGGGTTGTGTCTCAGCACGAGTCAGCAAGAGCTGTATGTAGTGGGAATTCATATTCTCCTTGTCGGGACTGAAATAAAATAAAACACCAAACACGTTTTGTTTTGAAAGTTGTTATTATTTAAGCTCCAGGTCTAGCTGGGGTCGCAAGCAGAGCAGCTCTGCTGTATTTGTCGATCGAGTGCCCAGATGGGCAGAAAAAGCCTGGCAGGAAAGGTTAGAGGAGTTTCAAAATATTTCTCTAGCACAACATTCTTCCAGTGGAAAAACGACTTCCTCTCATTAAAATTCAATTAGTTTGGAGGCTGTGTGGATCTCTCTGTATGGCAGGGGGAATGCTGGGTAGGTTTGAAAAGGGGCCAAGCCTGGAGCCTAGGTTGTACAAGTTAAGTTTTGTGCTGAGCTGTTGTTCAAAACACAAGTTTACAAATGTCAGGACAGGCTCTCGCGCCGGGGTTGGGAGGCAGCGGCTGGTTTCAAGCTGTGGCTGAGAGGATGCTGTTGTGAGACAGCAAAGGGCTTTTTGCAGCGAGAGAGGAAAAGAGAAAAGAAATAGCCCAGGGTGCAAGATAAACACTTTTTCTCTGCTTGCAGGCTGTAGTAAGCAGTGTTCCTGTGGCTACAGCAGCACTGGAAGGAAGTCAGAAGACATGTGAATTCATCTCGTTTTTAGAGGGATTAACTGTCTCTTTTGATGTGCTTTTTTTAAACATACATTAGAAACCAAGTCCTAGCACAGTCTAATGGTTAGGCATAGGAATAGAGAGAGGCTGAAGTTTGGGAAAGTCCCTTTCCCAGAAAGCAAAGCATCTTCTGCCCCAAAACCCAGGGAGACTTGCCAAAACATCCTGGTGATGTGATGGCCCCGCTCCTGCCTCTGCAGCGATGAACCGCAGGAGCTGTCTGTTCAGTGCCTGCCGTCTATGGCGAGAGTCGCCTTTTTGTGCAGGATCCCATCAGTTCTTGGGTGGATAACAAGAAACTGGAAGCGTGAGCCCATCTCTGCTGGCAGCAGCGTGTTGATCCCAGGGCTGATCCCTGGCAGCCTGTGCTGGTGAAGAGCCGAGAATGAGTTGAGCGCTCGTCAGGCCAATGTTTTGCTCGTTTAAGGGTTTACTTGGCTGTTAGAGGTACGCTTCTGCTGTGTATTGTACCCATGAACCGTGGCTGTGGGCTATTTGGGTGCTTTGTGGGCTTTCATCGGAGATTGTCCTTGGAAGATGCTTATGGCAAGGGTTTTCTGCTCCATGTACAACTCATCGCTGGGTTCAGGGGACAGCATCTGTCTCCCTGGGGCTTGCTCCTTCCATCAGGGCGAGCGGTTGGGCTCAACTATGGTCTTTCTCCCATCCCAACCAAAGCTTGGCAAGGCTTTGACATGTTTAGCCAAAACGGCGTGCGGCTCGCTCAATCCATTTGACCACCGTGTCCTGGGACCTCGCGGATGGCATTACCCCATGCGTTGGCTTTTCCAGCCTGTTTGCCGTGGTGGTCCGGTGGTAAAGCAGTTCAGCTGGCTCTGGGCTGAAGGAGTCATTCTGGTTTAGCAGATGTGGGTTGAAATAAAGTTCAGGTCCTGGCTCAGGAAGGTCACCGGTGCTGCGTTTCAGTCCCAGAAGTGGCTGTATTACAGCAGTGAACAGAGAAATCCCATAACCCGCAGCTGGAGGAGCTTTATGAATGGAAAGTGCTGCTCAACGTGGCAGGTGAATGTTACCGTCTCTGGGCTGGATGAGGTGAACTTAACCCCTTTGCAGTGGTGTTTTGAAGCATCTCCTGTAATCCCAGAGAAGTTTGGCTTTGCAATAGCGTGTGGCCCAGCCCTGTTTTACTGCTTAGCGTTACTCTGTAGACCAGCGATGGGCTGATGAACAATATGAAATTCATTCAGGCCTTGCCAAAGTCCCAGATAGTGACGTGTTTCATATTTCTGCTGGATGATCCCATTTTGTCTTCTGATTTGTCAGGAAGAGACTACTGTGCTGATAAAAGTGCTGTACAGCACCTGGCTGGCAGAGCTGGCACTGTTAAAATTGTGGTGTGGACATTGGTAAAAAAACGAGTAGGTTTTGGTGAAACTGCTGCGGGTACCCTAGTAACAAGTGAGTATGTTTGATGTAAATTATTTTGGGTTCATCTGTTTAAAATTTTGCAGGATTGTCCCACAAGGTAACTGGTGTTCTGACCCTCTGGAAAGAACGTTGTTTTGCAGTAGTGTCTGGTATTGGTGTAGATGAAATTAGATTTCCCACAAGTGGAAAAGCTCAGTGCATGTGTATATTGCTTTTTAAGGTTTATATCTTTTACTGTTGGCTCCTTTGGAGACAAGAGGAGCTTATTTTGTCCAGCTGAGTACCATAACTGTGTCTCATTGGTCTAGTTGGTACTGTAAAACCAAGTGGTTTCCTCTGATCCTGCCAAACAAGGTGCAAAGTGAGAGGGCCTTGGACACCTGCAGACACCGTTCTGCCAATGCAGTGAAACGGTGAGGGGCTGACAAAGTATGTGTTATTACCTTATGCCAGAGCTTGTCCTGGGATGAGATATGGTGCGCTGCTGGGGTTTGGATGATGCTGAAAAGATGGTGCTTTTTATTTTCTTTCCTCCGTTGTGTTTTTTGAAGACCACTGGTGAAATCAAGACATCAGCGATGGAGGGAAAGCAGTTTGTGCTGGGGTGAGCCAGAACGCCCGGGCAAGATGCCAGAGGTGCTCTTAGGGCTGTTGAATGTTTCAAGGCACAAGAAGACAAAGCAGAATAGACGCTTCAGTGCTCTTAGCTGAGACATTGGGGCCGTTCAGGTGCTGTGTTGCTCTTAGGTTGAAATGCCAACTCTCTTTTCATCTTCTGCCTTGTTTACACTTAAAAAAACCCAATTATCGCTGTGGTTGATAATCCCAGATTTCATTTCACTATTGTCAGGGTTTTCTCCCTCCCTTCCCGTGCTCTTGGCTGTAGCATTTCCAGCTCTGGAAAGTGTTTTTATTTTTAAAGTTTCTGCATGTTATTCTTCCAAGACGCCTCTAAGGTTGTAAGATTGGATCAATAGCTTTTGCTTTAGCAAAAGGTGTACAAACGAAAATAGGTTCCTATACGTGTAAGTGCATCTTACAGTATTTTTTTTGTTTGAGGCTGGAGAAGGTTTAGGGGCCCCCCTTTTGCAGGCAGATCTGCTGTTAACGTGTCAAATAGCTACTCTCCTGGAATAGTACGTAACATTATGCTGCTAGTATAACGGGCTTTGGGGAAAGCCAGATTAGTGGTGATGGCAAAATTTGCAGACTTTCTCTGCTCATGGGGACAAACGTACTGTGGGAGCCTCAGGTCTGAATCGGTGCCTGATTCGCTTCTAGACCCAAGCTTGCCTGGGCATGGCTGTCTTTGCTGTTCCTGTTTGCAGGAGGGTCTTGTGCACATGTAAACAGCGGTGGCAAGGTATGGAGCACACAGGAACAATTATTTATTGGTTTACAGGAGAAGCAGCAAGGTCCCCAGTATCTTCAAACCAGCAGCATCATAGTGGCTCCACTGACCTCAATGAGGCTTCTCATGAGCGCAGCGCCGAACCCATCATGTTCTGCAAGATCTGGGCTTAGCCCAGAAGGTCAGGAAGGAGCTGGGCAGAGCACATGCTTATTAAGTTTTTGTTAACCTTCAAAAAGCATTTTTTTTTAAATTTAGTTAGGGTTTTTTACTAACCTGAATTTCTCTGTCAAGATGCGCCACAGATACATGCTCCGGTGTATTTTTCCTTACCTCGGCAGACTGCTGAAAGAAGCTAATTTACAGTTCTGGCTGCCTGCTTTCCTGGCCCTGCCAAATCTGATTTCACCTCTTTTGCTGTAGAGCCTTTCAGGGAGTGCAAAGAGTCGATGTTTTACACCACCGGCATATACCATGGTGTGAGATGATGGAAAATAAAATGTTCTGAGCCAGCATTAGGGTTCTTTATTGAAGATGTCTGTAGCTTTCCCCAGTCTCCTAATAATTCTCTATTTAGTTGCTGGTTTTCTCGTCATTTCTTCTGCTTTTGTTTTTTCAAAGGGATCCTCTTTCGTGAAATGGTGCACTTGAGACATATGGATTAAATCACAGAACTAGGCTCTTCCAGAAGAGCAATGCAGCCTAGAAAATGTCTACAATTATTGAAGATTATGCCTCTGGATGGGTTTGCAATTAATGGTGAGATTTTTGTACCAGAGTCCAAGCAATGCAGTCAGTCTAATCAAAACCCAAACGTGATATTTGGCTCCAGTTGGCAAGGTCTCACACACAGCATCGTCTTACACAGGTGCCCAGGGACGTCATCTGGTTTTATCAGTGTGTCTGTACCGAGGGAGGGGCAGGACCAGATCCAGAATAAGAATTGCAAAACAGCTTGTAAAAGTTAGTCTGTGTTTCAGGTGGTTTCACTTCAACCCTAAACTGACACCGTTTCATCTCACCTCTATCTGTCAGGTGCCAGCAAGGAAAGTGAGGGTTTGGGTGGAAACATCAGATCAATTGTTTGCATACACTTTGCTGAAACTCTTGTTTTTCATTTAGATTTGCTGGGTAATTGGCAGTTTAGCCATCTGGACTTTAGTCAAGCTTTGTGACTGGGTCAGGGTTGCCTGTAATGATGTAGCCGTATTAGTCATGATTACAAAATACACATATTGAATGTTTCTAACTTTTTTGATTTGGGGGTTTTTTTTGGTCAGTGGTAAATTCCATTTCGTAAACTGTAAAAGAAACTGTGCATTGGCGTGTGCAGATAATTACTGCAGTTTGCTGGTATCAAATGCCTTCAGGCCTCTGATAGCACACAATGCGTGAGGAGACATGCTTTATTGTTCAAACAGACCATAAAAGTGCTTTTATTGATGTTTAACAGTTACGCAGTGCATCATTTATCTTTTAATATTGCCAAGTTAAACATCAGCCTAGGAAGCTGCATGGTCTTATCGCTTCTTGCAGTTTGTTCAGAGTCAAGCCACAGTCTTACAAGAGGACCGGCACGGGTTTTGTCTCAGGCTGGGGGCTGTCGATGTTACTGTCAGGGCAATGGATGTCTCTTACTGGGTGGGGGCTGCTTCTGACTTCCAGCATTACGCTGTACCAAATGGGCTCTGCTGGGCGTCCGGATTTCCATTTCAGACGCCCGCATTAGTTAATGCGAATAATCCTCCTCTGGATCTTTGCAATTGGCAATACACAGCGTGTGCTGTAATTAAAAAAAATAAGGCAGAGTGATGGCCCTTATGCTCTACTGATCTCGCTTGAGGTAGCAATAAGGGGAAGCTGTGGTTGTCCAAAGCACTTCGTATTCCTTGTGTCCATGGAAAGGAGATGGGGAGAAAGCAGAATCCCAGGAAGCCTGGCAGCTTTAATAACGCTGTGCGTGGCTGCCTATCCTGGCATTGGTGCTGGGGTGTACTGTTAATCTCGAAAGGGGATTTAGTCCTTTTGGTGTCATCCTGAGTAAGGACCTTTTAATCAGTGCTTTGCTGTGCAGTCCCATTTGTGCAGTATCTGTGGGCAAGTGTGAAGCTTAGCCTGTTGTTTAATATAGAATTTTCTTGGGTATAAGCTGAATATCTCGAGCGCTGGCAGCATCAGACAGCCCCGAGGAACCTGGTGGTGAGACGCAGCTTGTGGGGAGCCCTGCTCGCCCGTCGCGAGCCGGAGCGCAGCGACGGGATGATGTTGTCTGCAAATGGGAAAAGGCACCCAACCCCAGGCAACGGCTTGTGGAGGGCTTCCTCCTCCCGATTTTGTTAGCGAAGCCTGGGGAATGCTGAGGATATGGAGGACTTGGCACTCATTAAAATCCAGGGTTAATGGCTGGTGAAGGACATGGGACCTCACCCTGGTCTGAGGAACCACAAGCTTCCCTGCCTGCTCCTGGCCAGTGGTCGCGATAGCAGGGATGTGCCGTGACTCCAGGGGCTACTGAAGTGGGAAATATTTTTATTATTTTATTATTATGGTTCAAACAGGCAGGGTTTGGAGCCTGATGGTTGCCTTACTAGGGATCCCTGCAAGCTAGTTGGTTTGGAAGAGCTTTTGCCGTTGTGGAGGGCATGGAGAAGGATGCCGAGTGGGAAGTGGGGGGAATCGTCAGTGGGGAGGGATGCTGAGCGATGCTGTGCAGGGCTCTCCATCGCTGCTGCCTTGGGCCACGGCACGGAGAGGACAGGCAAGCTGTTGCCCAGCTTTCTCTGGCCTGGGGTACCTCCTGCAGAGGGTGGTGATCAGTTGAAACTGCTAAGGAGGAAAGCTGAGTGGTCTCTGGAAGGCAAAGCTCATTCTTCAAACCAATTTCCATCCGCCACAGGGATTGCGGGGTTTGGGGAGCAGAGTTGTGTCTCGTTGTTCCTGACATTCACCTGGCAGAGTTTTGTATTTAAATGCTGGCAGGCAGCAACCCAGGCAGGCTCGTTATACATGATGGATGCTCTTAGGTGTAGTGTCATTACTCTTTCAGCTGACAGCTTCGTTTGTAGTTTGCTTCCCCCCTTGGATAGCGGGAGGAAGAAGGCGGGGGCTCGGTTTCTTCCATGGAAACTCTGAGGTGCAGAAGGTGGATTGCTGAGCCCAGACAGGGTGATGTAATGCTGGAAACCTGCCCCTCTCCTGTGACATCATGCCAAGGTTCGCAGTGGCGTCGTGGACATGAATGCCTGCAGGGCGGCAGGACAGGGCTTCGGGAGCAGAACAGGCACTGCCAAGGGACCCGGAGCGTGTTAGAAAGGCACCAAAGAGGAGAGCAAGTGGACATGTTTGGGAAAGATGATTTTCCTCAGCTTGAGCATGGGGGAAAAGCCAAATACTCATGCTATTGGGGAGAAGTTTCCAGCTGAACTTTATTGGCAGCATCACTATGCAATATGGAGAAGTGATTACTGAGAGCAATAGCGTGCCACTGGCCCAAATTGGTGCATGTTTCCCCTTCCCTGCTAATTTGGGAACCTTGTTCTACGTGGGAGGTGATACAAGAATTAATCTTATTTGCATAAAAGTGGATTTCTGAAACAGAAGCCTGTGGATAGGAAAAAATCCTATTCTATGTACAAAAAGCTTGATTTGCATTGTTGCAGCAAACTGTTATAGGAAGTACAAGCTCGTCTGAGCCAAACTCGTGGGAGAGCCACTGCGATGAAGAGGATGGAGAGTGCTGAGCTCTGCAGCAAGCTGCTCAGGCAGAGAGCTGGGCTTGTGTCCTTGTTGACCTGGCAGGGCTCAAGCTGGTGTTTCTTTGAAATTGAGGTCTTAACTGCTGTTGTCCTGCCTTTGCAGGACAGTGCTTGAAGTCTGTCACTTCTTTAAGCTAGGTTTTTATGCACATAGCCTCTCGTCGCAGGGAGGACAGAGTAAACCCAGCATGGAAAAGACTATCCTAACTTAGAAGCCTTTTAGTTGACTTTGCGTTCAACCCATTCCCTTGTCATTTAGGTACGAACAAATGAAACACATGTTCCTTACACATGGTGAGGCCTTTTTATTTTTTTTTTGAGGCAGTCTGGGCTGCTTGCCAAAGCCCAAAGGAAAATCCTAGCCCACTCCAGACATCCCCAGTGTGCAGGTGTACTACTTTGACAGAGCCGAGCAGGATTGAATGTATATGTTCACAATAAATACATCACCCTGGGGATGGGAGCTGGAAGAGGGTATTCCTAATGAGTTGTGCAGAATATTGGATGTGTATTTGTGTGTATGTGTGTTTTCTGTTCCCTCCAAGAACACGGAAAAAAGTCTCTAACCGTGGGCTCATTGTTCTCCACGCACAGCCACATACTGGCTGTGGTTCAGGAGGTCAAGTCTGCTTGAACAAACAGTGCTTTGGCCACTGAAGCGAAATGTGTGGGGAGATGAGAGAATTTGTGGTGAATATTACTTTTGTGCACTGTTCTCTGCTCTGGAATGTCTGCAAACATAGCAAGGTTTTCCTGAGGCTTTGATGCCTTGCATAAGCAAATTTATCTGCAAATTATGTTTACCCTCTTCCAGCTTGCTGCTCAGAACACCGAAATCTGAGCTGTGATGCTCAGCTACTTCTGGCTGTGCCGGTCACGCTGCATCCGTTCCTGTTCCTTAATGGGTTTTGTTCAGATAACAGCATTTCTGGGCTGAACTTCACATCTGCTCTTCAGGCCGTAGGGTGTACAAACCCAGCTCCCTTTCTTGGGATGAAAAGCTTGGGTAGTGCCCAATTAGCTTTGTTCTGGGAGCTACGCAGGATTTTGTGTTTAAACGCAAGACTTTTTGAATGCTGAATTTGAGATGGGAGGTGCTGCACAGAGGTTCTCTTGCAGGAATAAACCAAAACCAAATCCTCTTTCATGGACAATTAGCAGTGTTGAAACATAGTTGCAGAAGTACTTTGGAGCATGGAGGCGAGAGGTGTATGAACGTCGACAAAGGAGACGGTCCACTTTCCTGGAGAAAGAGGGAGAAGGTTGTATGGACAAGAGGTGTTATGCCTACAGATGCACACTACCTCAGCTATCTATTTTCAGCTTTTTCCTGAGCAGCACTAGCCAAATTTGCAGCAACGGTGGGAAACAGCAATAAGAACCTGCACAAAAGCACAAATGCTTCCTTCTGGGGTGGTCCCAGCAGATGTGTCCTGCTCAGTGCTCCATGGTTTGGTGATTGTCGCCAGCCCAATGCAGGAAAATTCTTTCCCAACCAAAATTTGGTGTTAAGTTAAATTCTGAGTGTGTCAGCAGATATCCCCATGGCTAAGCATGTAATCCCACTTATATCCTGAGATAACTTTGGCAGCCAGGTCTATTTTCCCCCCATTCCCTTTAATCCATAAAACCTGGATTCTGTATTTACCTCCTGGGGCAGAAAACATTCCAAGTCCTGATTAAAAGCCTCTGTGTATACAAAACCCCTTGATCCTGAGCCACCTCGGTGTGGAGGGCTGAGGATAAAACCTCAAGGTGGATATTGGGGTTGTGGCAGTCAGAGGATGGAAAGCCTGTCTGTGGGGCTGAGAAAACGGCAGCTCAGCTTCCAGATTAATTCAGCTATGAGGGGAAAAAAAAAGAATAAATGCTGTAAAAGCAAGGGGTGTGCAGTTTTTAGGTACCTTAGTACTGAGAAGAGCTCCAGCTGTGGTGGGATGGGAGCGGGAAGCCCTGAGGTGCTGCTAGAAGCAAAGAGCCACCCTTTGGCAACAAAAGTGAGCCCAAACCGGGGGAGGCTGAGGCTGTCCAAAATGAGCAATGGGCTTTGGAGCTGTCTGAGGGCTTGCCTGGGGTTTTGTACTGGAGTCTGGGAAGCGTTTAAGGGGGAGAGGATGGGAAATCCACCGAGCAGCAGCGTGGGGCTGCCCTTGTAGCAGTGGGAGCTGTGAAATGCCGTCTGCTGCGTGTGGCCATGGTGGATGGTCACGGCTAGATGTCTGCTGGAGACCTTGGGTTGGATTTCTTTTCTGCCGCCTCCTCCCTTCCTGTACCAACACCAGCTGCTCCTCAAGTCTCTCTTGCCGCTTTTCACCAAAGTTCACCACTTTTCCGAGACCCTCTCTTTCCCTTTGTGTCGCCCACCTCCATCCTCCATCCACCTCCAAGGGTGGGAACGAAGCCCGAAGCTTTCTGGGTCATTGGGACCGACACCTCCCAGGCAGACACCACGACCCTGTTTACACAGAGCCGAGTAAAAACTGAGCAACTGCCTCCACTTTGGCTCAGCGCAGCTCTAACAGCGAGTTTTCAAACGTGTAACTTAAGCCAAGACCTTCGCTTTACTACATATTTTCCACTGCGAGAGAGTCCCCCTTACAATACGCTGGCGTATCCAGCTTCGTGTGGGCGGCGCAGCCAGCAGAAGCTGATCTCGTTGCTAATTTTCCATAGATGAAAGGGAAATAAATCGACGTGAAACCGGAGCCAGGAAACGGCATCGTTCAGCACGGAGGGGGAAGACACAAAAGAGCAACGCCGCGATGTGCTGTGCCGCGGCTTGTAATGAGGGAGAATCTGTTTTTAAACTATCCCTTATGGTTCACACATATGTCATTGAAAAATAACTTCTATAGGAAAAAGCCAGCCCTTTAGCTTGGTTATTAGCGGATTATTATTTGATTTGGATGGAGAGAGGAAACTTGGAACAGTGCGATCAGCCCTTGGTAAGGTGGTGACATCAGGAGATGAAGTTGGATGGGGGAAACGCAGCACTAAATGAAACGGTAAAGAAAATAGGGGACTTGAGTATGTGGTCAGGTCTGCACGACCACAAGAAGAAATGCGAGGGCTGGGCAGCCTTTGGCAGCCTTGCGGGCTCTAATTTGGGTTTACGGGGAGTTTTCAGAGACTGCGCGCTCCCCTCCAGGCTCTCCAAGGAAAACGCTGCAATTTCCTACGAGAAACATAGCCTGGATAAAAGGGCACTGCCCAGAGCTGACCCCCAGTCTGCGGATGGGGGGGACACCGGCCAGGCCGGGGGGATGACCTTCGGGTGGTGGCAACTGGGACCTGGAGAATGGTGGCACTGGTGGGAGAGAGCCGGGCTGACCTGGGCTACCTGGTGCTCAGAGAGCAGTGGAGGACAAGGGGAAATGGGGACTTGGGTTTCTTCCAGGGATTCCTAATGAATGTGGTGAGGAAAATGGGGAAAATAACTTTTTTGAGCCTGTTCTATGGAGCGCAGGATACTGAGCGTTATGCTTCAGAAAGGCAGTGTTATTTGGAATACACCGGATGCAAAATGAGGGTGTTATTTCAAAATTGCTCATTGTTTAATCTTCTCTCAGCTTTATTAACTGCTAGTTAAAGGGCTGGCAGATCATGATAGACAATGACATCCATTCATTTTGTCCTATTCATTTCTCAGAGGCCTGGGCTGGGCTTTCATGTTTGTGTGTGTTGGGTTTTTTTGGTGTGTGGGGTTTTTTTTGTTTTTTTGTTTTTTTTTTTTTTTTTTTAATTTCCATGCTGGAGAGTGGAAGGTCAGGCTGACACTACCCTCCCTTTATGCAAATGCCTCCCACAACGTGCAGGCTATCAGTTAAAGTAGCTTTCCAGCGGCCCTGAATGTGAATTTTGTGGGATGCTGCCTGTGGGGCTGTTGTCCCAGCAATGCTGACCTGTGCTGGTCCCCTCACCCTGGCCTCGGGGCACCACCGAAGCAATTAGCACCCTGATGGAGGGTGGTGGGGTGGGTGCAAGCAGGAGCAGCAGACATGGTGTGCATGCAGAGGAGGGGAAATTTTTTTTCTTTTTTTCTCCTGCAACCACTGATGTGAAGCCAAGCTTTGCCTGGTTCTGGTACCTTCCCAGATTGTCCTCGCAGCAGTTGGCATCGCTGGTTGGTGGGGTCTGAGCCCCGCTGTCACGCTGGGCACTTGGGATGGCCGTCAGGGAGAGCACCACCTTGTCACACTGTCCTGTTTTTTTATCCTTGCATGAAAATTTCTTTCCTTGACTGTCAAGAGGAGGCTCCAGTTGCAAAAGCCCATTGCCAGGTGCCTCCTGAGTTGCCCTGCTTAAGCATATCCATGGAAGCAAACTTTTTAAGCAAGTATTAAGAGATTTTCTTTTTTAATAGTCTAATTTGCTGCTTGGAAGGGTTCAGAAGCATAATTTGATGCTTCAGTTAGGGAGCAAAACCACACCATGTGAATAGACCTGAGCCAAATCAGCCCCTATTGGAAAACAATTGGAAGGAACTGCTTGAAAAACTTCTTCTGTAGAGTTATTCATAGTTGTTATTTTGCGAACACTTTGGAATAGACAATAACTTAAAAGGGAAAAAAGAAAATGGTGTTTAAATTCTGGATAGATATCTGATCGCTTTGGGGTTTTTGAATAATCTGTTGCTATGAAGTCACTCTCAGCTGGTGGTGTTAATATTGTAAACAGATGGGAGGGGTGCATCTATTGAAGAATACCTGTGAACTCAACAGTCCAGTTTTTGAGCAGTTTTTAAAGCATTCCTTTCAAAGCTAACCTATAGTTGTACACTATTCCTGGCTAAGCATTTGTAATCTGGAGGGGGGGAAAAAACCCAACAGCTGTATAGTGACCATGCTATGAAGGTTGTATTTGGACTAGATGTAAAGACAGTGACAACAGAGCACATGGTGATTGTGGGGCCTCTATTTTTAGGGATCAACACTGTAATTTGTGCGGAGTATGACATAAATGCTGATTTTAAGTTGCCAAATTAAGAGTTTGAAGGCAGAAATCACAGAGTGACAAGCTGCTGTGTGGTCATATACAAAAAAAATAACTCCAAGGGTTTGATCCTAGTGTGTTTGCTGGAGAGCCCGTAATGATTGCAAGTCTGTTGTGCAGATGGATAAGCAACTGTCTTTGAGTAAAGGCTCATCCGAGGCTGCCTGGGTGGCAATGCCAGCCTGAACGTGGCTGGCTTCTGATGGCAGGTAGCAACAAACCCTTGGGTTCTGCCCTGTCCCGTGATGTTCCTTTGAGAGCTGCCAGGGGAGCTGGCTAGCTGAGTCCTGGTGATGCTTGGTTTTCTCCTCCATTCTTCTTGGGTCTGGAAAAATTGAGAAGAGGGTGTTTTCCATGTATAGGCAGAAATGCAAGAACAACTGCTTATTTTGTGGTGCTTCAGCTCATCTTTTTCCAGTTACTGTGGGAATTGGAAATCTGAGAGATGCCTTGAGATTAGTCAGGTCCAGATTCCTTCTAATTTGTGTCTCGTGGTTGCTTAAACTTTTCTTATGGTAGGAACATTAGAGAGATGTGTTCTTGTTGTGTATGCCTATATCTGCTCAGATGTGAACTTGCTACAAAGCCTTCCGTCAGACAATGAACTTGCATGATGCCTTTCTCTTACCTAGCTGTCTGTTTCCATGACGTTCATAGGAGTTTAATTATCTTGAGCCTTTTTCCTCTGTCAAAAGTGATTGAAATCAGCTATCAGATTCCAAGAGTTATTGAGATAGACGGACACACCTGTGGCTGCACAAAGAGATCACACATGGCTTGCTTTCAGGGGAAACCAGCCAAAAAAATGCATTGCTGTCCTAATGAATTCATTAGAGGAGAATGCTTCCTCATGTGTTAGTTTAAACCTTCAAATTAAATAACTCTCAGCGTGGTTTCTGGTATACACAAGAGAGATGAATGTTTAGTTGCTAGCAGTTGCAATTACAGAGGTGGCCAGAAGGTTGGGTTGTTTCTTTGGTGAAGGTGTTTCCCTCTAGCATTCCTGCTATGCATGTAACAGCTCTACTCCAAAAAGTTCCTCTAGGTAGGATCCTGGTAGGGAGAGCCCCAGGTCTGCTCTAGCTCCTTGTGCTGGCAAAAACGCCAGAACTGGTTCTGCCTAGCTGAATGTAGGCGACATTTAACATCCCACACAAGGAGCGTGCACAGATCAGGTCTGCTAAGGACCTACACCAGGTCTGACCTTAACATCTCCCCCATTCCCTAGGAGATGGTGCAAGTGTGCCAAGTCCTTCTGCCAAGCTGGCCCTGCATGCAGAGTCTAAACCTGCTTTTCTCTCATTCCAGCTTTTCTCAGAATTGGGTTTCCTATTTTTCAGTCAAAACTGGAGAGGAGAAAAGAGAGTCAGACTATTTACCATGTTCATGGGAGTTTTGGAGCAGCCAAAGAAAACTGAGTCACTTTGGAAGGGTTCTCTGCAGCCAGGTTTTTTACCTTTTTTTCTTTTTCTCACTCTTCCCCTGAAATAGAAGGAACACCTTTGCCCAGCCAGCAACTCAAAAATAAGCCAGCAAAGGAGTTATTTCTTCCAGTCAAGCCTGGTTAGTAGCATGGTCTAGATAGATCGCATTGCAAGGTTTCCATCCCACAGCTATGGGAACCTCGGGGACCTTTGGTGACTCGGTCCCAGCGAGCCAAGGGACGCCAGCTCCTGTCCCATTTTCTGTTCTTGGGGAAGGTGTTACTGCAGGAGATCTGTAAATGGTTTTTCAAGGGAAAAGTGTTAGCTGAGGATGGTCCCCAGCTGGCCAGGAGAGCCACAGCAGGCTGCTGCTTGTAGATGGATGCGGTTCTTCACCCTCCAGCCCTAAGGTCCCCCTGGAGCTGGTGTCCACCAGCTGAGGGTGTGGGTTTCTTGCGCTGCCGGGGCTGAAATCAGAACATAGGCAGGTACCGTGAGTAGGTCTTGTGGTTTGGCTTTTGGTGGTGGAAACCCCGAAGACTATTAGGGCTTGGCTTGGGTGACCGGTGAGGGTGGGGGGGTAAGTGGCAGAGGCTCAGCTGGCTTCAAGCTGGTCCGGGTCAGCCCTTCGGAGGTGGGCTTCGAGGCTGGTGGAGAGCACCGGTGTCCTCCAAAGGGCTGGGTGGGACAGGGAGCTGCCCGGAAGGATCGGTCCCTCTGGCACGGGCTGCCGAGGCTGCGCCGGCCGGGTCGAGGTCCGTCCCTGTGGACGTGGCGTGCGGTCGGTGCTCCAGCGGGAAACACGTGCTCCTGCTCCGGAGGCGATGCCCAGGCGCTCTGTAAACACCCAGCAATAGCTGTGTTTGACATGTCCCAGCTTTCGCAGGAAGAGGCCGGGGATAAGGATTAAGCCCTGGCTTCAGGAAAGCCGCGAGGGATATGTACGGCTTTAGCAGGGTGTGTGCCCCAAGCCTGAAGTGGAAACTAAATCGTTAGGAAGTCAGAATCTTTCAGAAGGACCCAAATCTGGATGCTTTCCTCCTCTATCTGTGGAGGAGCTCATTTAAGGCAGCAGTGCTTAACATCTGCATCTATAGATGTCACACTTAAAAATACCCTTGCTTAGATACGCAGCATAGATATGCAAAACGTATGCAAGCACTGGGGCTGCAAATTGGAGCTCGGGGAGGCATGCAAATGACATGCAAAGGGGCTGCAAAGGAAAGCATCCTCGTCGCTTGTGCACCGCATGAGGTGGAAGTACTCTGGAAAAGTATCATAATGAAAGACTATACGCTAATATGTCTGTACAGAGTGGTAGATTTTAGGGTATGCAACCTTAAATCTGGTATTTCTGAAATTTGGGAACTCTGCAGCTTTAATTTTTTTAAATTGTGTGTGTGCACAGGCAGGTGGTTTTTCAAAGAAAAACTGCGGTATCAGCTTCAGCCGTGTGGTCTCACATTGACATCTATCAAGTTTATCAGCAAGCATAGGACACGCATGTATGGGCACCTGCACGCATGTATGCATGTGTGCATATATGAAACATCTATTATGGATTACCTAAACATGCAGCTGCTACTTTAGAGAGAAAATATTTACTTCAATGTGATGAAATTTGAGCTAGAAGTCATGCAGCTTAATAAAAACGTGTGGTTTGGATTCCTTGTTCTTCACATATGTTTCTAATCTGCTGGGGGGGTTCAGACCATCTGCCCAGAACACACAATTTAAAAAAAAAAAAGTTTTAAAACGCTCATTTTGCAAATATAAAGACTGACTTTACAATAGGAAAATGAAATTTGAGAGTAATGTCCTCTCTTTATTGGGGTGGAGAGGTGGGACTGTCAGGGGGTTTCTTCTTTTCTTTCATTTTTTTGCCTTTAAAAACCTGAACTATGTGCTATTATTTTTTTTCCCCCTCTTTGCGAAATAGCTGCAGAAACCTCTCATATTATTTTTGCCTGTGTTACCACAGCTCTTGGCCAGGCTGTAGAGGAGGAAATATAAAGCAGCCTTTTGTCACACCAGTCTGTGGCCCCTTCCCTGTCTCTCCGTCCTTCCAGGCTGGGGCTGCAGAGTAGGGGAAGCCGTTCAGTCGCATCCCGCTTTCTGTGTCCGTAACTGATTGCTTTACACCCAAAAATCCTAGCAGATAGATTGTGGTTTAACAGACATAAATGTATAAAAATAGCCAGCGGAGCTGAGTGTCTGAGCCCGACGGTTGTTGATTTAAGGATATCTGTCTCTCTGGGTGTTTTTAGCAGGTCTTTGTATTTGCTTTATTTTTTAAGGCATCTTGGCTGCCTTTTCCTTTCCTGCAGTCCCTACTGCTTGGCTGCTGCTTCACCTCCCAGTCCCATCGAAAGAGTTGCGGTGTTTGTGCTCGCTCCAAAGAGGAGGAATGCAGACAAACCAAGGACGGAGCGCTGGCCCTGCGGATGGCAGCACTTTTAAGGGGGGACCTGGGTTAGCAGGGGAGCAGGGAGCTGGAAGCGGAAGGGAAAATCAAAGCTTGCAAATACCCTGTTCCGAAGGACTGCGGTGCGTGACGGCGATGCCACCACGTTTGCAGCGGGGCTGATGTCAGGCTGCCGGCACGGAGCTGTAAGGCGTGAGGATAAACAGAAGCTGAGGAGTCATTTCTCCTCTGGGTGGGTCCTGCTCCCTTGTGCAATTAGCTACGACAGTTATTAAAAGTCCTTGTCCGCTTCGCCGTGCAGTCTATGGAGCGCGCAGCCGATGTCTGGTGGTTTGCAGCACCAGACATGAGTCAAGGGAAAGCTGGACGTGTCCCCTAGTACGTGCGTGGGACGGACGCTGCCTCCTGCTCGGCGCTGCCTGACCCGGGATGCTCCTGTGGGAGCCTCCCAGCTGGCATTGTAAGGACGAGATTCAAACCACAGTCCGGTTTCTGCTGTGTTGGCCATGCCTACCTTCAGATTTTTTTTGTTTTTGTTTTTTTTTTCTTTTTTAGTTTAATTTTTCCCATTTGCTGGAGCAAATCCCCCTTGTTCCCAGCAGCCGTGCCTCTCGTGCAACCTGGCTCCGCAGGTCCTGCCCCACCGGTGCCGCGGCTGGAGGATGGCTGCGTGGGGTGGACCTGCCGAGGGATGCTGCGCTGTCCCCGCAGGAGCTTTGCCAGCTCTGAAACAAAAACCCCGGAGAAATGCATTGCTATGATAGCCTTGCAGTAAATACTTTGTAGATTTGACGCTTTCTGTGCTTCTGCCAATGCCACCTGTTTTCCAAGCTGCCCCTTTCTTAAGGATTGTTTTTTTTTTTTCTCTCCACCCTGTGTCCCATAAGTTCCTGGATCTTAATTAAGTGACAGGTTGCTAATTTGCCTTATCTGGGTTTTTCCACCCATTTGGTAAATTTTCGAACAAAAACTGTCCTCCAAGGTCTAGGCATCGGCTTTTAGCTAGGAAAGACACATCGCCCACTGGAAGCAATGCTCATTTATGGCTTACGGTGGGATCCCTGGGGTAGCAAACTGTGCGATGCCCATGAAATGCTTTATCTGAGCGCTGCGGCCCCCTTCAGTCAGTTAGGGTCAAGGTTGAATAAGGTGAAGTACAATCGCCTCAAAGCATAAAGAAGCCCTAGAGCTTTTGGGGAGCTTTAAACTGGTGATTAGACGTCTCTTCTGAAAGGATGGAGGTTTCAATTAGGCGAAGTGCCTGGGGATGAATCAGTGTTGGCAGTGAAGGGATGGGGGAGTTGGTGCAGGGAGAATGGGACCGTGTGGTCTGGGTGGCAAGGCTGGAGCTTGGCTTGGGCTCTTGCCCCATCATTAAACATCCATTTGAGCTCGGTCAGGGTTTTTCATCTTGTCCCTTTTCTGTTCTCTTCGGGGCATTGCCAGTCGCTACACGAGAAACCCTCGGGGCAGGACGCGGTGGTGAAGTGGACCAGGGTAGCCGAGGGCTGAGGAAAGGGTGACCGTAGAGATCCTACATGGGACTGGAGAGAGCAAAGAGCTCTGGGCTGTCAGCGTTTGGTGAGGATTCCAGGGAAAGTGGCAGGAAGAAGTCAGCAATGATTAATGGGTTTGACAAACTAAGCCATTTGGAAAGGCAAGAAAATCTGTCACCCATCAAGGATAGGAAACTGGAAGGGGTCTGTCCGTTGCCTGTAAAGTAGTCGTGTAAATAATGCATACTGCTGCTGAATACTGTGTGTATTGTCTTTGGGAATTAGCTCTGCGTTGTCACTTAAACAGAAAAGGACTTTGGCACAAGTTCTGGCGTTGCGTTTGCTCTGGCAAGCGCAGAGGGTGCTGGGTGTTGCGCCGGTGGCTGCGGCCGCTGCCGAGGGAGTGTTTACATTAGGGGAGGGCGTTATTTACATTGCGTGGTTATCAGAGCTGGGGCTGGGGGGGAAAGGAGCTGCCTGGAAATGAACCTTGTGTTAGTGTCTCCTGTTCTGCTAATGACCTGAGTCCTTGATGGGTATTTGGGTATTGGCAGAGTGACAGCTTCTTCAGGAGAGCTTTCCAGAATTAGCAAAGCCATCTGGCTTTTGTTCTCTTCTTAGAGAATCACTTGTCCTTCCCTTCCAGTAAGGAGTCCTTGCTAAACTGCTCATAATTTGTATTATGATATTACACTGACAGACCTACGGCTTGCTGTGGTCTCTGCCAGCACCTATGAAATACAGCCCCTTGCTCCAAAAAGTGTATTTTCTAAGAAACAGCCGTGGAATGGCTGACCCGAGGATCTGGCAGTTACGGATGGAGGAAGCACGACGTGGCATTGCCCAGCCGTGTTTCCATCCATCGGAGCAGGGCTGGCTGTTGAGGACGGCTCGGAGCAGAGGGTGGCAGGGTTCGGGGAAGGGGAAGAGGCACAGAGGAGGGGGCTGCTCTTCCCTGCCCCTCTTCTTCAAAGCCAGCGGCGAGTTAATGGATCCTCACGTGATAGGAAATCGGGTTCCTCCCTGGGATTGTAAAATAAAGGTTGAAAATTACTGGGGAGGTTAAATACCTTTGAGCCAAAGGGCTTATTTTCTTCTTGTTGCTGTGGTCAGGAAAAGAGGTATGTGGGTTGTCCAAATAGTTACTGTAGTTTGTGTTCTGTAAGTTTCATATCAGAAATGCTAATGGCTTAGCTTTGGGGTGGGATTGCAGGACTAGGCTGATGTGTTGTGAGAGCAGGGTTTCTTGGGATACCTCCTCTCCCAGATGGAGCTGCAGTGAGAAAGGGAAACTATTAGCCCTTAAGAGAGGTTTTTCCTTGAAGCCATATTTGGTTCTAGTGAAACTTCTATCCCTTTTTCTGCTTAATTAAATCTATTTTTTCTAAAGAGGGCTCAGAAGAGGCTCCTGAGTGCCAAAAGCCAGAGGAAGCAATTCTTGTGGTCACTGGAGCCCGAGAAGGGAAATAGGAGAGGTCTCACAGCAAAGCTGCCCTGTCCGTTCCTGCAGCCCCTCTACGCAGGACGGGGAAGCAAACGTCCGCGCTGGATTTATCCAAACCACCAAGTACTGGTAGCTGACTCATGACTGCATGCAAGTCAAGCCTTTTTTTTTTTTTTTTGAGCCAGACCTTCAACTATTGCTATCCCGTTTTGTAGCGCAAAAGTTTTGGAAGTGCAAAGGTACCAGTTTAGGTACCAGTTGCTCTGTCTGGCGAGCTCACTCCTGTCCATGGCTGGCCAGCGAGAGGGCTTCAGGACACAGGTACAGGGGCCGGTGGGGGTGATGAAGCTTCGTCTGACCCCCATCGCTGCAGTTTGGCTTCTTTTCTGGAGCAGCTGTGTTTGAACAAGGGATCTGGGATAATGCCTGTACCACAAAAGATGCACCGATCCTCTGAACGGTTATCGTACCTCTGACTTGGGGTCTCGCTACACTGGTAGAGTCGGGGGCACGGTGAGCTCTGGGTCACCCCTTGGTTCCCTTCTTTACTGACTTTTCCGATACCGCTCTTACTCCAACCCGTGCAGCCAAGGAGCTGCTCGGAGCCCTGGAGCAGGGCGGCTGCTGTGTCCTTAGCAGAGAGCCTCTGTCCATGGGCAAGTGCTGATGACAGGTTTTATCAAGTGGAACATCTGAAGGCTGGCAGGCTGTCTCCGAGACAGGGATTAGGTTTTTTGGAAGCTCGCTGGTGGCTGGGATCGCTAAGCTTTCACTTCATCATAGAGCTGCATTGAACCTCTGCCACTCTTAAGCCACCCGACTGGGTTTGCATTTATGGACCAGTGAGTTTGTCATAATAAAACTCAGCAACATCCCAATTACTTCCAATAATTTTTTAAGACTTTTTTGTGTGCGTTACAATTGTACATCCTGGGCCTGTGGTTATCCGATTTAAATGTAGGAGTTTAAAAAAAGCACATCGAGCAGTATTTATTCTTATGGGTGTTAAGAGTCTCTAAGACTTCTGGGGTAATGCGTTAAAACAACAGTCCAGTTAATTATCGGTGCATTGCAGTGAGAGCCCTGAAGAATCCCAGTATTTATGGAGCTGCTGCCAATGCCAGATGAAGTCACTCCCATTATCCTCGCCAGCTGTTTGTTTTGTTGAACCACAGCGATTTCTCCAAGTTACTGAAGTTGATGTCATTGGAACTGATGTGACATTTTTGCACACATATAGAATAAGTGTTAAAAAATGCTCCAGAAGAGCTTTTCCAGTCTTGTCTGGGAGCTGGCTGGGGAGTTTAATTCAACTGGCCCGATGGAACTTAATCCATAAAGCAAATGAGTCATCAGGCATAAATGGCTTTACCATAAATGTCAGACAGATTCTTACTGGTCCTGACAGTTAGCACTTACATCTGTTTGGTGGAGCAAATAAAAGCCTCACAATTCACAATCATTTTCATAAATGTGCTGTCCTGCCTCTTCCTCTTCTCAGGAAGCTCTAGGAATAAAGGTCAAAATGTGATTTATTCCCCTTTTTAAAAACTAGCTCTTCTGATGGATGAAATATTGGTTATTTTCAGGCAAAAATTGACCTTCTTTCCCCCCACTTCAAATTCTTTGTCAAACCAGGAAAGCGCAAACCAAGAAAGCCTCTGCATGCTAAGAAGTACCCCAGTTACTGGAGCACTTTCTGGAGCCCTGTGTGCCCAGATGTGCCCAAGTTGTTCACATGCCAAAACAGGACTTTACCCGCTGCCTGCAGGGGTGGCTGGACCCGGAGGATGCTGTGCTGGTGACCTCTCCTTCGAAGCGACACCAGTGCGTTCCTGACTTGCTCCCTGACTTAGATACCTCTTTACTTGAAAATAAGTTTTAACAACCTGAATGACTTGGCTGGTAAAGTCTTTAAACCACTCTCTTAGTGTAATTGTAAGTTCTCTCTCTTACAAAGGCTTCCTGGAAAAACTGTAGCTGTTGTGGAGGTGGGGGGGGGAATTAATGGTATCTCCGTTATCGCTGCTCTTGCTGAAAAAAGCAGATGCTGACATAGGAAGGAGAGAGGCTTGGGTGTTTTGTGTAACCATAACAGTGAAACAAATAGACACTTGAGTGAGGAAAGGGAGCGGAGCTGGCTGCTGCCTTTGTCAGCCCGCGCTGGGGCTGGGGGCAGCTATCTCTTGGTGAAATTTATTAGCGGCAACACACTTGAGAGGACACAAAAGGCTTGCGAACCTCCCAGCATGGCTTGCTCTATTTAAAGTCGGCTTTTTAAATCAAAGAAATGGGGCTCTTGACAGCAGAGCTTTGTGCATCTTTTGTGAAGTTC
Source organism: Haliaeetus leucocephalus (assembly GCF_000737465.1). Classification (NCBI taxonomy): domain Eukaryota; kingdom Metazoa; phylum Chordata; class Aves; order Accipitriformes; family Accipitridae; genus Haliaeetus; species Haliaeetus leucocephalus. The sequence goes on along the minus strand of NW_010972742.1, from coordinate 2,937,692 downwards.
AGATAGTGGGGCTTTTTATTACAGGCTAAATTAGCCCATTTTATTGTTTTGCACTGAGGGATGAGGTCAGTTGACTGGGAATCTTGCTAACAAGGTTTTACTCCTGTCTGCTTTTTACAAGTGTTAACATGGGGTATCCACCAGTGCTGTGCACTTGCTGTTAATGAAACAAAGATGAATGGTCCAGCAACCCTGTGAGCTCTCCTTCTTCCCCCACCACCGAGCTGCTCAACCCATGTCAGCGTACTTGAGCTCAGATGCTCCCTGGGGCTCTCATTCCCCCAAAATCGGGTGCGTTGGTTTTCCTCCTGATTTTGCATGCTTGCGCGCTACTGCTGGAACAACAAGAAAAGGATGAACTTTGCTCGCAGGGTGATTGATTGCGTTTGAAAAGGAAACGGGAAAATAGCAGGCGTGTTGAATGACGCTCATGAAGCGTGGTGAGCTCTGAAGGAGCTGTCTGATGCAGCTCACGCTTTTTCCTGGCACCCTTTGCATACCAAATTTATTCAGTTATGCACTGATTTTCTCAGGTTCTTGACCCAGAACTAGCTTCCCCAGGAAGCTTCCCTTGTTCATCCTCCCCCGCTCATTCAGCAGCAACTGCTGGGCTAATGCTGTCCCTCGGTGCGTTGAGCGAGGTTGGGGTTCTGCCGTGGCCCCCAGACTTGAGCCTGTGGCTCCTGGGACCTGCAGGTGATGTCTTTCCATGTATTCAAAGGTGCTGCCAATGCCTTGAGCCATCACACCCAGAGGATGCTCAGCTCCTGTTGTGCTGCGGGGAAGCAGGGTGGGATGGAGCCAGGATTCCTCCCCATACGTAGCTCAGGAGCTGCCATCAACTGAGACTAAAACCAAACTCGCCTGTAGCAAATTCTCTTCTGCTTAACCTTTTGCACTGTGTTTAGCCAACATGCCTTTCTTTGTTTTATCTGCTCCTTGAGGAAATGCAGTTATAGTCCTGGTCACTTATAGGATGCAGACTATCAGCTCTCCTTGAGGTGTAAATCCAACCTTATCAGGAAGAAAAAGCTTTCAGCCTGCCTTCCTTGCCTCGGAGACACGTACCAAGTCTGCTTTCGTGGCTGTTTTATTTCAGCTTATCCCAATGGTCCTGGACAATCCCCATAACCCGATGGAAAAACTGGGGAGCTTTAACCCCTAAAGTGCAAGAAGAGCATAAATGGCTTAACTCAGGTGTCAGTGAGGGGCAGGGGTGGTTGAGGTCCTGTGTGCAGAAATAGCAGCTGGAAGGATCTTCACATCATCAACTTTAAGCAAATTGCCTTGGCCAGGTTGAGCATTCTCCACTGGAGGGAGCTCCAAAGGGGCAGCCTGTTTTGTTGCTGTGAACTGCCTTTGAAGACAGGGATGATAATATATGGTGTGAGTAACCCCATAACATCCCCCCCAGCTCCTTCAAGTCTCTGCTCGGGGCTGGACGATGTCCTCTAGGTCACGCCACGGCCGAGTTCACGCAGGTCACGCTGTCAGCTGGTGGCCAGAGCTGGCTGGAACTGGGAAGTGTTCTACGAAACAAAAACTTGGCATTTTCTGTTTTCCCAATACTGCATCCCCATTTTTGGTGGTTATGTTAAAAAAGAAAAAGCCAGAACAGTAACGCCAGAACTGCTCTATGGATTTATTTTAAAAAAAAAAAAGGGAAAGGGAAGGAAAGACTATTTTTCTTTCTCAAAATAGAAAATTGAAAACACCTTTGCAGACATTTCTATTAATTTTGTAAAGGTTATTCACAGGAAACAATGACTAATAAGCTTAAACCAGTGCTCAATTTTAGGGTAACTCGCGTAGCATCTGAGAGGTGCCCAGATGTTACGGTGAGCTGCTGCAGAGATGGATGCGAGAATCTGGAAACGGAGCAGGGAGACCCCAGGCAGCCGTGAGCTGCCCCTCGCAGCCGGGCAGGATGTGGCCAGGTCTGCCTGGTCCTCGCAACCTTCTTTCCTGGTGGATCTCTGCCAAAAGCGTAACCGGCACTTTGGTTTTTTTTCTCTCTGGTGAAGTCGATGGTATGTGTTCACGGGAGGCTGAGCTCCCCATGGACCCAGCGGCACCGGCGGCTGGACCGCGTGCAGCTTGCGTGCAGGAAGGCAGATTTGGTCCATAATTTCAAAAATATCCTTTGGTTTTCCACGGGGCTGTTCGCTTGTCTGGCCAAGGCTCCGTTCGGAGCCTCTGGTTCCTATTATGTGCCCAAGTTGTCCTCCCGGTTTTGCTGTAATGCTCCTTCTTTTTCCCCTGATGCTTTAGCCATCTTTTTCTATTATTAAATAAGATACTTTAATTCGGAGGAGGTGGGAGATCAGCTCCAATAATCCAAGTAGTAAAGTGTTGCCTTATGTAACTGTCTACTGAATAAACTGGATTTTGGCGTTATGGTTAAGCAGTGCGGTGGTTCTTTAGGAAACTAAAAAGCGATTTCAGCTCTGACCTTTGGGCTTTGTTCGCTATGTAGTGAGCAGTCTGTTAAGCAGCCTCACCACCTAAATTAGCTTGCTGCACACCTGGTTTTCAATAAGCCACTGCAAACCTCCTCCCTCTTTTCTCTTTTTCTGATTATCGAATGCATTTCTAATCTCTGTGTCTGCCACACTGTTGTGGGTGGAAAATCGAAGCGAGGCAAGATGTAGAAAGGGGGGGTGATGTCTTAGAAGACCAGCTGATGCAGTGGGAGAAGCAGAGAAGTTTTGAGGCCGATAAACAGCTTTTTGGACTGGGCAGGACAACTCTGGAGCCCTGCAGAGCTGTATGGGACCAGGCAGGAAAGGAGTTCTTTTACCGTACACAGGACACTGCTGATTTGGGGTGTGTAGAGTCCTTTTCTCTTATTTTTTTACCGGACCTGCCTTGCCTAGGTCTGTCAGCACTGTTGTGTTGTAGGTGTGGGGGTGACCTCTCTGCAGATACCGTTATCTTTCGGGAAGATGCGTTTGGGACCAGGCGTGAAGCACAGTGGCTTCACACCTCATGGAGCAGCCCAAGATAAGCAGCAGCTTGACCCGGCCCTGGACACGGCGGATTTTCGCCTGGCTCATCGCAGGCGACGTGCCCGTGTCAGGGACACAGCCTTGCCAAATGTTTTTCTTTTCATTTCTTGGTGGCGTTTATCCCCCTGACGCTCTGTCTTTCCTTCCCCGCAGGGTGACATCCAGCAGCTCCTGATCGTGGCGGACCCCCGAGCAGCCCACGATTACTGCGAACACTACAGCCCCGACTGCGACACCGCCATCCCCGACTCCCCCCAGTCCCAGGACCCCAACCAGGACGAATACGTAAGTCTCTCGCGGGGTTTGGGGATGCTTTTGGGGCAGCGGCATCCAGCTCTGTATTGCAGATGCAAACGCACTCGGCTTCTTCCTCCTGTTCAGCTTCCCTGCTACTCGTTTGTAAGGCCCGAGACAGAGCTTCTTTTTGGATTTGCAGCTTCTGGTCTTGGCTCTTGCCCTCAGGAGTTTCCCTTTTCTGTGCTCCTCCCTTTTCCAGAGACTGAAATGAATATTTGCTTGGAGCTCAAATACTTGCAGGAGAGACAACCTGAGCCGAGTGTGAAATACTGACCTTCCCTGGCAGGTCGAATCCTGTCCAAAACAGGCACTTGTTTCTAAATTTCAAATTTTACTGTTGAACTTGTAAAAAGATTAAGCAGTGCTTTTTCAGTATTCTTTGAAACAACAGGTGTTAAAGGAGGGGGAAACATTTTGCCCATGTATTTGACATTTGAATTTCGTTCTGGCAGAAATGCTCCCTGCTCATCTGTACAAGCTGCTGTGCTCAATATTTTTTCTACAAAGAGTTAGCCTCTGATTTTTTTTTTTTTCTTTAAAAAAACAAAAGAAATTTTAAAAAACCGATACAGGGTACCTTTTTATTTCTGCTGCTCAATTAGAAATGTCTGGGTGTGGTTGACTTCCAGAAGAGCATCACCTGAATTTTACACATTTTTAAGAGATCTCAGGCTCAGCTCATCGCAGCTGAAGTGTCTGGCATCCTCAGCCACTCCTCAGCATCTTGGCTGCGTTCTTGGTCCGATTTGCTGGTCCATGCACTCTCGCTTTCAGCTGGTCTCAGATCTTCAGGCTCCTGCCGAATCCCCCCTGCTGTAATGCCATCAGCCTGCTCCGGCTTAGCTTTGGGGTAGAATTAAAAACCTGCGCCTAGCAGGGCTCTGGGGAGCAGAGCGATGCTCGCAGGCGAGGTACGGCCGCTCAGCCCCGGAGAAGTGTCGTAACCGCTCTGCCAGCGCTTCTGGAGAAACAATAAATAAGTAAAATAAAATAGACTTCGGTATGGTCAAAATATGTGGTAGTAGGAAAATAAAACTCTTCTTTTGCAGCCAGCAGTTCAACAAGGGCTGGCTTGTCTTAGGGCTGTGTTGCTCCGTGTAAGAATAACTCTTCCACGCGCCGGCATCTGCTGCCAGTGAGAGCAATGGACTGGCGAAGAAATTTGCCATGCCCGGCTGTAACCAAACGTTTTGTTTGTATTTCATTTTGAAGAATGACTGACGCCTTGTGGAAAATGCTGAAAATATCTTGTTTTCGAAGCCCTTCTGCCTGCGGGCCGCGGGTGGTGGGAAGTCACACGGATGCTATTAGTGCAGTCAGATGAGTGAAAATAGCATCCCCGCTTCTCAGAGCAGCTGCGTGATTCCAGTGGGTTTTTTCCCCTCTCTGAATATGTCAGATGTGTAACCTGGGAGGTCTCAACAACCTGAGGTTAAAAAAAAAAAATAAAAAAAAAAATCTATTTTTTTTTTTTAATTGTGTTATCGTGGGTGACTGAATTGCTGCAGGGTAGGTCCATCCTCTCTGATAAGGGAGAAGGTGCCACAGGACCGAGAGATGATTTGGAACCTCCTCAAATCACAGCCGTTGCCAAAGCAGCCCAAAGCCAGGCCCTTGGTGAAGGTTTCACAGAAGCTGATGAATGAGAGGAAGGGAGAGATTTCACTTCACGGATCTGCATCACAACGTGGCCCCCTTGACATGAAATAATGTCTAAAAGAGCTGGCAGGAGCATGCTTGGGTGCTGCCAGCTTATTTTCTGCTTCTTATCTTCTCTTTGCAGTACACCGATGGGGAGGGAGAAGGTGACACCTACTACTATGAGTACCCCTACTACGAAGATGTTGATGAAGCTGTAAAGCCAGAAGCACCCACTACCAAACCTGGCACTCCTCAGGTGGCTGCTGGAGAGAGACCTGAAACCAAGCAGGTACTAACGTGGGGTCCTGGAAAAGACGCGGTGATAAATGGATAAATGGCACCTTTGTAGAAGGGGAGGTAGAGGACGATGCAGAGTTTTCTTTTTGTTTCTCTGATTCTGTGTTTTTATTTCTGCAATAGGACTATCCTGCCCCTACGCCGTTACCTGATGGAGGGAACCCTGGCAAGCAGACGAATGAGGGTGCTACAGTGGATGACCCCCTCGTGGACGAGTATAACTACGAAACCATTAACGAGGAGTACTTCACGCCTCTCCCCTATGAAGATGTCAACTACAACGAAGAAGTAGACCCCCAGGGCGGACTCACTGAAAATGCCGTGGAAGCTGAACTCCCCACGAGTACCGTCATCACCTACAATGAGACCGATGTAATTTTAATGACTGTTTTTTCCTTTCACTTTGTTTTTTATTAATTCTGGTATTTCATAGCCCTGAGAGCAAAGGAGATGTGATCATCCATATGGTAAATCTGTAAGTGGTTTGGGCAGCTGTTGGAAGAGGAAGTTTCTTGTAAAATATTTTCACTCCAGATATTTCAGGGTGTGGAACACAGATACTTAGAATTTGGTTAAGGATTATTCCCCTGGAAAAAATCTGTTCATACTGACATCTGCATTTCCCTGTGCAAAGTGCTTGCCTGACAAAAAGAAAAATGAGGGTTGGTGTTAAAATCCAAGTAAAAGCATTTTATTTCAAAGCTATTAATATAAATCCTTAAAATGTTGATTTGATGGAGAACATCAATATTTTTCATTTTGTCATTCCCACTGAATAGCATCTTTATGTTTTTCAGATTGTAATTTTTTAAAAAACGTTTCAACACTGGGACAAACCCTTGATTTCCAACCAGTGCGTTCACCCAGAGAGAGCCCCTCCGTTTTGTGCACGGATCTGCTCGAAGATGAGATCAGTCCAGATCCTACAGCTGACGTTTCTGTTGGAGCGATTACATTTTTAGTTACCCACACTTTAATATGCTTCAACTGAAATGTGTTGCACTTGAGACTCTTCTATTCTTAAGACTTGCCTAGTTCTTGCCTTTTATATTGGTGCTCAAATAGATGAATAGATGGTGCTCATCCTTAGATGAGACTGAGATAAATTGTCATGCGGCTGCATGCTGTATAGCTCACTACATAAGGAAATAACCATGCTAGATGAGGCAAATTCTTAGTTATCTAGGAGTATCAGCAAGGGGAGTTGATAGTGGACTGTTTCCTGGGAGGTAGGATGGGACTTGGCAGAGTTTTGTGGTTCCTGCTCAAATGGAGAAGAATTACTTAGTTATGGGAGGCTTTCTGGGAGGTGCTGGAGGGTGGCAAAAGAGACAGCAAAAGTTGGCCAACGTAGTTGGAGTCGGACCTGGAAGCTTGAATGAAAAGGTGTCGGGGAAAGTGTCCAAGCAAAGAGCCGAGCAGCTGGAGCGAGGCAGGAGGGGAGCCAGCCGCCCCGAGGGCTGGTGGCGTGGCGGGGCTTGAGTCCAGCCAACCGGGGCTAAAAAATGTGGTGGAGGAGGAGGTTGAGCAGCCCAAAACGATACACAGAGAGAAACAGAAAAGGCTCCAGCGTATCGAGGAAGGGAACGCCAACCTGAGCGAACCCAAGGGTGGGAAACTTTTCTGTTTCCTGACAAAGAGCCAGAAATCTTTGGCCGAGCTTGAACTTTCTAATAGAGAGGAATTAAAGATTGGACAGTATGACCTTAAAAAAAAAAAAAAAAAATTGGAAGAGGAAATAAGAGGCTCCAGAGCCACTTTAGTTGTTAGGAAAAGGAAATGGAAGAGGAGGAAAGTTCAGGTAGGGAAACATGCGGCGAAGTTTTCCTATGTGAAAGCTCAGCCTGCTCTCAGCAAAGCATCTCGTGGGGAGAAAGTGGAAATTGTCCACCTTCAGCAGCTCCAAAAGGGACAGCGTTTAGATGGGGAGGGCTGTAGGACTGCTCCTGGGGTGGGAGGTTGCTCCAGTGAGTCTTTTGGCTGATGAGCAAAGCAAAGGACACAACTTGTCTGGCTGAAGGAGATTCCCGTGCACTGAGGCGAGGGCTAACGCAGTGTGACATAGGGAAGGCTCCTTAAAAAGTGAAAGCCTGAGGGACAAATACCCAAGAGGATATGGATTTCAGGTTTACACCTCAGAGCGGGAGCTAAGGGCCCTGCCTGCAGCTACAAACTCCTGGGGAAACAGAATCCTTTAATCCACCAGCAGACTAAACTGCTTTACAAGCAATATGGAAGTGAGGATCAGGAGCTCGTGTGTGTAATTGCCTGCCTAATACCTGTTATTAGAAACAGGGTTCAGTGGGCGATACAGCCTGCTAAAGTCATTGGAGAAGTTTATTTGCTCCTAAAAAAAAAAAAATTTAAAAAAAAAAATCTGAGTTCTTTGGCTAGTTTAGGAAACAAAATAGTGCTCATGGTCATGAGTAAGCGTGGCGTAATTTCAAGTAGCCCCAGGTTTCTGCCTGCAGCTGGAGCCCCCGTGCCGTTGCACTGGGATGCAACGGGGTGGAGGTGAGCTGGGTCCCCGCGCGTCCCCCCGAGCTGCCGGTGGTGCCAGCCCCGGGATCAAACGGGATAATGTTGGTCTGATGCAGAATGGTCGTTTTTAGCATCCGTTCACAGACCTGCTGCAAGACTGGGACATGTCTGTCGCTGTTGAAGTTCATGTGTCTGTGTTTTGGGAAGACTGTAATTCCTACAGCGGGAATTAAAAGGGGATTTAGTTTTACACAAGTGAAACTTTGTGGAGCCTGTGCGAGAGGTTTTGGAGGCAGGCGTAGTCACTGAACTCTCCTGGGCTTGGGTTTCATTATGGCTAATAACTCCATGATAAATGCCAGTGAAGCAGTTCTGAGATTTAGTAGGCAGCAACACTCCCATGAACAAGAGGAGCTAGGGAAAGATATATTTTGTTCATTGCCTGCTATTAATCAGGCAGTTTGCTTTACTTGTCCAGATGCATATACCAGGGCTTCATATCTGCATCGCTCTCTCTAAAGAGAAGACTAAAAGGTGATTTAAATGAAGCTGCTATCACAGTTTTTTTCCACACAGTTTTTTTGGACCTCCTCTTTTCTTTGTGGACTGTTTTCTGATTCAGGCTGTCTAACAGAATTAAGGAGATTATTTTTAGGCTTTTGTTTTGGTTTTTCTCCAATACACCTGCAAATCTCGGCATGGAGAACTTTCCTCCTTCTCTGCCCAGTTATTCAAAATATCATATCTTTCCATGCAAAGTGACTTGGGGACCTTAATAAAAATATTAAACCAGACATTTTTTACGTTCATTTCAAGAAATGTAATTCAGAAAAGCTTGCTATGTTATCCTCAAAAGCTTTATAGCAAGATAAACAGGTTTTAAGGTTTTAAAGTGCAAACCTATATAAAAAATTTCAAACAGGATAAAAGATGTGTGTGATAGCGCTAGATCCATTTGAACGGTACAAAGAAAAAATAATGCTGACTTTGCCATGTTTTCTGGTTGAGTAATTGCCAAACTATAATTTCTGCAAAGACCAGTTGGTATTTGCAGAGGTAAAGGAAGATGGCGTGGCAGAGTGATGATTGCCTTAGCACTAGGCTTATTCTTACTTTAAAACCTCTTGCATTTATATACAGATGCTCGTGCTTATTGGTTCTGAGCAGTTTTGGCACAGAAACAAGGTCAGCAAGTGGTGGTGGCATTTAAGTGATTTTTTGAATTCATAATAGCGAGGAGATAATTTCTCTGGGAAGCAGTGGAAATAATTCAATTTATGGACTATTTTGGTCATTACCTGGATGGGAAAGAAACAACAACAAAAAATAATATTTTCAGCACGTGTTCTTTACTGTGCTGTTTAGACTAAAGGATGCCAAGAGGCAGTTGCCTGCCAGGCTGCAGAAAGCACAGGGTATGGAGAGAAGCAAAGCGATTCTGATACTTGTCTAGATGTCCTTGCTTGTGGTCCCTAGTGTCTGATGCTGTAAGGATTCAGGGATTAATGCATCAGATTTCTGCTTCTGCTCCTTTGGACAAGCACAATTACAACTTGGATCCCAGACTAAACAAACAGGAGGTTTTTGTAGAAGCAAACTTGAATTTTTCCACGTTTCCTGCTGTAATCGGATATTCGTGATGACACATTGTGGTTTTGATGTGCAGTTTAAATATGTGACTGGATATGTGACTTTTTATGCTTAATAATCCAATGTCTCCAATACTGAGGCTGAGAGAGATGCATCGGGTTTGGAGTTTGAAACTCCCATTCCCTGTTTCGTTAGGCCTTTAGTGTTTGCAGCATGCTCCTGACATGAGCTGTTGCTTTGTGCTCTGTTTTATTTCCCCCGCTCAAACTTTGACGATCACGGTGTTATTTCAGGGGTCGATGGGGAAAGCCAGGGTGTAAGCTTTGACATAAAGATCCTCCCGTCCTTTTTGCCTGCCATTGGAAAAGACCTTTGGAGGTCACTGGTGACCTTAAAACTCCAGAATTTAACTTTTCTTGTGCTTTTTATTTGCAGCTATTGTTATAAAGCATCCTCACTTTGCAAAAAACACAGTCTTCCCCTTATATTTCCAGCATGTGCAGCCTAGAAAGATTTGCAGCCTAGAGACAGAGCGATTTGCAGCCTGATATATTGCTGCTCTTTTGTTTCCAGGCTACTCAAGGAGGAGAGGATCTGGATAAAGATTTCACTGAGGAAACAATAAAAGAATACGATGGGAATTATTATGATAACTATTATGACCGAACAGTCTCTCCCGATATTGGCCCCGGCATGCCTGCTAACCAGGACACCATCTACGAAGGGGTAAGAGAGTTCATTTTCCATCGAGGGTAAGCCTAGTTCAAAATGTTTGTCTTCCCATAATTTATAGCACAGAGATTAGCAACGCAAAAAACAGTGAGACCATCTCGTTTGGATCACGCGTTTTGCACGAGGCGAGGAGGAGGTGCCCCGTTTCTTTTTTATACGAACATCAGCAGTCCTTCGGTTGCAGAAGTGGTCCCAGGATCTCCAGTTCCTGCTCGGAGCGGTGATGTTGATGCAGGCGATGTCCTCTTTGACTGGGTTTGTGTTTCCCTTGTGTGCTACAGATCGGTGGCCCACGGGGAGAGAAAGGACAGAAGGGAGAGCCTGCGATTATTGAACCGGTAAGGACCATCTGGGTTTTTTGGTGGGTTGTTTTTTTTTTCTGAAGGAATAAGGTACAAGGGGTATGTTTGGTATGGCTTGGTGCTCTCAGTGGTACAGCTGGGAGGAAAATTTCCCATGAAAGAATTACTTGGTTCATTTAAAAACTTTTAATACAAAATACTGTAATTACTATTTTTTTTTTTAAACTTCAAGAAGCAACCTAAATTATGAAGGAAGTGCAAAATTTCCCATGAAATGTCTCATATACCAAATAAAACGTAGGCCTTTCAGAACTGAAGCATCAGGCGGAGGGCACGTCTCGCCTCTGCAGAGGTTTGGAAGTGCCCCCGGCTCAGCAGCGAACCCGCTCCCCAGAGCACCCACAGCCGGTGGCCAGGTCATATCCTGACCTGAACTTGCAGCTTGGGGCCAGCTTTAATTGTGCAACTAATGGGTTCATCTCCGTGGAAGTAAAAGGGTTCTCCCTCCACACAGCTGCAGAAGAGGAGAGGTTTGCTCCTGCGCCTGCTCCAGGGTCCCGCTAGCTTCCCACTTTCAGAAAAACCCTGCATCGTCCTACGAGTGGAACCCGACGCTCTCTTTCTTTACGATTCTGCCCTGGCCTGTTTCTGAGCTTGTTTTTCTTTCTAAAAAAAAAAAAAAAGTTAGAAACTGCCTGTGCCCTCTGGAACCTGCAAAAAAAAAAAAAAAAAGTGGGTGCCCAACTGAGCATCCCCTTAGGCGAGGATGGAGCCGTTCCCCAGCCGCCCTGGCGATGGAGACGGCCGGTGTTTGCTCAGAGGTGCCCGTTGAGCAGAGCGAGCGGCCGTTGGTCGATGGCCGTCTGTCTGTCCCTCGCCGCGTGTCAGGATGCTGAGGTACCCCCACGCCTGCTCCTCCCCGGGGCTGGAAACGGAGCTTCGGGTCCTTGTAACCGCCTGCCCCGAGCCTCGTCCACGAAGGGCCGAGCGCGAGCTCGTTGCGCACCAGCGACTCAATTAACCTAATTTCGCTTGGCGGAGGGCCGGCGCGGCGCCCGGTGTTGCGGCGGCACTTCCCATCGCTCGGAGGCCTTTATTTTTCTTTTAATTCTTCCCTTCCCTTCTTTGCTTGATGCTTTTGCAGATAGCAAGGGGGGGGTGGGGAGAAGCTGGAGTGCAGCAGCGGGGCTTGAAAAGCCTGAACAAGTGCCTAATAAAAGCATTTCCAGCCTTTCCTTCCTTCTCTTCCTTTCTGGGTCTTGCTCTCACTCTGCAAACAAAAGGAGGAGCGAGTGATTTGCTTATTGGAGGTGTGGGAAGGGAGGGGGGCAGCTGAACCCCACAAAGATGATGGCAGCAACCCAGTCTGTCCTGTCCAGAACCAATCTTGAAATGCTACAAAGCAAACAAAATAGTTAAGTTTAATCATCCAGAAAGAATTTGGCTGCCTTTGCTATTTCAAAACACTAGAGCATGTATAGCTTTTGCCAGAAAGTAAACAAGACCAAATGCTGCCTTTTCCCTCTCCGTGCAGTTCCTCTTCAGCAGAGAGAAATTCAGATTTGCTGTGCTCTTCAGCGCTTTTTCTTTTTTTTTTTTTTTTTTTTTGATGGGAGCTGCAGCAGAGGGGGAATAAAAACCAAGCGCAGAAGTTGGATTCTGCTGGATTTTTCTCTCCTTTTCGTTCAAACCGCTTGTCCTTCAATCCTTGCTCTGTGCTGACGCTCACTGGAGGCAACTGGGCAGCACAGGCGCAGGGTGAGGAGGGATGCAACTGGGAATGGCTGGGAAACCCCCCTGCATCCCAGCTCTGCAGGTACCAGGCTGCTGTTATGTCCTCAAAGGCTTCTGTCTTTTGAGGGGGGCGGACCCTGGTGCTTGCACCTGCCTTTGGGGAGGGTTTAATCAGCCTTTGCGTGGCACTTTTGTTGCAACCAGCTTTTGGGCTGTTTCTGTGATATTAGCTTTGCTTGTGGGTAGCACCTGGGTGTTGATGGATGGAGTAGAAGCAGTGCTGTTTTCCCTGGGACAGTCCCAAATCCACGGTTTGCTCGCTACCCCCAAGGCCATCGCCCTCAGTGGCATCCCCCCACTGATCCCGGTCCCAAAAAACCCTCCCACGTTTCCATCGCTCCTGTTGATGAGCGGTCATATAAACAGCGGAGGTTTCTTGCCGAGGAGAATCTCCAGATGTCCCTAAAGCTAGAGCTCAACATAAACCAACACATAAATACGGGAAGATGCCAAGGATGTTTGCACCGCAAATTGTTTAATTCGCCCAGACTCTTCCCCCATGCAGAGGAGCGTCCCGAGGCTCTGCAGCTGCCCGTGGGAAGCAAAGCCTCAGCGCTCTGCGTGCTCGGACCATGGTAATTCTGGCACCCAGCACCCCAGAAAAGTCCTGGGGAGGTTTACATGGGCTGTGGATCTCTGCACCAGCCCAGAGACAATTACTAGTTTCTGTTTTGGAGCCTGTTGCACCAAAAACGTGCTATCTTTGGTCTCGATAGGGATGGATCTTGGGGTGTCCATATGGGGAAAGGTTTGCTGGGACCTCTGGGGTTTCCTGTGCAAAGTCCTCATCGCATGTCTCAAAAGGAGCCAGGCCTGGGGGACACCTTCTCCATCAGCGTAGCTTGCCTCTTCTTGCTACCCTCCAACAGCAAATAGCTCAAACTTAGCGCGCGTTGGAGGAATGACGTGTAGGGTTCACCCCTAATTCCCACCCAGAAGAGAGCGGAGTCTCCACGGCAGACAGTGAAACTGCTGTCAAAATGGGCATGGGGCGAAGTCCCTGACCTAAATTCTTAACTGGTGAAGAACGACTGCACAGGCGCTTCTGTGATGACAGCAGCAGAAAATTTCCCCTAACATATCCAAATGAAGCAGAAGCCAGATTTTAAATGAGGTGGTAATGAGTAGTATGGACACTGGGAAAAGACAGAAAATAGCGCTGGCCGTGCATTAGCGGTGCAGAAACATGCATCCTGCATGGAAGCAGGGATGGTTCACGGCAGCATGTTTTACCCCTTTTTTTTTTTTTTTTTTTGCTCCTCTGGGCTTGGAGACTGTGTCTTTTGGGGCAGGAATGCCTGGATTTTCCTCTAGATGTTTCAGATTCGTTCAGCTCAGCCCTGTCTGCTGTAGTGGCTGCCGTGGGGTCAGCTGAGGCTTTTGGCACCCGAGCCTGAGCCCAGGAGTCAGGCCAAGGGTGACCTGAGACCAGCGCCTGCACTTGCTTCCTCTGGGCTTCTCCCATATGAGCCGACTGCTTATCTACAGATTTTTACAGGCTGATTTCGTCCCATAGGAGAAATGTCCCTGTTTGCCACAGATGAGCTGGCAAGTGCCAGGACTGCTTTGGCTCGACCTGGGTGCTGCTGGGGGCATGGTCACTGGTCCAGAGATAAAAGGGCAGTGCTCGCTATGGGGCTCTTCCCAACAGATCGTCCTGATGCCTTCTGGAAAGCATTTGCCAGGTTTATTGGGAGGTTTCTTTCCTGCCTCTTACATACCCATGAGGGGGGAAAAAAAAAAAAAAGCTCAATTCTACTGAGTACATGATAGACCTGATTTAAAGTTATGACAAAATATTTAGATTAAAAGGAATGGAATAACATTATTCTACCATTTTGCCCACACAGTGATTTCCTAGGTACACAGAGTAAATCACAGCATGCAGTCTGCTGGGAAAGTAATTTGAAAAAAAACCTTGCAATTTGATTATTAACATTTTTTTTAAGCTGCTTGGGTGTAGAAACAGCTTCTTCCTGAAGAGAAGCTCTCTTCCCACTCCAGCACCATCAAGCCTGGCCATGCCCCAGGGTTTGCCCTTTGCCTGGCCTTGAGCTAATGGAGCAGGGTCGTGGTTAGGAAGGTGACCACATGCTGGAGCGAGGGTGGGCTGGGTGCTGAGGGAACGGGCTGTTTTGCCATGCCCTGCGTGATTCAAATAGATGGTATTTCGCTTTTCAATGGTCAGTGCCTTTTGTGCCTCTGGCAACGGGGACATCACCCAGAGAGAGTGGAAACCCTTTGGCTCTGGGATGCCCAGACCTAGCAGCAAGACCTGAAAAATTTAAGAACAGATAAAGCATTGGGCTTTCCAGCCCTGTAGTCAAAGTGACTTTAAAGATGTGCCTTGCTAATCATGTCTTTTTTTTTTTTTCTTCCTCTTGCTTAGGGTATGCTGGTAGAAGGCCCACCTGGTCCCGAAGGCCCAGCAGTAAGTGGCACCTTACACCTTGCCCCGAAGGATGCGCGCAGCTCCGGGGTGCGGGATGCACGTGGAGGGCTCGGCACACAGCCGTTCCCGCGCTCTATTGCTTCCATATGCCACGCATGTGTACAGAGCGCTTCGGGGTTGATTTTTCTGGTGCAAAAATAAACAGCAAGCTCTAATTCTTTTCCTGCTTGTTGTACAAATGTTACAAATAATATGTTTTCCTTTATTGGTTTACTGGGTTTTTTTCTGTCTTTTCTATGCTAGGGCCTTCCAGGACCTCCAGGACCAACTGGACCTGTGGGCTTAATGGGTGACCCTGGGGAGAGAGTGAGTACCCACATTGTTGTTCTCTTTGGCTGAAGCCTTCTGTTGCTTTGTGTGTGCTAAGTGGGACTGCGGTGCACTGCTGGAGCCCTAAAATACAGCTCATCCTGTAATAGCAAAATCTTTATGAGTCAGCCCCAGAGGGGCTTATGGTAGGGCACAGGGCAGACCTTTGCATCCAGGGACGAACTGCTGGGGAACAGCCGTGCTAGTCGAGTGCATTAAGCAGTTTTCTCCAGGTTAAAACCAAGAGTAAGGCTGGCAAACCCTCTGCTCTCTGCGCCCTTTGGCATGTGGCTGCTCCTTCCAGTGCAGGAGCTGGGCTGTGGCAATGGGAAAACAGGATGAGCAAACACACAAAATAGCCATTAGCACAGTAAAATGAAGTTCAGCCACGATTTTGCGTCCTCATTCCAGCTGGTGTCGTGAGTCCTGGCAGAGGGTTTGGGTTTAGTTGGGTCCAGGATGGTCCCAGGATCGTGCCAACACCACTGCTGCAGGTCTTTCCTTAGACTTGTTTTGTCTCCCGGACTGCTCCCGGTGGGAAGGCAGCTCTTGTGCAGCACCTCACCTTTTCTGTAGGTGGATTATTGGTCTGTACCGGCAAGCACTAGAGACTGATTTATGTGCTTTAGCAATGCAGTAACTTAGGTATTGCGTGTTTGGTTTTGATGTTACTTTAAATCAGTTTTGTCCCTAGCAGCCACTGCTTTGTTAACTGCTGCCTGCAGAAGCTTCCAGTTTCAGGGTGTCTCATCAAAGGCAGGTTCTCCCAAGCACTTTTGTGGACTGTGACCCCAAATCCTATAGTTTAACACCACGCTTTAGTCAGAGTCGCGTATTTATTCGTTATTGCTCAGTCCTCACCTGGGATCAGGAATGACCTGCGTTTTGGGAGCTGCTGAACTGGAGCCACAGATCAGCAAGTGGTGCACAAGCACCATTCGAGCAGCCATCTGTGTGCTTGGCAATGCCGAAAACTAAAACCCGCTCTCCTCGCTGCCCGAGCTGAGTCTCTGAAGCGACTCTCATACCGATACGCTCCTCGCTTGCTTTCCTTCACCCACGGTTCAAGTCTATTCCCCTTTGCTGGCAGAGGCAGCCAGGCAAGCGGGTACCTGTGCACAGATGGAGACCACACTCCCCGGGCTACATGCCGCTCCCAGCCCTGTGCCCAGCGGGAATTTTGGCCTGGCATCTAGTGGAAGATTCACCATAGCACAGATGGGCTCTGGCTTTGCGCAGAGGCCAAGGTGAGATCAGCCTCGGCTGCCAGAGCAGCTCGGTTTGGGGCTGAAACTAGAGGAGTGCATGCAGTGCCCTTGAGCGATGCTGGTTTGGGTGATGGAGCACCAAAATTGGGGCTGTGCTGGCAGAAGAAGAGCGGTTTCTGTCTCAGCCCAGCGGAGCGACGTGCGGGTCTGCGGGCTGCTGCAGCCGCGGCACGGGGTTACACGTGTACCAGCAGCAGTCGTCCTGCATGAGTGAATTCATTGATTTCAGCAGGTTCGTGTGAGCAAAACAAATGGACCTTGGAGCATGACACCGTTTCAGTGCCTTGGTGTGCATCTTGATGTCAAGCGCAGTCAAATATGCTTTCAAAATAGCTTCTCGTGTACCCCAGCAGCCCTAATGCCAGCCTCCACTTGTGGCTTGCTGTGGCCTTGAGGCATCCTGGCGGTCCCGTTAGCAAAAAGGGCACAAGATGTGCCTACAGGTGGGTTCCTAAAGGCAGACTTGGCTGGACGTCTTTTTCCAAGAGTTTCTCCTGGAAAGCGCAGGAGGGAGGAGAGCAGCAGCACAGGTCACAGGAGGTATGCCCCTACACGCACCGTCCCGCTGCTGTCAGTGCTGTCACCCAGCGAATGCAAAATACCTTTCTGAGGAAGGGAGTGCTTATCAGCAAACGCTTCCCTAATCTCATCACTGAGGTCCCGAGCAGGTTTTTCTGGCAGATAAGGCAGCCCGCTACCTGTGGCAGGCTTCCGTGTACCGCAGCATCCTCCACCGATCCAGCAGTTGGTTTCCAGATAGGGAACTGCATCCCATTTACCTCCTGGGTGCCCAGGAAGGATAAACTGGCGTCACCCAGGCTCTCTGTGTTTGTTAGGGCTTCCTACTCTTGTGGCAGATTTTGGTTGAATTCTGCCCAGAGAAGTTGGGAAAAGCTGATGACCAGGTTCAAATGGGAAGGTCTGGCTCGATAAGAGGTGGTATGCTGTTCTGATGTGTGTCTTAGCACAGCTAATTGCTGTGACTGCTGTTAAGCATTCATGTTGTCGCCTTGCTTATCTTCCTTTTTTTTTATTAATTTCTTTTTTTCCTTAATTGAGTAACCTAAGACCCAGAAGGAATAGGAGGGAGAATTCGCTCCCTTGCAGAGGATCAGACAAGATCTCTGCGCTACCAAGGATCTCGCCTTAGCCTCATTCTTAATGCTGGAGTGATGCCAGAGGTTTGCCTTGGCTTCCTCTGCGGTCTCCATCAGGTGTGCATCAAACCCTCTGGTTTTCATTTCTTCTTATTCCCAGCCTGGCTGTGGGCACAGCAACATCAGCTGAGGCACCTCTGGAAGTGACCAAGCACAGTTATAAGCCAGGATGTAGGAAGGGATGTATAAAAATATGAAAACACCAATTAGAAAGGATGAATATTTTTCCCCAAGTCCTTCCTGACCTGGCTCTCTGCGTGGGTTAAGTGGAGACTGAGCCACTGTGCCTTAACTTACAGAGGCTTTTTTTTAAGCTGGTGTTTACCCCTCCCTTCTCCCCTCTGCTTTTAAAATCCAGCTGTGTTCCCTTTTCTGTCCTATGCGCCCTTGAGCTGTTGTCCTTCCCTAGCACTGCCCTTGCCATCATCCCCCCCCACCCCCCACCCATGGAGATGGTTCTCCATCCCACCTGCTCATCAGCAATAAGCAAGAGATGCGAAACTGCCCTTCTGCAGTTTGATGCTCTTCCAAATTACCGTCCCATCGGGGTGGATTTGGGACCCCCTGGGGCCTGGCTGCCTTCCCTGGAGGCACGGGCAGGAGGGGTTGGGTTCCCAGCTTTCCTGCCCGCTGGAGGACAAAGCAACCAGCTGGCTCCAAACCTTCATTATTCACCTCCCCAGCCCGATGACAAGCATGTTGCAAAATACAACCGCTGAGAGAAGTAAAATCATTGCTGGCCTGCACTGGGAAGCGTCTGCTGCGGTTTTAAGGTGCGTGTACTTGAGGAGATTACTCAGGTGTTGGGGCATTCTTGTGGCAATGACCCCAACCTGGGCCCTGGGGTTTTGTTTTGTTTTGTGTTTGTTTTTTTTTAATTAAGGCTTTTTGTTGCCTTGTTGCTCCCCGGGGACTTGGCTGGAGTCTGCTGGCTGCTGCATGCCCGCATGCCCCCTGGAGCATTGCCGTAAAGACCCCCACCTCATTTACACTCCTGGTGTATTTATTGTTTTATGATGGAACAGTAATAACGTTTCTTGTGGTTGTGACATGATTGAGAACGAGAGGCCCTGACTATGCTCCATCGATTGATGCCTGCAAGCTCAGAAAGTCAATACGCAGCTGCGGGCTCAGCCCGTGGCCAGGAGCCAGGGCCACTGCTCCGAGAAGTTGGCTTAACCCTTGAGACACCGGGGTTCTGGTTCCTCCCGCACTACCCCGGCAGAAGGACCAAGGGAGGGCTCTGCATCCTTAGGTGTCGGACTTCCATAGAGGATGGGCAAGCTGGGCAAGGTCCCGGCAGTGGTTTGCATCTTGCAGTAGTCTAGGATCAGTCAAAAGAGTTGTGTGGCTTCATCAGGCTCTTGGTGGATCTTCATCCTGCGTGGGTCCTACACGTTGCCCAGCTTTCTCTTCTTCTCCCCTTGATGCGCTGCTTCTGCTCCAAAGAATTCAGTTACCTGGCAGGATGGATGCTGACCCTGGTGACGAGGGAGTCTGTATTTCTGCCATTTATCCAGGCAGATGCAGATATTTGCTGGCCAGGCTCCTCTTGAATGGCAGCGCAAAGCCAATCAGCAGCAGACACGCTGTCCCCGATGATGTTGCTCCACACCCTGAAATGAAAGGCGTAATTTGCATTCTAGCACAAACGGCACATCCTGCTTTTCTGAGTGTCCAGAACAGAATGTAATACAACATATTGTGCATAGAGAAGTGATGAACTTGCAGAGCCAGGAACTGCAACTGTATTAAAATACTCCTTTTCAATTAGAGCAGCTCCTCTTTTAATTTGTTTATTATTAACCCTGCGTATAGCTCATGAATTTACATGACACTTATATGTGTACAGTGAGGAACATTTCCTATGCCTGCATCTGATAGAAAGACTTTTTATTTGCAATCAAGCAGGTGCACTGAATTAATATACCAACAATATTCAGCTATGTTAATATTGGCCAACACTCATTTAGCTCTGTTTTATTCATCATGTCAGTTTGTTCATTTATCCCAGTTATTTTACAACGCGAAGAAGAGCTTGCGTCACCGGCAAAGCTGCAGAGCAGCCTGTTTGTGGGAGGTTTCAGAGGACTCATCTGGGGGGAGGGAGGTTTAGGATGACTTAGGTTTCTTTGAGCAGTGGGAAGAAGGAAATACGGCACTTAGGAGACCAGAGAGCTGTTTCATGGGTACTCCAGACTGGAATGAGGAAAGTGGGAAAAATGTGCTCCTTTGAACGAGATGAGCTGCAGCATTAGAGCAAACTGCAGCTCTGTCAGCGACCCCACTGTGTGTTTGGAAATCTGGGGTGTCTGGGTGCTCTGGGCTTGATCAACATGCCTCTGGGGCAAGGCTGGTCGCAAAGCAATAGCTGTGTCTTCCAAGACCATGCAGTCATTGCATCCCAATGGACTTAGTCCCCCTGAGGACAGTTTTGCATCTCAGAAGTGTAATAGGTCCCTAAAACCCTTATTGGGGTTCGGAAAGTCTTGACGTTTTCAGGGTGCCCTTTTTTCCCCTCAGAGGGCAAGCACTGCCTTACCTAGAAGACCCCAAATACTGTGAGAAAGATCTTCTGTTGCATAATTTTCTGACCAGGGCTGAAAATGGCAGAAAAATAATCCTAGAGAGAAACACTTGAGGCAAATTTTGAGGCTCAATACTGTAGGCTGCTGGGCACCACTCTGTCTGTCACTGTCTGCTACTCAAGGAGCCCTATAGCACTAACACACTGAGGTTTCAGTTTAAATGTTCCCTTGAAATATTGCATTAGTGTTTGCACTCAGCATGGCATTTTAGAGCACTGCACCAAATGAAAGTTGAAGTCCCCATCCCTGGCTGCTATATATCAGCAAATCTCTATTTACATAATGAGAGTGACACAGATTTATACCGAGAGTCTGGCATGCTGCATTTCTTAAAGGCATTCATGAATTTAAATTTACAAAGTGCTTTATGGGTTTGATTTCCCTCCACACCATTGCCCCCCGCTGCTCCACCCCACAAGGAAAAGACCTCACACACCCAACCTGAAACAAAAAGAGGCGCTTATGTATAAAAACATTGCATCAACATTTGTCAGGCAGAGTACATACAGAGAGATAAACAAGCTCATTCCCGATCCATCATCTGCAGGACCGGAGTTAAAGGAGAAGAGAGAGAGAGAGGGAAGAAAGTTTATTATATAAAATGAGTCTGGCCTAAATTATTTATTGTGCTTCTGCTCCAACAGATGGGACTGCCCTCTGCACCTCATCAGCGGAGTCAGGGACTCCGGTGTCGGCCAGACTAAGTAAACAGCATGAACGCAACATCATGAGCTTGTCTTGAAAAATGGATGGGCTGGTGTGTTATGCAGTCTCCCTTCGGTGCTGAGGGAGCTGCTGGGTTTTTTTGGCTGATAAATCACTGGCTGCAGCGCTGTCTGCTGCAGCACTGGGAGCAGCGTTGTTATTCCGGGCCGGTTGCGGTGCAGACCTCGGCTCCTCATCCACGGCGCTGCTCTGCCCTGTAATTGTGGGGCAGGTCCAGCCGCAGCCCGGCCAGAGCGATGCCTGGGTTGGGGCAGGGTGGAGTAGTGGCAGCTCTTCACCCCCACCCTGGTGCTGGGCTCTAATTTAGTCCTTGAAACTTTGGCTTGAACGTTTTGGGTTCCTTTTTAAGAGGGAGATGATGAGGGAAAAGTTAAGCTGAACATGGCATAAAGGGAATGGAAGAAGAGGGACCAGGGAGACGTGAAAGATGCAAAGAGACGTGCCAAGATCTCGCTGGAAGACGGTGGGGCAAGGATAACGCGTCAAATGTTTTGGTTCAGTTGTTTGTGTTTTTTTAAATGTCCTGATTTTTAGGGACTTTGTTATCTATTTCTCTTTCCCTCCTCCCTTTCCCACCTTTATCCATCTCCCTTTGCCTTGCGGGGTGAGCGTGCAACTTTCTGGGGCAAGGTCTGGCTCTTTTGTGTCCCTGTAGCGTGCCCGTATATGTCTGTGATTTGTGGCAGGGTTTTATTTTTACTTTTGTTTGGTGTCTGCACAGGCTGGAGGGCTTCAGGCAGTTTGAAGAGAGTAAAAACTAACATTAGGTGTTTGTTGCTTGCCCTTCCAAGAGCTTTGGTTCTCCGCAGATAGATTTATTATCGGTGTTCGCTAAACAGGGCAGCGTCCAAGTCCTCAACCTTGAGCTGTTGGCCAGGCAGTCGTGTCTGTCTTGCCATGAAATGAGCACCAGGGCTCCTCTTGCCCTCACTGGGATGTGATCAAGTCACTCTTGCCTTCAGCTCCTTAAGCTGGTGTGAAAATTGCAATTAGGCACGCACATTGAGTAGTTGGATGTCATCCTCATTTGCATGTAGGATTTCTGGATGGATGTGCGAATTTGGGTTAACTTAAATTTTTTGCCAAGTACACAGTTGGGAATACAAATAATCTATAGGCTGTCTTAGGAAAATTGCCCATATTTGATTATTTATAGCTTCATCAATAGATCTTTTACTGCATACTCATTTCTTTAGTATAAGTTAAAGATACTCAACTGATGTTAATCAGCACAGCTCCATTGAGATCCTCAGAGTTTTACTGATTTAAAGCTGCTGACAGGATCACTCCGTTGTAGATGGAAGTAGCCTCATAGGACTTAAAAAAAAAAGACAGAAGAGAGAAAAATGGAATGACCCAGGTGACTGAACATGTATGGAAAAGTATTTATCTTTCCACGTGTCTGTCTCACTGACCTGAGTTACAAAGTTTCATATGCTTTTTTAATAGGCTTTAAGAGACCCAACTAAACATTGATTCCGTTAACTTGGAACATTGGAAAGACCATTATTGCTCACTCGAAAATTGCATATGGCAGACCCTGGAAATATGGGGGCCAGGACGTAAGAAGAGGGAATTACTAAGAAAAATCCTGTGTGCTTACAGATGTGCTTCCACAAAATTTGCCATAGCATTGGGATGCCTTGCATGCTCAATGCCTGTCTGTCAAGATAGGGAGACCTTTGTATTGTGATATATGCCTTTGCAGCTATGACTATTTATACATGGATATGACTAAAAGGATGCTATAGAAGTTTATTTTTATTTTTTCTTCTTGTAGGGACCACCTGGTCGCCCAGGTCTTCCAGGAGCAGATGGTTTACCAGGACCACCAGGGACAATGCTTATGTTGCCTGTAAGTACAAGTGTAACTAAAAAAAGCATTTAAACGAGTTGGGCTTCTCGGCTTTGCTACTGCTTGGTGCTTGTTCTTGTAGAAGTTTCCCATCTCTTTTACACCAAGGACACATCTTCCTTGGTATAAAAGATGGAACCCGATGGTTCCCTTTGTAAATTTACTTTTTGCAAAGCACTGTATCTTCTTCACTGGTCAAAAGCACAGGGCAGGTAGGTTAAATTTTCCAGAAGCAATGAATAAGCTTAAGTGATTCTGACTGACCGTGGTGCTGGAGAGTGAAAATCATGAAAAAGCGATTGAAGACACCTCCAAGGGCCCAATTTCCAGGCAGAACCCTCTCTCCTATGGTGAAGAACCTCTAACAGCTCTTCAAAGCAGGTGCCAAAATTATGAGCACCTGAACGAACTGGTCCCTTTTGATGACCAGTGGTTAATTTGCGTTGTTTTTTTTCTCCTACATGAAGTTAGCAAGTACCGAGTCAGCCTTCTTGGTCCTGGGATGCTAAAGGAACGGTTATATTTTGTGTCTGCTTTGATGTGAGAAAGCCTTAAGGAAACCAGCTGCTGAAAATAAGTGGTTAGGTACCAAAGGGAAAGAGTCTTTAGTGAAAAACCGCAGCACTCTTGTACGGGCTCCACATGGTAGGGTGATACTTGCGTAGGTTCCTGGCAGGGTGCCTAGGACAGCCTGGGCCAAGTGCTCAACATGGAGCTTAGCTGGCCATTACAATACATTTGTTGGCCCCTACAGTAACCAACCGTAGGCCTATAAATTGCATCTCTTTGAATCTGCTTGCCAAGTTTGTGTGGTCGTATACCTAGCGCCAACCAAGCAAAATGCAGAGGTGAAATGGAGGGGAAAGAGCTGTCCAAGTAGGTTCTGCAGCCTGGAGAGTCCTTCTTGCAAAACGCCAAACATACATGCAGCTGAGGCAGGAGAAGGGTGTGTGTCCTGGAAAGTGAGCTTGTAGCTGTTGGGGGTGGAAGAGGCAGAAGAAAACATTCAACTCCTTCCCTTTCAAGTTTTGGAAAATAAAACATTAATGCTCGGGTTGGTTGTTTTTTTTTTAAATCCTTTGTGTGCTGAAGGATCCTGGCTTGAACAGTAAGCCAAACTTTGTTCTTTGAAGCGCGCTGCCACACTCGAGAAATACAGCCTTTGTCCTGGGGCAAACAGGCAGCTACAGCCAAATAACCTGATGCAACCCCATCTCCGGGGGTCTCCTGGCCAACAGCATCCACACGGGGAGTATCAGCCCCGTGAGAACTTTGCATTTAGTTTTGAACGGCGGTGCGTGAGGTCCTCACAATTCACAGCCTACAATCCCTCTTATTGTGCGTTACTTCGAGCTGGCAGGGTTTGCCGTGCGGGTAGGGACGTGGGAAACGGTCGGTTCGTGCCGGCGAGCTGGGTGACCTGAGAACACGATGGTTAATAGGATGGTCTGGAAGGACCGCGATGGGGTTGGGTCAGTCGTGCTGAACGGAGTCGTTTAGGCTAGGATGAGGGTGGAGGGACAGCGACCCTGTGACCTGCTTTCTCCATCTTGTTCCCGTCAGTTCCGCTTTAGTGGAGGAGGAGATGCTGGCTCTAAAGGACCTCTTGTTTCAGCCCAGGAGGCCCAAGCCCAAGCCATCCTGCAGCAGGCCAGGGTAAGTGAAGGGCGGTGGGGATGTCTCTTGCAGCAGATACCCAAGGAAGCGGAGGAGGACCAGAATAAACATGTCGGAGGAGATGTCTTCATGCTCGCACCATCCGTGGCGCTGGTGGTGGTAACAGCCTCTCATCTGAGGTGGAGTCGCTTGCCTGGCTTGAGGTGGTGCCATCTGGATGACTTGGCCTTTTACTGATGGCCAGCAATAGGCAAGGGCCTAGAAATGTGTTTTTAAATTGCCTACAGACCTCGGACCAGACCTTCTGCTGGTGCCGGTAGACATAGACCTGTTGGCTTCAATAGTGTTTGATGTTTATGCTGACAGTTTTAAGAGTCTATATGAACACTTGTGGTGTGTGCTGTAGGGGTTTTCTTCCTTCCTTTTGGGTTTTTTTTGCTTGTTTGTTTGGGTTTTTTCCAGTAAATTGTAATAATTGCGCATACGTCACAGATGTAAGCTGTTCCCAGCTCCACAAATCTCAACAGGCAGACTGCAATTTTCTTCAATATTTTTATTTGGAAATACATGATGACTATCCATGCAGCCTTTTTTACCTTGGATGACCTTATTGATTGATGATCAAATAATCCCTGGCGGTGTTTATTATGTAGGCTCGCTGGTGAAACAAGATCGGCCGTGCACATTCCCAGTACAACTCCTCTTCCCTGCCTAGATGAGTACCTTAGCGTATAAGGCTTCGTACTCATCTGTTCAAAATAAAACTTCATTTCTAGCCAGTACAGCTTTGGAATTTTTCTTCCACGAGTGCTTGTGTGAAGTTACGTTTGATCACTGACATGTTAAAAGCAGAGGTATGAGAGGCACAATTACAGCAGGAGGGAACACGTGGGGACCCCACAAGTGCCCTCCTGCTGTGTTTGCCCTGATCTTTGCCCAGGAGGGACCAAATTCTGGCTGTAAGCACATCCTTGCAGTAAAGAAGAAAATGTAAGATAGTTTAAGGGGGCAGTTTGCAAAGGGACGCAGCTTTGGGGGCATTGCTCCTCTCCCTGCCAAACGCAGTCATCCAGGCGCAGAGCTTAGGTGTCCGAAGCCCACATCTGTCTGCAGCTGGGATGTGTGGCTCGGACGTAGCCCGTCTGTTATTCAGAGCTGTTGGCGGTCGCTTTAGCACAGACTTTTTGGGCTGGTCTGCTGAAATAGGCTAAAAAGCAATTTATTTCACCCTTTTGGGTTTATAACGAGGGCTTTGTCTCAGCTGGGTCTATTCGGGTTTCCATCCAACTCCCCTTTTACAAAGGGGTTTGATTTTATACATATTCAGGTAGACTCCAGGGCCCTGATGCCACCAGCCACTGCATTTTCCTGTCCGTTAACCTTGTGCTGACAATAATATCCGTGGATTATGTTTCTGGTGTTACCATGTCAGTCTTAATTTCAAGGCTGCCTACAGTTCTTCCATCAGTGTTTTATTTTGCTGGGAAATAGGGGTTTTGACCAGATGAACATTTCATGAGAAGCAGCTGCTTTCTCAGACTCTCTGCTTTTGTTCTTTTTTTCTTCTGCCTGTTGAAAATTGTGACTGTTAAGAAAAAACAAAGAACCTCCCTCCCCTTACTCAGAGTCCCTTTTCTCTGTTTTTTCTAATTTTCAGTTTTTGGGAAAAAATTAAAAACACAAACAAATCCTGGGTGACTTTTGGGCTGTGGATGGAAACCTGAATATTTCCATAAAGGAAAAAAAATCTATTTCTTGGTCAACGTCAACCTATTGTCAGACAATTTCAGCTGAAAACCCTGATACCGAAGCAGAAAGGGAAATAAATGACGTTTACCTTTTTTTTTGTGGGGAAGTTACAGGATATGGCAGGAATGGAAAAGGAGTCCTGCAGGGAGGAGGCTATCTTCTTTCCTTTTGGGGGGTTTGTTTTTCTTGTTATCGTTGTTGTTAATTGCATTATTAGGTTGATTTATTCCCTTAAAATTTGGCTTTCATTAGACACCAAACATTGTCCCAGCCGGCACTGTTTCAGAGCATCTCCCTTTTAATGGGGTGTTGTAAAAAGATGCCACATAATCTAGCATTTGTGCAATATTTATGCCATTCCAAGTGCAATCATGGGTAGATTTTAATTACTGGAGTACACAGATAATTACAACTCTTTTAAAGTGTTGAATTGTCACGAGGGAACAAATTGTCCGAGTGATGTTTTAAAGTGCAGACCAGCCCCATTACCCACCGTGGAAATTACTGACTTGATACATGGTTACATGACTCCTTAATTACTGAGCTAAAAGCCCCCTGTTGCAAATAGAAATGTCATGCTAGGATATTAAATAGTAACAAAAAAAAAAAAAAAAAAAAAAAAATTTTTCTGAAATTTAACTCCTAGGATCATAAAGAAAAAATCCTCCTAAACTGAACTACGATCATAAATACATGGGAAGAAAACCCCTATAGCCTGTCCAGATAAAGTTTTGATATCTACCTTGAATAATTTGTTGCCAAAAGCATCCATTTTATTGTACCTATATGTGATGATGGAAAGGGGATCTGACCTGCAGAGGCAGATTCTCATCTGGTTTAAATGCAGGTAACTCCTCACCCCCCCATCTGCCCTGGGTCTGCGCCAGGGTGCGTCTATAGGATTTTGTACTTTACGTGCGCAGTGCAGAGTGGGTGTACGGGGGGAAGGATGCTCACAGGCAGACGGGGTGTAGGTCCATACGTCCTCTCAGCAAACCCATGCATCGTCCGGGGGCTTTGCCCATTTGTGGATGCAGAAAGGAGTTGGTGGGACAGCAAGTTGGACTTTCTTGGGTCAATTCACGGAGAGTATGGACATTGCTCCAAGGATTTGTGGTTCTGATGTGGCTGGTGGTGGGATGGTGGCTTTGTCCCATTGCAGCGACGGAGCAGAGACACCGACTGAGCGACTTTTATTTTTGTTGCAGCTGGCGCTGAGAGGACCAGCGGGTCCAATGGGTCTGACGGGGCGGCCGGGTCCCATGGTAAGTGAACGGGCAAGCAAGGACGGCGCAGGGCCAGCTGGTGCTGGCTCCGTGGATGCTCTGGGTTACCTGCACAAATAGCTCTTTCTTAACTTGGTATGAAACTTCCCTCTGGCCCTGTTGTGGAAAAAAATGTAATAAATCACGTTCTCTGTCCAAAGGGGCCCCCGGGCAGTGGAGGACTAAAAGGAGAAGCT
Source organism: Haliaeetus leucocephalus (assembly GCF_000737465.1). Classification (NCBI taxonomy): domain Eukaryota; kingdom Metazoa; phylum Chordata; class Aves; order Accipitriformes; family Accipitridae; genus Haliaeetus; species Haliaeetus leucocephalus. The sequence goes on along the minus strand of NW_010972742.1, from coordinate 2,910,367 downwards.
GGAGAAATGGGACCTCAGGTGAGAATGGGTAAATTGGGTGACCGGGGGGGTCTGGGGGGAACGAAGGCACGGAGCAGCCAGTCCTGCTTTAGAGGTTGTTGTGAAGGAGCGATTCAGTAACCCAATGCCAGCTGAAAGCAGGAAGGTGTGGAAACATCTGTTTTGTATATAAATGCCCCTTCCAGTATCCAAATGCAGGCTCAAGACGTAATTTTAAGCCAACAGTGTAAAATTCTGCAGGTGGTAGTTCTTTTCTGCAAAGACATCCGCGGAGGAGTCCTGTAAATACGAGATAGGTTGGAGTGTGGGGAGTTCGCTAATGCTCAGAAAATTGTCCTTCCAAGCCGTAAATCCTGTATTAAGGGAAAGTTCCCATTTTCTAACGGTGGGGGAAGTGATTTGTCTCCACCACATGGAACTGCTTGCAGGGCGCAAGCTTCCTCGTGGATAAACGCGTGCAATTCCTGCCCAGAGATGCTCAGTCCTGAGCCTTTCCTGTGTGTTTTGAACCGCAGGCTCTGCTCGAGGGGTTCACGTCCCATTTTTGTAGCCCTGGTGACCCCGACAGCCCCAGCAGCGCCTGATTTTCAATGCCAGCAGGCACTGGGTTGGTCTGTCTGTCGTGGCTTTAGGTGATGGCATTTTTTCCTCTCTCCTTGATGCCTTACAGGGTCCACGAGGCATCCAGGGTCCTCCCGGTCCGGCAGGAAAACCAGGCCGTAGGGTGAGTGTCCCGGGAGCTGCGCTGACGACTGCATTAAGTACAATTTCTGCTAGAAATCGTTTCCGCTGCCAAACAATTTCTGAGCACCGAGAGCGTTGCACAAGAGCAGGCTGGCAGCCAGCCGGTGGCTTGTCCAGGACCTCTCTGTCCATCTGGGCAGACACAAATGAGGATGAGAGTTAAAAGCTGGATGGTGTGGAGAGAGCTGCAACTCCATGCTTCCCACTCTTTTGTCGTCTTTTGGTTTTGTTTTTTTTTTTTTTTGCTCTGTGGCATCGAGGTTGTAGCTGCATAAATGCTCTGGGCTGGTTTGGACAGTCCCCAAGTCTCAGTAGTGCACAAGGAGGATCCAGTCCCTGGAGGGTTTCTGGAGCTGGGATAAATCGTGCTCACTTGCTCTGTCAATATCCCCGATGCTGATTTTTATTTTACGCCATCCTCTGGCTCATCGTGATTTGGCTTGCCAGAGGAGGAAATGAGAAAGTCTTTTGTATGCCCCAGTTCTGGCTTCCTTAAAAAAAAATTTAAAAATTATCTCATTTCAATTCGTGGACATTGTCATTAGCATAACTTAAAATGTGCTGGAAGATAATTATTTCAAATTAAAATCAATGACCATGTCCCAGCATCCCACGTAGTGAAGCAGCTTCGTTGCCGTTTGTTTCACACCCCTCATTAGCACCAGGCTGAGCCCGGGATGCCGCTTCAAAACCAGACCAGCAGTTTTTTCCCTCGCCAAGGGAAGCTGCTCCCCAGCCGGCGAGCTCTGACTTAAATAAAACTTCACTCGGCCACAGACCAAAGAGCAGATGTCCCTGTGGGTCCTGCCTTACCCTTTGTATTTGACTTCGCTTTTCTCTGTTGCAGGGACGAGCTGGCAGCGATGGTGCCCGGGGAATGCCAGGCCAGACAGGACCAAAGGTAGCACCACGGATTTATGTGATTTTGGAATCTGCATCTGCGTTTTAGCAAGCATGAACTGAGGGACCCTTGGCAGAAGGAGCCCACCTTGCTTAGAGGAGGTTGTTGAAATGGTCCAGCAACTCCTGTGAAGTCATGGGCTCCACATTTGAGACAGGGAAGTTAAAAACACACCTGGAAGGCAGAATAACTATCTTTTCTTTTCCTTTTTTTTTTTTTGATGCAAATTTTTTAAATTGCTGGATCCTCTTAAGAATGAAATATGCTCCCTTGGCTGCAGTCGTAGAACAAATACTTTGGAATCCCAATTACGAAAAACAAACATGAATGAGCGGTTGGAAACGTCCTAAAATGTAACTACCAAAAAAATACCTATTAACTGGGTGAGGAAATGTAGAAGGTGTGGTGAGGAATTTTAATGCCCTGTATTTTTATTTGAGACAAAATCCCTTCATGCAGCTGTGATTTGCTGGTATTATCAAGCAAGAAAGAAGCTGTGCCACTGAAATTGAATGCAGAGAAAGTTTGCTCAGGGAATCACGTATTAGAAGGTTTAAGTACTTTATTATGTAGATACTTAAAGCTGGAATAGATGGGGGGTTTTGATACAGAGACAGGAGACTGCAAATCATTTATCCAGTAAAGTGCTTTAATGAGTGTCGACTGCCCTCAAAGGAGTGGATGCCAGGGAAGAAGGGAAAACAGAATAACGAGCAGTGCTGGAAAGGAGAAGGAAATTTGCTGTGAGCAGAGACAGAGCGATGCTCTAGGGCCTGCCAAGAGCAAAGAGCTGTTGGTTACCCTGGGTGTATCTTGGCCAGCCCGATCCGTCCTGTGATCTGCTCAGGTGTAATCGACTTTCCTTTCTTTGCTAATAGGCAAAGGATCTGTGGAAGAGAGGAGCAGGTACTATTTTCACATGCCATTAGAATGTGAAAATAGTACAGAATGTAAAAAGGGACTTTCCTATCTCCTGGGTGGTGCTTGCTGCCTTCTGCCCTGGGTGTTAGGAGATGGCATCACCCACAATTTGTAAACGCCCCTGTGTCTTCTCTCTCTTCCAAAGAGTTGAGGCTTTTGGGAAAAGGCTGTCTCTGTGCATTCCTGTCCCCATTTCCCCCTGGAACATAGGAGACTGGAATAGGGCACAAGTTTGGAGAGAAACCCTGTTGCAGCTTGCCCATGGTTCACCGTGAACTCTCCAAATACCGACCCAGAGGAGCTGCGTGGGCATGGGCGAAAACCCCGGGAAGGCAGGCTCCTGCTGCCCACCTGCTCTAGGACTAACGGGGTTTTGCTTTTTCTTCCTCACACTTGAATTCCTCAGAGTTGCCTGTTTCCTTTGGGGGCATCCAGGGACGCGGGCAGGGTATGTGAGGAGCGCACTTAGGAGACGTTTGCCCGGTCATTTGCAGGCAGATGCTGGCAAGTGCTGCCTGCGCTCTGCCAGCGTGAGGTTGCATGACTTTCTCAACACAGTGCCAAGCACAAATTAACACACCCGGCCTTTTAGCAGAGCTCATTATTTCGGGCTTGGCATCATGCTCCCCAGAAGGATGCCCAAAGCTCTGTTTGGCCCAGAGCTGCCTTTACAGCAGTAGGCAGTGTCAGGAGCTACTGGAGATAGAAAAGAGGTATTTCGGGGAGCCATCCTTGCCTTGGTTTGCCTTCCCAGTATCGGTAGTTTGGGGCTATATATCCCCTATACGTCCCCAGTCTCACAGCTGGCTGTGTGCCTGCTCAGGCTGGGGTCGGGCAGAGCAAACTGCTCTTTGCAGGGTAGCAAGGAGATGCTCCTTTTGCAATACCCTTAAGCATCCATGTAAAGTCACCAAATTTACCAGCTGATGACATTCCTTTATAGGTCTAAACAGATCTGTCTTCTGACCTTGACTTCATTAAGACAGTTTCCAGAACTTAATTGTGTAGGTATTTGTTTCCTTGGAGTGTCCAGGAGGGTTAAGAGGTTGTATGGGGTGGATTGCAGTGAAGTTTAGGGTGGTGACTGGGGACGTGTTGGCAGACGTGGGAATACGTGTCCAGTTTGCTCACCAGTGGATTGTCGTTTGTAATTCCATGGAATTAAAAAAAATTAAAATAAATAAATAGTTGGACCAGAAGAACCTGTCCAGAAGTGAGATAGATGCTTTAGATCATGGAGGAGTCACCCAGACAAGCTCTGAAATCCACATGGAAAAACATTTAAAACCGTAGGTGCTGAGGGAAGAGGGAGGAGTTAAAATTACTTTGAGCTTTTTTCTTTTTTTAATCTATAACTTTGAAATCATCACTGGTCTGATGGGAGGTGAAGGCTGAATGCCTGAGGGAGAAAATCGATCCCTTCTTGACACAGAAAGGAAACAAATTGGAAAGTTATTCAACAGCAGGTGGAAACGTGTACTAAACTGGTCTTTCTTTTAGGGTGACCGAGGGTTTGATGGCTTGGCTGGTTTGCCTGGTGAGAAGGGAAATAGAGTAAGTTATCTTCCACTTGTCTTCTGGCCATGGTCTGTAATGAAACCTTGGCAGGAGGAGGTGGCTGGGAGGTGCTGGGGGGTGGGCAGCTATTGCTGGGGACGAGCCACAATTAGGAGAGGATGAGAGTGTCCTCTAAGAGCGTGTGGGATGTCACAGCATCCCTCCCAGGCACTGCATTCACATCCCGGGAAGCTGCAAGATCCTTCTGGGACTGCTTGAAATTGGAAAGGGGGAAAAAAAATCACCTTAATAAAATGCAGACTGAAAAATAAAGCAAGAAGCAAAACCTGCTTTTAGGCAGTGCAGTTGTGGATGGAAATTGCCAGAAATTATAATGGGATTCTTCTCTTTACTTTATAATTAAACAATGGGGAAAAAATGCAAGAAGCCGGTTATTTTGGCAGGCTGTTCATGCCTCCCCTCCCTAGAGAGTGCAGCCATTGCTTTATAAAGTAAGGGAGTGTTTGAACAGCGGAGATTGCATTGTGATTACAAGCTACACAGGAAAGGGAAGACGGTGCCTGAGAGAGATGCTTAATCAGCCAGAAATGGAATAGCATGCCTTGGGTAAAGCAATAACCGCATGCAGAGCCCGAGTTCCTCTCCTGAAGGAGCTACGGCGCCCGCCCGGTTCCCGGACCCCTGCCGAAGGGTCACCAGTAAATCCCATGAGCTCTAGTCCCTGGAGGACACGAGTCTGTCAGTGCTGGAGCCCACGCGGGCAGAAAAGTCAAGCCCGTTGCTTGGGTTTATCCACTTCACCCAATGTTTTCCATTGCCAGAGTGTGTCTGCCTTCTCTGAAGCTTTTTCTGCCTTTCCTGTACAGGGTGAGCCAGGCCCTCACGGACCACCGGGGGCACCCGGAGAGGATGGGGAGAGGGTAAGTCTGTCTCTGGATTCAGCAGTCCTTTGAGTTCATAACTAACCCCTGTAAACAAGAAGCAGATGTGATATCAGCTAGAGATGTGGCAAGAGCAGGCAGCCACCGGCACGTCGTCCGCTGCCGGTCGGCAGCGGCAGCACCCCATCCTTGTGTCCTGGGGATGCTGTGGGGAGCCGTGGCAAGTGGGAAACAGAGCAAGGGGATGGGAATAAAAGTGAAAAGAAGAATTTGTTTTTAAAGATCTGGTCAAAAGCCTCAGTTTTTGTTAAAAAAAATAACAGAAGAAAAATGTTCATCCTCTAGGCATGCAAGCCATCACTTTTGATTTTCTAAGATTCAGCAAACTGCAGCAAGACTTGGGGAACTGAAATTCTAGACAGATGAGGGAATCAAAGATTAAATTGTTCACTTCTTCCACACTGTGTAGTCAATAGTCGAAGGCCTCTAGCAAAACTCAAACTAAGTGATTACAGGTCTGGAAGGGCTGGTTTAAGAGGAGAGATTGAAAATGCCGAATCCATTGCTGTGAGGAGTGTGCGGTTCAACTGGAAGAGCGAGTATGGATTTCCCAGGCTCTAATCCCCTTCCATGATGTTTGCTTTCCACCTTTGGCTATTTGTTTCCCCTGTAAAGCACAGATAACAACACCTTCTTCACCACGAGGTTGAGAGGATTAATTAGTTGCAGCTGTAAAGGGCTTTGAAGTTGAAAAGACCAAACCCATGTCTTGTGGGGGAAGAACGAGTCTCTGGAGAACCTTAATCTTAAAGAGAAAAAGAAACCATTCAAAGTGTGCAGGGAGAGAAGCTCGGAGGGCATAACTGGGAAAAAGAGCATGAATTTTATCAGCAGAAGAGGAGGGTTTACAAGAACTGGCTGCTGGGATTGATTTCCTAAGAGGGAGCCTCAGGTTTTGGGTGATTTAAAAGCAACTTAAAGAAAGCACCATCTAATACTCCTGGGGGATCAGTGGGGCATCAGCAGGAGGTGGGAGTGGAGGGGTGAGCAATTACCCCTTTGCTGCCTCTGGTTTGTCTGAGGAGCACATAGGCTGATTTGGCTAAATCACGTTCCCAGGGCAGCACTGCCATGCTGGCTTCCCATTCAGTTTGGTGTTAAATCTTGTGGTTATTGACTCGCACGCCCTGAATTGTTTCTACAATATCTTGTCTATTAGAAAAATCCATCTTTATAAACATCGATGTGAATTATGAAGTATCCTTACAGCATTTCTAATCCTCGGTAAATTCTGCACACGCAGTATTAGTCTCCAGGCTTCCGAGGTCTTCCTTATGCACGGCTACCCTTTTATTATGGTGTGCCCAAAGAAGGGCAACCAAGCTGGTGAAGGGTCTAGAGCACAAGTCTTACGAGGAGCGGCTGAGGGAACTGGGGTTGTTTAGTCTGGACAAAAGGAGGCTGAGGGGAGACCTTATCGCTCTCTACAACTGCCTGAAAGGAGGTCGTAGTGAAGTGGGTACTGGTCGCTTCTATCAAATAACTGGTGATAGGACAAGAGGAAATGGCCTCAAGTTGCACCGGGGAGGTTTAGATTGGATATTAGGAAAAATTTCTTCACCAAAAGGGTTGTTGGGCATTGGAACAGGCTGCCCAGGGAAGTGGTGGAGTCACCATCCCTGGAGGTATTTAAAGGATGTGTAGATGTAGCACTTCAGGACATGGTTTAGCGGTGGACTTAGCAGTGCTAGGTTAACGGTTGGACTCAATGATCTTAAAGATCTTTTCCAACCTTAACAATTCTATGATTATTCCAGGGAAGCTGGTTTTCTGTGTGATTGTTATTTAATAAGAATGCAACACCTGGGATGTGACTGAAATATAACTGGTTTGTTCTGTCTCTTTTGCTGCTTCTCTCTGCGCCTTTGCTGCTGAGCAGGGAGACGATGGAGAAGTTGGACCCCGAGGTCTACCTGGAGAACCTGTGAGTATCTCCTCCTTTGGCTTGATGTACAGCAGCACTGCTTTGGTCAAGGTCTTGATATGATAACGGTGGTTTAGGGGTCCCATGGGGCAGCTCTGCTGCTGCTAAGCAAGACCCCTCAGGTCCTGTAGGGACTGAGCTTCTCTTGCTTGAGGATCCATGTGAATGGTTTAGAGAGTTATCTTTGCTTTAACAACTCTGTTTTGCTTTTTTTTTTTTTTCCTACTAAGATGGCTACCAAGAAAAGAGGATACTTTCTGGGGTTTTTTGTTCGGTTGATATTTTGTTGTTTGTTTTTTTTTAATGAGCAAAATTCTCATTTATTTTGATTGTTCTTTGGCTAGCATTTGAAATTTAAACCCTATAATTTTAAATGTAAAGTTTAGCTTAGATTAGTCTCATACCTTTCCTGCATGTATCCTTATTCCTGACGTGTTATTTAGGATTCAGGTAAGTAGGCTGGGGTAGAAATTATGCATGGTAAACATGTAAAATACAGTTTTCGTGAGTGCTCATAGCAAACTCCAGTGAGGAATGGTTTTGTCTGCTGTTGCACTGGCTATGGCAACAATTAGCCATGCAGTTCCCTTGCCCACATGCTTAGTTTTGTGCAGTGTGTGATCCATTTTAAATCTCAGGATGAAGCCCTGGCAGGATTGAGCTCAAGAGGACTTTTGCCCTGATTTCAGTGGGGTCAATATTCTGTTCACAGTGCACAAAACTTCATAAATCTGAAGAGTTCGTCAATGTTTGGGCCTCCACATGCTGCTAACACCCGAGCAGCTGAACCAGGGCTAGTGAAGGAGGGAGTTCCTGGTATCAATAAGGTTAAAAGGAGATGCTAGTGGTGTTGAACAAAAATCTCCTGACCAACCCAAAGAAATGCTTTCAGGGAGTATCCCACTGAAAAGAAAGAGTTGGGTTGTCAATTTGAGACTCTGCAAGCTTTTTTTCCCCAATACCAAGTATTTTTTACTTTATTGGCAATGGTAAACTCTGCTTCTGGCTGTCTGTAGATTTTTGTGTGTAGTACAGTTGTTGGCTGCTTATTTCATCCAAAATGCATTTCCTTTGTTATGAAAAGAACATTAGCTATCTATCATTTACCATCGGCTTTGCTTTCAAAATGTCTTATTTTGTTGTTCTAAGGCCCAGCGTGGTGGCCTGAGAGTAATTGATGAGAACTGTTGGACACACTTCATATGAGAAAGGGAAGGGTTGGCATTTACAGACTCACTGGAGCTACATTATAGATGAGATGTCTGATTAACTTCTGGGAAAGATTAATCAACTCGGCTATCTTCTTAGCACATGTCTAAGCAATAACTTATGGGTTATTAACTTCTTAAAAGCATTTATGTGCTCAGGTAACACAGTAACAGAAGAGGAACTTAAATGATGATAATGCATGCAGGGAAGTTTATTTCAGCAACATGAGTAAAAATAGCTGAGATGGCCAGAGTAAAGGTTTAAATGGCATTACAGGAAACTTTTTGTCATAAATCTAAATCTTTTCATCCTAAATCTGCATGTTTGTCTTTTTTTCTGCCCTTAGCCAAAAGAGGGTCTTTCCAAATTTAATGGTAACTGAAACTAGTGGTGGGACTTCAAAATTTGTTTCTCTTCATCCCACTCCATTTCCTTCCAATTCCCATCGCCAGTTGATACAAGCAGAGTTTCTGCTCTGCTGGGGCTCAGCGTGCAAGGCTTCAGCCCGTGAAGGTCTCTGGTGGCTGGGACAGACCCCTTGGTCCATGCATCCAGTTTTTGCTGCAAACTGCTTTTTTTTGCGGGATCAAAATCCCCATAGTCTCCAAGATCAGACGCTTTCTTAATGTCTCCTATTTTATCCTGTAACATTTCATTTTAATTCCTCTGTCCTCTCTGCATCATAAAAAGGGACATATAATATTTGGGCAGACAGATAAAACTGCCCATCAATCAAGAACCATTTTCCTCTGTGACAGTGAACGAGCACCATCCTTGTAAATACCCAGATTTCCCCTATGGGCCCTAATTTAAGAAAGAGCCTGTGTTTAAAAGGTGAGCTTTCAGATCTGCAGCTGGGTGCACACGAGACCCCATCCCTTTCCTTTTACTGCAAACACCCACCTGAAGGTTCAAGGTGCAGGAGGTGCTGGAGTGTGATTTGCAAAGCTTCCTATTGAATGAATACAATTCTCCTGCCATGTCTCTGCTCAGTCAGTGTGATGCTCCAATCCTACCAATTTCCCTGAAGATGATGCAAGTTTAAATCTGGTGAGAAAGCTAGAAATGGAAAGAAAACGTTGTGATACCAGGAGTCCTGACTGGTGAAGGTTTAAGAACCAAATGCCTTTGAAAATGTACATTTATGCTGCAGGCTGAAAACCTTTTCCAGCCTTGCTGAGTTGTATAGATTGTCAATGATAAAAATTAAATCTGGAGAGATTTTGAAATGCTAACCCTAATGATCCATTAGTGGTATCAGGTCATTCTTCATAATAATCCCTGGCTAGAATGACTTGGCTGCAAAGTGTTTTGCATCATCGTGTGCATTACAGGGTAATCCAGGAATATGATTAAATTTAAAAAAGTTGGTTTAAGTGGGCCTTCTTCCAATCTGAAGAATAAATGTCTGTGCCTATACTATTAATCTTTATAATTCAAGGATATGTGCATACAGGATTTCTCTTACCAGTTTGTAAACCAAGAAAGCTGCTTGTTACTGCAAAACCAGCAAATTCATTGCCGTGCCAGCCCCGACGCTTCCCCGGGCAGTGCGATGCTCAGCCATGCACAAGCTCACCCCGATCCATGCTCGTGGCAGCATGGGGGGGCACTGGAAATGCTAACCCCGTTTGTTTCCCCCAACAGGGACCCCGAGGACTGCTGGGACCAAAGGGGCCGCCGGGACCCCCGGGGCCACCGGTGAGTTCCCGGGGCTGCCGCCCTCCTCAGGCAGGCAGCTGAGCTTTCTGGGCAAAATACCCTGTCCCCGTTAGTCATTCAAGCAGATAATACAGCTGCATAATTTTATACATCTGTGCAATGAAAAGAAGTGGTATTCAAAAAAAAGTTATGGCTCAAAGTCCATTTTCTCCCCCATTTTCAGTGGCGTCACGTCCATTTACGGCAACTCAAGATTTGGCCTACCTGAGTAAATATTAATGCCTCGCTCAGGCTGAAAGGGAAGAATGAGAGTTATTAACACAGTGGCTTTGCTATTAACTTTTGCCTGAGGGCTGGTGAGACTTTAAAGCGGTTTGTTCATATTTTGGGCGAAAGCCGAGGAAAGAACATGCCGTTTTTTATTCAGGAGACAGTCACCTTATCTGTCATGCGCTGCTGGAAGTGCTGATGCAGGGGCTCTCTCTGTAAATCACTGCAGCTCACTGAGGTCCTAGAACTTAAAAACCGAAACCCGGGCTGCTGCTAGAGCTAAAGGTGTCAGCATTTCATGGTGAGCGTTGCGAAGCCCTTAACCCCTCCTGGGATGCAAAGACATCTTCACTTTGAGCTCCTAGTCCTGCTGAAATTTAACAAGGGTTCAGGATCGGCTCCAAAACTGTCTCACTGCTACGAGCATGCCGTTACACCCAGGTACCTTGCCCTGGTCCAGAGCAAAACGGTGACAGGGGAACCCCCAGTGGGACATCTCCAGCGAACCATGTACCACGTTACCCCCTTAATGAAGATGCTCAGGGAGCGTTTGACCCCAGTTGGCTTTTGTTTTGGCACAAGGCAGCGCAGCCCATTGCCTTCACCCGCTGCCTTTGTTGAACGATGCATTTGCATCCCGAGCGAGGTCTTTTGTCCAGTTTTTCCTTTTCATTTGTTACTCCGCTCTTGCTCGCTGTTGGAGGCAATCCGGCTGCGGTACTTAGCCAGGATTTGCTTGACCTGGCACTGATTCTGCCTCACAGGCAGGTTAAACCAGTGGGGAAAACACTGAAATGACTTTTTAAAGTGTAAACTGGATTTGTGGAATTGGCTGCTTTACCAAACACCTTTAGAAAATTGTTCCCTTTCCACGTGATCCAAAGGGCCTCCTGATGTTTTGTTATTTTTATGGCAATTTCTCTGCTTTTGTGGTGCAAAATAATGAGATATCTTCTTAGTGCTGTTTTTTAAATCCTTTTTCAGGGTGTGGCTGGTATGGATGGACAAACAGGTCCCAAGGGGAATGTGGTATGTTTTCACTGCAAATTTTACAGACAGTTCAGATATTATATAGAGCGAAATGTAAAATGTACTCTATTAAATTAGATTTGCTAATTGCTTTTTAGCCTGGTCTAGATTCCTATCAGAGCCTATGAAAACCATAGAGAGTATCTTCCTACAGCAAATGGATGTTAATTTATTATAATTTCTGATGGAATTACACATTATTTCCCCATGAAAGATCAAACATTTTCATCGAGATGTGTATTGTTCTAATGAATATCAAAATATAGTAATTTAACTGAGAGAAAAAAAAGTCTTTATGTGCCTCATACTTTGTACTAATCGGATGAAACGGACTCCCTGCAGAAGAGCCAATGCAAAGCCAGGTAGCGTTAAAGCCCCGCTCAGCTCATTTGGGCTGCGTGTCCATGCGGAGAAGTGGTCGTGCCCTGAAATAACTTCACCCCTCCCTATCCCACTGCAGAGAGAAGCTGTTTCCCTTTCCCAGGAGCTCTCCGTTACCGGCAGCGGGTTAGAGAGGGTGTCGAGATGCTGCAGGAGGGAGCGGGGCAGGAGCTGCGGTGCCCGAGGAAGCACCGGCTCCGCTCTCGCCTTTCCTACCTTTAGCTCTGCCCTTGTCTCCTCGCAGGGTCCTCAAGGTGAGCCGGGTCCCCCAGGACAGCAGGGTAACCCAGGTGCTCAGGTAAGAGGAAAACTCCTTTTCCATGGGTGGAAATAGGAATGATAATTCTGAACAAGCTTTGCTACCCCGCCAGAGACGGGACCAGCAATAAGGGGAATTTGCTGGGAATTGGCTTGACGATACATCGCTGGCCCAAAATCTTCCTGAAAATGCTCCCAGTTTCAGATCCCTCTGGTTCTCACCTGGCTTTTGCTGCCACGATGCAAAGCCAAACCCAGGTCCAAGCAGTCTCCTCGGCCGAGTCACATCTTGTGGCTCATGTCTGATTTTTAGCATCCCACGGTCCAGTTGCTCTGGAGCCAGATGGGTAATACAGATGTCCAAGCCTTGCTGTCAGCCTTCTCCACGGCTCTCAGCAAGTCTTGCTCCTCAGAGCATCTATGTTTCCATCCTGGGGATGAGCCTGGCTGCACATGGCAGAGCAGTGCAGCTCTCCAGAGGAAGCATGCCGTGCAAAAATGAAATTTTATCGTCCCTCGCAAGACATTTTGAGAATGAATGGAGCTGGGGAAATCCCCAGCCGTCGCAGGCACTAGAATGATGCTCAGCTGAGGCACTGCCAAAATGCTTTTGGAAGGAATAACTTGTTCCTTAATGACCCTAGTTGTTTTCTTTTCACAGGGTCTTCCAGGTCCACAAGGCGCGATCGGTCCCCCAGGAGAGAAAGTACGTTTAAATACTGCAGCTCTGACTTAAGACAACTGTTGCCATTAATATGCATTTGCTACTTCATCTGCTCCTTTGCCCCATATGCAACATCTGTTTGCAGCCGTGTCTATGAAAGTCTAATGCCTCTCATTCCAGACAGAAGAGAGACAAGAAAGCATGGTTTACCTCTAATTCATAATATTTGCATTCATTTCCCCTCTTAAGAGAAACATTTTGAAGGCAGCCTATGGTAAAACATTAGGAGAGGACTGAAAATTGTCTTTTTCTGTGGGCTAGATGCCTGGAAGTCTGAGTAGGATGGTAATGGGAAGAGCCCATGGATTTGGCTCGTTCGACCAAGATCCCCTCCCTCTGCCTCCTCCCCACCTGCTCCAGCTCTCTCTGACTTTCCACTGCTGTCGATGTGGGGTAGGTGCTGGCCTTCGTTCCCCCCAGGCAGCCCAGTTTGTTTAAACCATCACGATTTAAAGAAAGGGAGCAGTTTTTGCCTACAGAGCAGTAATTCTCCGGGTGTTCGCTCAGCTCCCGTTGAGTAGGGACACAGCATGCATCCCGGCGCGTGCACCGGGAGAATCCTCTGCTTGTGTTGGCAGCGAGGGGTTATCCAATTATCGATAATTATCCTCCAAAGGAGCACATTAGCAGTTCTGCCAGATAAAGGGCTCTCGGGTTTCAGTGCTGAGTCACGCGCTCCCAATAGCAGTGGCACTCCTTGGTGGTGTGAGAAATCAGGGGGTTGCTTAATTAAAAAGGTAATCATTGAATGGTGTTAAAGCAGCAAGCACAGTCGACTGAGGCAGCTCTGCTCTTCCTTTGCCAGTTAATCGCCTTGCCATTTGTCACCAAAGAATGGGCATTTCTTGGACCAGTGAGCCCCACAGTTTGATAACCTCCCACTTGTGGAGGAGGAGGAGATGTCCTCCTGCAGCATCGTGCCCTTTTGGCAGGACAGCAGCTTGATGCCTCGTGCCCCGGCATCTCCTGTTGAGCTCTCGTTGCTGTATCGTGTCTGTACGTGTGAGGTGCCAGCACTAACATTGCAGCATCCCAGGATGCTGGAGCAACTCTGCCCACAGAAATAAGCAGACTCCCTACAAGTTACAGCAGCTTTTCCAGCAGACTCACCTCTCTGCAGCCTTTGACAGATAGGAAAAGCAAGAAATGTGTCTGAAAAGCCCTGTCCTCCAACGCTCTGGAGACTCTGACCATTGCAGCTGTTGATTTTCTGTTTGTTTTTAGGGGCCGCTGGGCAAACCCGGTCTTCCTGGCATGCCTGGTGCAGATGGTCCTCCGGTAAGTCGTCCCCTCCCGGGTCTCTGCTTGGCATCAGGGCTGTGGGGCCTGATCCTGCACCCATCCCCCCTGGGGTGCACCATGGGCTTGTGGAACACGTGAACCTGCAAGGTCAGGCTCACCCTGCCCGCGTTTCAGCTGGGTTGAAGGGTTTGAGTTTGAGAAGCCCCGTCCCTGCTCCAAGCTTTGCTCGGCCTCGCTGCGCAGCACCAGGTACTTCTCACCATCTCTTCGGGCTTCTCTTTGCCCTCCTCCTGTTTCTCTTCTCTGTTTTACGTAGGTTGGCAGCTCACCGATGTAGGGACGGTCTCCTGCGGGTGCGTTTACGCGTACTGCAGCACTAGCGCAGGGTGGTCCTCGTCTCGCTCAGGGCTGCTGGGCACTGCTGCAGAACGGTGATAAGGACAGGTTGAAATTGCATGTCAACGTTGGATTCCTGCAGCTTCCTCCTAATGCTACTTTAAACATAATTTGCTTCTTCCTCTGGAAATTGGTCTTAAAAAAAATCTTTGGCCTTTAAACGTGATCTCATTTTTACACACCTCAGAGGCACCTGGTTTTAAGAATGATAAATGTAAAATAGTTACATTCCACTAATGCAAATGCAGAGCATGGCAAAAAAAATTACATTTCCCACCCTGGGATTATCATTCCTATGGAGGGCATTTTGAACATTCGTACAATTGTTAGCTGAGTCAACAGAGCAGCTAAAGCAAAGCCCAGAACATCTCTAAAGCTGTAGCTTTTGATGTGAAATTCCTGCAGCAGCCTCCAGGGAAGTTCAGCTGGAGAAGATGCCAGGTCTATTTTTAGGCAGACTGAAAGCTGCATAAGACCTGCAAGCTGAGCATGTGTGGGTGGGCATGGGCACGGGCACAGGCCCTTTGCCACAGGTAGCCCTGTAGGTTGCAGACCCTTTGTAGGTTTGTAAGGACGTGGGTTGCTCTTCCTAAGGAGAAAAACCCGCCCATGTTCTCTTTTTAGAAATTGGTCTTGGAAGATATCTGAAAATCCCTGAGGGCCTGAAGCATCTCACCGCGAAAGCCAACCAAGTTGCTCATCAATTTTTGATCTTAATAGCAGTAATGGAGATGGGCATTTTGAAAATGGTGATGATTTAGTGCAGAGTGGACAAAGGCTTTTGAAATCTTGCTGCAATCCCATTTTGCCTCCCCTGGGGTGCAGAGAGATATCAGGAGCTGAAGGCAAGCACAGTTATATGACCCGCTTTGCGCACTGATGCTTTTGGTGATGTTTAAACTCACAGGATAAATTCAGATTGCATTTTCTCCTACCTTTCATTAATGTAAAAATGACAGCTGTCATTTTGTTTCTTTATTAAACCAGCTTGTTTTATGAAGTCCAGCTTGTCTGACATTCACGTTCTGAAGACTGATGATGGAAAATACTCTTACAATTTTCCTTGTTATATTGGTAGCAAGTCATTTGTGTATTTAGAGGAGAGTTCATAAGTAAAGAAACCATTGAGTGCACAAGGTCTCAGTGGCTTTAGAGCAGCTGGATGTGCTTTCATCATCTTTATAAAATGGAAGGTCCCTGGGTGGCAGTGAGTGCCCTTGCAGGGGCTTATTGCTTTTGTACAGACATTGCCAACCCAAGAGTCATCTTCCATCCTGGTTCCATTTTGGTTCCGACAGTAGGGAAATCAACACTAAAAACTACTTTCATGGATTTCCCCCATTTCTCACTAATCCTCCAAGCTGTATCTGAGGTAATTCACACTTCTGTTTTCTACTGACTGCAACCCCGGCAAAAGGCTTCTCAAGCCTACGAATGAGAATGTGTTGGAAACTCTTGGATGTTGAGTTATTCAGCATCAAATCTCAAGAGGAATGCTGGCCAACGTCCAGCCAGCCGGCGTCTAACGGGGATGCAGGTTAGCTGAGCATTTGTCATGAGAACTTGTAATGGACTCTAGGAATTAGGAAATTAATGAGGGGCCTGACCAGTCTGGGCATCTTGTGACCTTCACAAGTTTGCTAACACATGGAGTTAATTTTATCTGTTTTCCTGTCTGCAAAATTTATATGCTGCTTGCTGCTGAACTCAGTGAGGTATTCTAATATGTGAGAAATATTGTAAAATGGTTTGTGCTTCTCTGCTGAAAGGTGGTGAAGAGTAAAAGTGTAAAATAGCCAGGCAGAATACCACCAAAGACCCAAATGCAGCTCTCTTCCTTTTGGGGAAGGCTTACTCTTGCAATTTGGCTTCTGGGGGGCTACTTGTATCAGTAAGAGCTTCCTGGAGAGCAACTGTTCTCTTAGAAATAAATTGCGGCTGCCTGAACGAGCTTGTTGGTTTATGAAGCATTAGATGTGCACTAAACCCGTTTCCCTCGTCTCTTTGTCTCTTTTTATTAATAGGGTCATCCCGGCAAGGAAGGTCCTCCTGGAGAGAAGGGGAGCCAGGTAGGTGTCAACAAAATCCTTGTCACTGCTAAGGGGAAGATGATGGTAGCTGGATGGAGACATATCTCCATGGGGCTCTCCAGGCATGGCCGGCCAGCCAGGGGATGTGGGTCAGTGGGGGTGGCAAGAAGCAAACCCTGTTGAAATTTGAAAGCCGAGCCCAGCTTTCATCTGCTTGGGAGGCTCTTCTGGTGCTTGGGTTCATCTTTTCTCTGCTCCTCTCGGCTTTTCTGGCAAGCAGCGCTCCATAACCCAGTGCACATGAAAACTGAAACCGTGAAGGGAAGCTTTCTTTTAATCAGACACAAATAAGTATCTTTCATGGCACAGGGAATGCAGAAAATAACTCTTTTTGTATTCCTGGTCTTCCTTTTTCTTCCCCTTCCCCACAAAGTCCCTCTTCAACAGTATATTTGAGAATATTGCTGGAGGCTAGAGTCCTTGAATTATACAGTCATCTGTCTGTCCGGGAGATTTACCATCTGCATTCCTGCTGTGTCCTGTTCATTTGAAAAACATTACGTTTGTGAAAAGTCTTTGATTAGAGCGCGGTCCAGTTTGATGGACATCCGCTCGCGCCTCGCTGGGGTGCTGCACGGAGCACAACCCACAGCCACAGCCGTTTGGCTGGCTGGCGTCACACGAGGCTGAAAATTCAAACGTTAGCCTCTGCAGAGTATGAGAAGCCAATAAAGCGGTTGTGCCGGTGCTCCCCGTGCTGGGAGATGTTTAGCAAATGGCAGGGAGGTGATCTTGGAGGTGCTGCGGGTCTCTTCCAGTCGATATTCACGTGAGGTCTGGGATGCCGGTGGACCTGTCAGCTCTGTCAGGCTGGAAAAAATCGTCCATCTCAAGCTGGGAGAGGTGGAAGGGTACTTGTTTAGTTAAGGAATTGAACGAAATAAAAGCCAACTGGGTTCAATAAAGAATGTGATTTGTTTGCAGGTATAAGACAGTGTGGGAGCGAGGGTGGGAAGGAGAGCTTTTGCAGGGAGCGTATCGGGCACCGTGTCCAGCACAGCTTGTGGCGTCCCTAGGGATTTGAAGCTTTCAGTGCCAGAAAGGAGCGTTGTGACCATCTCCTCTCCCACACAGCTGAGGCTAAAGGACATCACCGTGAGGCTTGTGCCTCAAGCAATAACTCCTCTCTGTGATCATCATCATCACAAGCTCTGCTGCATTACTGCAAAACCAGGATGGTTTGGGAGGGGGGAGACAGCAGAACACGTTCTTCCTCTCTCAGAGAACTTGTTCTTTTCTTTAATCCAAAGCACAAATCGCCAATCTTATGTATAAATCCCCTTTCTAACAAGTTGTTGCTGTCTTGTCTCGTCTCTTCCTTCTTCCCTGTTGTACGGACCTTTGCCGTTGGCTCAGCCCAGTGCACCGGCTCAAGGTGATGTTCCTGTGGCTCTCTGTGCTATTTTGAGCTATTTTCAGACGGCCACTGCCATTTCCACCTGGTCTGAAGCAGCCAGATGACTGGGATATTTGTTTTCCGCACATTCTCCTTATTGCCGCACCTTTGTGTTGGTTTCTGATATGTTTTTCTTGTTTGCATTTTTTCCACCCCAGGGTCCACCAGGTCCTCAGGGCCCCATCGGTTATCCAGGACCACGTGGAGTCAAGGTAGGAAGGATGCAGAAACAGTGTCCATGGCGTCTCTTGTTCAACTCGAGTTCTCCGGCTTGTGCTAGAGATGGATGCTGACCAGGGCACTTAGGGCCACCTCAGTGACCAGCTGTATCTACCGCTCAAGCCGAGCCTTGGTCCAGCGTCTTCTCTCGAGCCATGAGGATTACAAGTCCCCTGCTCTCCAATAACCCCTCCCAGTATTGTTCAGCACTTTGGAGAGATTTCCCTTTTAATTCTTCGTGAGCATGGCTCAGTCCCATTCCAATCGTTTCCAGTTTACAACCAAAGTAAATCTCAGCCAGAATGTGAAGACTTTAACAAGGCTTGTTAATAAAACAAAATAGCCTATTACTAAAACAAAGCAAGCTTTTCATGCTCCTGATCCAAAATCTTGTTAGACGAAGCTTGTGCGTCTCAGCAATGTGCTTTTTCACTAGACTGAATTCCAGCTCTTTCCTTGCTCCTGCTGCCTGCAGTGCTTGCATGCTGATAAGAAGGCAGTGGGTATTTTTTTCCCTGTTCAGCTGTGGCTATTGTGCCCATGAAGATGTATGAGTTCAGGTGCAGATGCATCCTGCATCCCAAAGGTCCAATGAATCTGCAGGGTTCTGTGCTAGCAGATACAAACACAGCTTGGGGACTGACTATAGGTGAAGTTAAACCCTCTTAAACCCCCTTGTATATTTTTTCAATAGCAGAAACCCATTTGCTGTTCTGCCTTCAAAATTTAAGCGGGATGTATTTAGTCAAAGCAAGCTTTCATCTTGTTTCTTGCAAGGTTGCAGATTGAGACGTAGTGGTCCGTTAGGGAATGGTTTGCTGTTGTTTTACCACGAAAGTGGAACTGTTCCACATTAGACTGATCTAGAGAACGTGTGTCATGCACCAAACAAGTAGTGTGTACAGACGAGGTTTTGCTTCCTACAAGCAGCGCTCTATTAACCGCACAAGCCTCCAGTTCGGTAAAAAATGCATCTCATTGGGCCTGCAGCTATAAATAACTTTTAGATCTTGCCTTGCTTACCAGAACCCTGTCCTGATGTACTTTTAATTATACTTTTTTTGACATGCTAAAGGGAAGAAAAAGTTTTAAATACGCCAAGCAAAATATTATTCCTCAGAAAAACACCAAACTGCTTCTAGTTTTTTATTTGCAAAAGTTGCATTGCACAGTGCAGCTGGTGTAGGTACCTGAGGGTGATGTTTTATCCCAAGAGGCAGGATAGATGGGAAGCATGGGGGTCCAACATATTTGGGCTGATGGCATAGCAGGGGGCAGATCCTGACCACACTCAGCACCCCCGGGCTGAACACCATGGACTGATTGCCTTGGTGAAGGTTTAGAGAGCTTCTGCACCAAGTCACAAATGCCCACACCAGTTGTGTTACTTTTTTTTTTCCCCCACCTTTTGGTGCCTAAATGTACTTTAAAAAAGATAGTGCATGCACAGAGGTGAGCACCATAGTAAAAAAGAGCCAAGTTTAACCTTTGGGGGTGTCAGACATGGTGCTGCTACCCACTGCAGAACAGCATGGAAATCTCTGGCTGTGTGCTCAGAGATTTTAAAATGGATTCACTTCCCAAGTGTCCGTGCACAGCTCGAGCACCGTTTTTTCTGTGAATACTCAAGTGAACTCAGTGTGCTGGCAAGGCATTTGTGGAAATGTTTTATTTGGAAAATATATTTTTCGTAGTGAGTTTTATGCCTGGAAACCTAAGTCCTGCGCAGGGAATGGGCAGAGACCACCAACCCCACCTGCTGAATCAAGTCAGTAGGCGTTTGTGACTATAAGGTATACCCTGGTGACCCAAAAGCCAGACGTCAGTGACTGATATTTGATTAGAAATATGTTTAGGAACACCATAGTTTGCAGAGATACCGTTGTCAACATCAGAGCAAGCAAAAATCACCATGATTAATGATTCTTCACTCTTAAGCTTACCTGTGCCCTTGTAACATCTTGTTTTATCTCTTGCAAGGGAGCAGATGGTGTTCGTGGATTGAAAGGCACCAAAGGTGAAAAGGTGAGTTAACACCGTATGTTTGGATTGATTTTCTACAGCCTCTGAGCATTTTTGCAGACCCATCCCACAGGACATGGCCTGTGACATTTTGTCCTGCACAAGGGGTTTCTCTTAGACGAGCAGGGGGCTGAGCACCCAAAGGACTGGTAACCTCTTTATTTTTGGAGCGGGTGCAGGCTGGGTACCTGCCATGCTGTTCTGCCACATCTTGGCTCAGACTTGGGAGTAATCGAGCCTCCGTGATGCGTTCAGGTTTCGAGGTGTTTGCTGGGGCCAGCCGTTACTGATAGCTCAGGGTCTAGCGTCAGGATGATGTTCTCCTGACAAAATCTGCAGCTTGAGTGATTCAATGGAGCTGAAGGGTTTGTGGCGTGTTGCGGCTGGGTAACAGTGCATGGGATATGCTGCCCAGCCTGCTCATCAGAGCAGCTTGTGAAATCCAAGTCAATAAGAAAGTGAACGGAGTCTATCTCTGCATGTCTCAAAGATGCAATTGGTTTCTCCCAGATGAAGAGCAGGAGGTGGAGAAAAATCTTGCCTGGTCCCGTAAACAGCTCCATGTTCCATCGTTCCTGCCCACAGCAATTCAGCAGCAAAGCTGGCAGTTTTAGCTAGGGAATCCTGGCAGGGACCTTCCAAACTTTAAAAGTTTTTTCTGGGAACTGTTTCTTCATTGCCTAGGAGAGATTTGCTGTAGGATGAAATATATTATTGATTTGAGCTCTACAATTAAACCTTTTTGCTGAAAGAAATACTGCTACTGTCCTAGAGGTTGCCTGAAAGCATGGTGTAAAACATCCTCCATGAAAATAAAACCAGTTGTACTTCAGAAGTAATTGGTTCCCAGTACTGGCAAGGTGTGGTTATTCACATGGGGCCAGATTTGTGATCTTGACGTGCGGCCTAACCTAACTTTGTCCTCCCTGGGTAGGGGCCATACAATGAGGCTAGAGAAACCTTTTTTTCTTTTTTTCCATCTCTACACCTTGTCTGGTTTTTCCCCTCTCTGTTATATAGGGTGAAGATGGCTTCCCTGGCTTCAAAGGTGATATGGGCATCAAAGGAGACCGGGTAAGGGTCTATGACCGACGTGATCTTGTGGTGCTTTGCCTTTTGAGCCTGTGTGTTATCGTGCAAACGCGGCTCGGGGAGAGCCCCAAGGTGGGCTCCTGCCGGAGTCCTGGTGGCACGTCCGATCTCGAGGCAGGAACACAGGAATTTCACGTTCATCTCAAGCACAGCAGTTGTAAATCCCTAAATTTGCTAATCCCACCTTGAGGGTAAAATAACTGATAATAGAATTGCTGCTTTGACAGCTAGGAATACTGCATGATCCAGCTGTATCATAAATTTATTTCCAGTATCTCTTTTCCCCCGTAATATTACATCTAGGGTCTGGTGGGCATCTTTATTTGCTGAGCCTAAATGTGCTTCCATACCATCAATGTGAAGCGTAAAGTTACCGGGAACGCACTTTAATAGAAACTGGAGAATGCTGTGAAAACTGCCAGGGGTGGAGTGTTATATTAGGCTCATATCTTTAGCAGCAGGGCACAGCAGAACACACAGACCATGAGAAACCCCAAATCCTGCTGGGATGTGGGCAGCAGCTGCAGTCCGTGGCTTTGCAGCGTGTCTGTCCATCCTTGGGGACAGGGGGCTGGCCTCGTCCCCTCCCCGAGTGATGCGTCGCCTGGGGCTTGGTGACCCTCAGAGCTCTGAAGCCCTCCCAGGGGTCAGGAGAGCTCGGCTGTCAGTCATCCTCGTGTTTAAAGGAAAAATGAATGCCTCGCGTGAAGGCTCGTAAAAGTTGAAATCAAATCCTCCGTTTCTCCTGGCGTTGGACTGCGTAATTGAACAGTTAAAATAATTGGAAACTTCCCAAACCCCGTTTCTCGCCAAGGAGGAAGGACTGAAGGTGGCATCCCAGGGCAGGTGACTCCCGTCCTTGCCAAATGCAGGTAGACATAAGCTTCTTCAAACAAAGCTCGCGACTCCGGTTCCCACCGTCAACTTCTTTGTGCTTTATGATGAGCAATGAAAGGACAAGGGGTGGCTGAGAGCCTGGCGGATAAATCTGCGTCCACCCAGCTCCTGGTGAGCGAGAAGAAGGCTGCCTGTGTTCGCAGCATGGAAGCATCTCCTCTTACCCCAAGTGACAAATGACAACTGTTGTTTTGTGTGCTAAAGCCCGCAGTGTCACAACAATTCATGTTAATAGCTCGGTCCTCTCCGCTCTCAGATTTCCTAATGATTTTCAGCACAAAAGCTCCAGCCCAGTCTGTCTTCTCCAGTTGCCCTGTTCAACCCTCAATTAAACACTTCCCAGGGCTTGCGTGCACATCAAACTGCAATTTGGGAACCGGGAGGTGGGTAAAAGGGTGTGTTGCAATCAGAGCTAATGAAGGCTGTTTCAGTGGTGAGGCGCTGCGTGTAGATGGGATAATTGGGCCACAGGAAAAAAACGGCTGTTGTGGGAGATAATGGCCAGGCTGTGTGAACGAAAGCTCGGTGCGCTAATAATGCGCCGCAATTTACAGTCTCGTTGGAGCCTCTTGGTGAAGACCAGCTTTCTCCAAGAGTTGTATTAGCAGCTCCGTGGAGTATCTGATTGCAGCCGTGAGGGTATTGCTTGTCAGCAAACACGGGGTCTGGGACCTACCTGCCTTGTCAGCGCTTGTCTTGTGATTAACAGGGGGAAATTGGACCTCCTGGCCCCCGGGGTGAGGATGGTCCAGAAGGTCCCAAAGGTCGCTCTGGCCCCAATGGAGACCCTGGTCCTCTTGGTCCTGCTGGAGAGAAGGTGAGTCGCAAGGATGGTATTGCCCAGGGATGTTTTACAGTAAAACCCGCTTTTCTTTGGGTGTCTCGGGTGGGTGGCTGGGGCAATGCCCAGCGTGGGGGGCAGTTTTAGGGCGGAGGGATGAAGAGGAGCTGCGGGAGCTTTGTGTGAAGGCTGGCCTGATGAGTTGGTCAACACAAAGACTAGAGGAGACCCAAGGGAGATGGTTTTACTGCAGCAGTGTGACTTGAGCGTATCGAGACATTGGTCTGTTTGGGGTTATCTGCTTGGGTACAATGTCTTTAAAAAAAAGACCAGAGGGGAAAAAATGGAGAAATTGAAAGTATCATGGACTCCAGTCTAATTTCTAGGTGTATCAGCCAAAAAAAAAAAAAAAAAAAGCAAAAAATAACCATTCCCCACTATGTCCCTGACACATCACAGTGCTCACTCCTCATCAAATCCGCTGGGCTTCCCCCAGGGAGGGCACAGGATGATCGCGGTGCCCCGACAGCTTTATTCCACCCATGTCATGTCTGCTTTGCTCTTGACTTCTCTACGCTTGGCATCTCCCCTTTCTGCTGCTGCAAATCTGAAGCTGCTGGCAAGCAGCTTGCCCGCACTAACGCTCTTTTATTTGTGTTTCAGGGAAAACTTGGCGTGCCAGGACTGCCCGGCTACCCGGGCAGGCAGGGCCCAAAGGTAACTTGGATGGGTTCAGCCCCGAAAAGGTGTGGGGTGTGCTGGGGAGCCCAGCAGACCCTGATGGTGGTACCATGCAGAAGGCTCAATCCCCTGCTAATGGGACAAGGTGGAACGGCAGCATTTCCCACCGCGCGCTCCCTCCTTCCCACCCGTGCAGGACAAATTCATAGATGGGTAAAAAATAGCTCCCAGCCCTTTTGCTGGTGGAAATCGGTGACTGGTTCTGCATCGTTGCAGTCTCCTGCGAAGCGGTGGGAAGAGAGGCAGCGGGACGCGAGGGCGTGCGGGACTGCTCTGGTGATGGATATAAACAGGCTCCGTGTGAGCTTTCGTGATAGTAATAGGCATAATAGTCTTTCTCCTTGTATTATATCTTCAAAGATCTGCGCCGGTGTTAACTAATTAATTAAGGAGAATAGCTAATGAATCAGGGTCTCCCTGAAATTAAAATAAAACTGCTGTTTGCAGATTTGCAAACATCCTTTATATCTTATCTACATGCCCACCTCCATTTGGGCCATTTTCAAATGTTCTTTTTAATTTAAAAACTGTGAATTCCACTACATAGACTAAGGCTGCAGCCCAGTTTTTACACGCCCTGGAGGCTTTGGGAACTTATGTTTTTGTTAACTTTTTTTTTTAAGAATCATATTTTATTATTCATGTTCATTGCTTGGGAAAAAAAAAAAACAGGCTTGTTTAGCACTGGAGACATAATTATCTGCAAGAGATTGTTTCCTGGTTGTGGTGTTGATGGTTTATTTTTTAATTTGCATTTTATATCTGGGGTAGCTTTTTTTTTTTTTTGCATTTCTTTGACTAATTCATATTTTAAAAGCAGCAGCAGCAGCTATTCTCCAGGCACTCATATCAGAAAGGAACAAGCCAGGAGTTAAATTTTCATGGGCAACATAGTGATTTAGGAGCGAAAAAACAACAGCCTGCCTGTTCCCCAGGCACCCGGTACAACCCTGGGCTTGGGCCTTTGCAGTGACTCCTAATGAGGCAATGGACCTTTTTTTTGTGTGTGTGTGTTATTTTTGGATGAAATTTAGTTTCTGAGGTCATTTCAGGTCTGTCTTTGGTTTTGTTTTTATTAAAGGAAGGTTTAAAAAAAAAAAAAAAAAGGCGTTGGGAGCTGTGGACGTCAGCGGGTGCTCGCTGGGGGTTATTCCAGGCCAGCAGACGCCTGGCATGGATGGAGGGAGCTGCCTCTTTCTGTGTCTTGAACCTCTTTCTCTCTCTTTGCTCTTTCCCCCAAGGGCTCAATCGGCTTCCCAGGATTTCCAGGAGCCAACGGAGAGAAGGGCACACGGGTAAGAGCGGCTTTGTCTAGCTGCTTTGCTGATTTTTTTTTTTTTTTTTTTTTTTTTTTTTTTCTCTCCAAGGAAAGGTCCTTGGGCAGGACGTGGGGAATGCTCCGTTGCAGGCAGGTGCTGGGCTGATGCTCTGGTCGCTTTTGGACGAAGGGCTTGCCCCAAAGAGGGTCGTCCCACTGGCTCGCATCCCGGGATGCGATCGGTGGTCCTCGGCACAGGGAGCGCAGGACCAGCAAGAGGCTCCTGACGCCGGCTGTTGGGAGAGGAGGATGCCAGTAATAGCACAGGCAGCTCTGCAGACAACAGCTTTCCAATTAAGCACTGGAAATTTTTCCCTCAAGATATTTTAAGAGATTTCTCTGAACCTGAATCCTTCCTGCACTGTCAGACTTTGCTCGGGGCACAAAGAGCTTTTTAATTAACACTAATTATTAGAGATGGGTGAATCTGTTCAAAAGCAGCAAGAACCATCTTTAGCCTAACTTGAGATTCAAAATACATAGCTGAAAACACTTTTACAAGTTCCTCCTTTTAAGAAGTGGAGCTATTCTAAATTCATAAACACCCCTAAAATGTGGGGGCTCTGTCCTCTAGACTTGTCTCTACCTCTCACCCCACCTCCACAGACTTTGCTCCTGAGTGGGGATTCTCTAAACACACTGGTGTTTCTTTTATTTTGTGGAAGACATGCTTGAAGTAGGGGATTGACAGCACAAGCATAAAGTCATTTTCTGTACCAGCTCTGGTCACAGGGACAAAAAGGGGGAGTGAGGAGAGCGAGTGGAATTAGTTTCCTTTTTACTCTCATTTAAATACAAATGACTTTTAACAGACGAGTTTGATAGGAGCCCAGAAAATATAAATCACTTTGCACTGCATTAATATCATGCCACTGAAATTTGGTTTATATCCAGCCCCCCCTTTCTTTTTTCCACTGAGTAATTTTCATTTCATTCTGAACTACAGATACGGCATCCTCTCCCCTCCCTCCACTCCAGCCGAGCAGGAGGAGGGAGGCCATGAATAAGGCAGCTGCCACGACAGCCTTGAATTCACTGTAGCCCTATAATTACCGCCCGCCTTATCAAATATACAGCAATAAAATCCTTGGGCTGGATTTTTCGGGTGGTGTAAAACAGGGCATTGGCACCGCAGCGGGGCGAAGACGTGCTGCTTTGCTTCCCCGAGCATCTGCACCCCTCTTGCTCCATCTGCTAATTTTATTCTGGTGGGATGGAGAGCCAGATGACTGGGATGGGAAACCTTTCAGGGAGTGGAGGAGGTACCAGGAGCTGGTCGTTTATGAGATGGGAAAAACCCCCAAGAGTTAGGCTTGTTGAATTTTGGCAATGTCCAGCCTGAAAGGGATTGAGGAGGGAGCAAGCGCCCTGGGAAGACGCTCAACTTTAGGACCAAGGCAATGATGGCAAGACAAGAAAAGGAAAAATCAGCAGTTTGCTCCCGTTTATTCTAAATGAGCCTTGTGCTCCTAGGAGGAGGTAGTGAGACACTTAGTTACACCCCCTGGCATGCCACACATCAGTGTAGGAATTGAAAAGGATTTTTTTGCATTTCAAGCCCAGCCTGGAAGGAGACAGGGCAGCTCATATCATCCTGAATTCAGAGCTGAGGTGCAGCTGGGCCAAGACAGGCTGCGGAGCACGCTGTGGTGGGGCTGGCACCGCTGTACCGGCAGCCCCGAAACCACTGGTGTAAAGGAAGGAGACAGGAATTTGGGGAGAAATTAGGGGTTTTTTGTGCAGGGACAGGGACTGGCACCCCGACCCCTAATGGGGAGCACAGTCTGGCACACCTCTGTCAAATAGAAATATGCTGGTTTATTTTATGGTAATTTTAGGGTTTTTCTCTGCAATGTGTGATTGAACCATTTCTGCCACTTTACACCCAATCCAGCAGCTTGCACTCATTTTATTAGTGTATATGTGTATGAGAGAGAGAGAATATTTTCATGGTCAAGTCTCTGCTTTAGTAAAAGGAGCCCAGCTTGAAATTGTTTTAGGAATAGCAGAAGTACTGGTTTTCAGTAACCGTTTTGGTATCCTCCTTCTTTTTTGCTCCCAAGTATCCGATTTGAAATAAGTGAAAAGCAGTTATATACAGAACAATAGACGGAGCTGGGATCACACTGCGCCAAACCAAATGGAGACCATCAACTTAATTTAAGCCTTGTTGAGTGAGACTTGATAAATCCCTCTCTGTTTCTCCTGAGACCACTAAATTTGTTATTTTTATGAGCATGTTCACATATAGTCAAGAAAGAGAGTTTCTAAGATTTGCTTCTCCACTGCATGGTGGAGTAGCCCAGCTGAAACAACCAAAAATCATTTGTTTGTCTTTTTTTACACGACATTACTATTATGCTATTCAATGCAGTTGTTTATATGTCCAAAATAATATGAATCACGCATTTCTCTTACGATTGTCATCATCTAGGAATGGAAATAAGCTTTCCAGCTCATTATTTCAGCAACACAAGTAGTCCTCCCAAGTCCTTAAATAATAAATAAAAAGGTGAAACCCAAAGGCAGAAGAGCAGTACCAGCAGATCCCACCAGCGCAGGCAGCTGAATTTTGGTGCTGGCAGAGCCTGCAGCACCAAAGCTCCCCAAACCTGAAACCGCAGCTTCTGGCTGTTCAGCTGCACAAAAGGGCTGGCAAAGTTAAAAATGGGGAAAAAAAAATAGGATGTTTGGTGGTTTTGGAGAAGCGTGACCTGTTAAATATCACGATAGTTTTAGCGAGCGGCTGCTCGTCGCCGTGCCTGTTCTCACCCAGCTGCCCGCAGCCGGAGGTGAGCTGGGGTGAGCTTGCTTGGATGTTTTCAGGACCTGATCATAAAATCAATAGTTAGACGTGAATAAGTGGTCTTATTTTTAGAGCTAATAAGCCCCTGCCATTAGCACGGGGTAATAGATCTCCCTGCTCGCCCAGTCTCGCAGAGCCTGGGGCATGCGTGGAGGTATCGAAATCCAGCCATTTATTTGGGTGCCTAGAAAATAATCTGAATTTAGATGCCTTTCCCTCGGTATCCCTGTTTGAGAAATATAGGTCTGTGTACATTTACAGTGCTATATAAATTCTTCGCAACAGTACACAGTGCTGTATGCATGATTAATGATAGCAATAAGCAGGGGAAAATTTTGCTTAAAAATAGAATTGAGGAAGGAGGAGAGGAGTGTGTGGGGCTACCTGCAGGGAGGTGGCACACACTTCTCTCCACCTGCTCTGAATTTAGTCTCCCGTAGCTAAAGGAAAACCAGCTGGAGTACTTTAAAATGATTTTTGTAATTAATTAAAAAAAGCTATGCCAGCAGGGTTTATTAAATGCAGCCACAGAACAAGGAGGATTCAGCAGGACTAATTTTAGTAGCTTGAAGAAAGTTGATTGTAAAGTTTTTCAGCTCCTGTTTTATGTTTGCCTGGTTAATGAGTGCCGAATACAAGAAAGCAAGATTGTGAGATGATGGATTTGGGGCAGAAAATGGCAAGTGATATTTTAAGCGTTGTGTATTCCTTATATAGAAGGCAAGTCTCTCTCCCCCTTCCTTTAACAGGTGATAGGTAACAATAGTGGACTGCAGGTCCAAAGGAAGAAAGTTCAATCTATTGGAATTATTTTGGTAACTTGACACTAGCCAAAATAGCGCTTTTCAGGGAGCAAGCTCTAGGCCATTAGTTTTCTTTTAGGCGCAGGGTAATGGAGCTTAACGCACTGCCAGATTTAGGACCCAGCCATCTCTGTCTTTTTTCTGTCAGAATTAATCACAGTTCCCCATTACAGGAAGCTGAGTGCATCTGTCAGATCTCATGAGCCTGCTGCTTTGTCGCTGCTGCAAAACAATGTCTTAAATTACTTGTTTAGCACAAAGTTCACAGAGATGAAGAAAGATTTGTAAATATGTGGGGCAGCTTAATTGGCTTGTGTGGCGTAAAATAACTGCTCAGGGCAGGAATCCTGCTCTGCTGCTGTCGTTCCTTA
The DNA here is from genome assembly GCF_000737465.1 of Haliaeetus leucocephalus. Taxonomy (NCBI): domain Eukaryota; kingdom Metazoa; phylum Chordata; class Aves; order Accipitriformes; family Accipitridae; genus Haliaeetus; species Haliaeetus leucocephalus. The sequence goes on along the minus strand of NW_010972742.1, from coordinate 2,881,711 downwards.
AATATTTCATAGTGCAGGTCTTGCAACATGTGTGCGAGGACCAGCCCTTCCCCGTGTCGGGAGCTGGGTGAAGGGATGAACAGAGATCAGTGGGAAAAGGGATTATAGGTTTTGGGGTCGCAAAGTTGAAGAGCTTTTTTCTGGCTCTGGTGTGTTGGCTGGCTTTTTAGGAGACTGCGTGGTCGGGATACTTTTTCTTAAGAGATTCCTTCCCTCAGGTGGTAGATGTGATCTGGGCATTGGGATTACCATCCAGACCTGCCCAAGCATTATAAATTAAAATAAATACAAGAATCTTGAGACGAAAGTAAACCTGCTGTTGTCCTTTCCATTGCAAACGAGAACCGGAGAGGTTTTGAGGACGGTTGGTGTGTAACAGGCTCCATTGCGGGTTCATCTGCTGCGAACTCAGCCTGCGATGCCGGCCGCTAACTCCTCTCTGTTTCTTTTTCATTGCAGGGGACACCCGGCAAACCAGGTCCAAGGGGGCAGCGCGGTCCAACGGTAATGTTCCATTTCTTCGTTCTTGCGCGTTTGGAAAGCTTGTCGAGGCCAGGGGAAAGTGGGATCCGATTTGTGTCCTCACTGGGTAGGATCTGGCCTTCAGCGGTTAAAGCTAAGCAGAGGGGACGCAGTGATTTGGGGCTGGGGCTCACCAGTGAACGTGGTTGAAGGTCATCAGATGTCTGGTGGCAGTGACGAAGGCTCCTGTCATCCCGTGCTGCTCGTGGGATGGCTTGTTGGTCCGGTGCAGCTCAGGCGTTTGGGTGCTTTGCCTGGTCACAGTGTAGTGCTGTGGGTAGCAAGAAGGGCTAAAACATCATCTTTTGTGTCTTTCTAAGGGTCCACGTGGGGAAAGAGGCCCTAGGGGAAGCACTGGGAAACCTGGCCCAAAGGTAAGGTTTTGGGGAGCCTATTGGAATTGTCCTAAGAAGTGTTGGTATAGGAGACTCTCTGGTTCATCACCCTCCATTTCCCTTCTCTTCTGATCTTCATTGCCCAGCCAAATGGTTCATAACCCACCCATAAAGTATATGCACAGATCCTAAAAATGTGTCAGCCCACGTTTCAGCAGGACATGAAGTGCACGCACGAATTAAGAGCCGTTGCAACCCGAAGAGGAGGGAGCACCCCCACGTCAGGGACCAGCACAACCTTACGATCCACTGACGCTTCCACTAAGCCCTATTTTTTGGTGTTTAAGTAGAATTTAAACCACCTTAGAGGCCTTAAGCTGTGCCATGGTGAAGGGGCATATATTGCTGCTGGGCTCCAGAATGTTGCACCCTGCTGAGCCACTTTGCATGCACACTGTTGGCCCATGATTGGTCACCGGGCAAGATAAGTATTTTTCTGCCAGCCAACCTGGAGGCACACTCAGCTCCAGAACCTGCTGCAGAGACCAATTAAGTGACCATCAATCACCGGGCATGATGGAAGCAAAGCTTTTGTAGTGAGACATCGTCACCACCGCGCTGCCGGATTTAAAAATAAATGTCTCGGCTTTGTGTCGGCATGAATTTTTGATAAATACTTCATCTTTGCGGCGGCATTTATCTCTCAGAGGGAGGCCATTATCTTGTGGAAATATCCTGAGCTCGCTGACGTTATCTTTCCTGTATTTTTATTAAGCGATGTGGGGGGAACAAGCAGCTGCTCGTATGTCACTGAGTGCTGCTCCTGATACAGAATTATTAATAGAGAGGGGCTGGGGGAGCCGGTGGGGTGTGGTGTCACCGTGGGCTTGGTGCCATTTGAAGTCTTGTGCAGTGGTGATATATGTATTTTTAACGGTGTGTTGTTTTGTTTATTCATAAAAGGGCAACTCTGGTGGTGATGGCCCCCCTGGTCCTCCTGGCGAAAGGGTAAGACAAGCTGGTTGGGCTAAAGCAGGACTCAATCCAAGCCTGTTAGTTTAACACAGCAGACGAGGCAGGTTTGCAGGGCTGAGGTGGTGCTGAGGGGTTTTTGCAGTGAGCATCCTACCGAGTACCCTGTTAAGCAGAGAGGGGAGGGGTAGGAAGCTCTCTGGAGCCAGGATGCAGCTTAGCATGCTTTGGTCAGCAAAAAGGAAAAATCTGTTTAGAAATACGAGGTGAAACGTCCTTGTGTGGAGAGAGGTCTCGCAAGTCACCTACAGCTCTTAGGTCCTTTCTGAGCTCTCCAGGGAAGGCTCAAATGGGACCTTGGGTGTCCTGTGTAAGCTTCGCTCTGTGGGAAAAAGGAAAATTCACCCATGGTGTTTGTGTAGACAGTCAGAGCCCTGGTTTTCTGGAGGAGGTGGTCCTCTCAGACCTCGTGCTTTTTTCTCCAGATAACAGCACGCGAGGTGGAAAATACTGAACCAATGGGACTTTCATGATTTTAGCCTCAATTTCTGCCCTTTTTTTTTTTTTCCTGGGTTTTGTTTTGTTTGTAAATTTTCTATAAAATTGTTGAGGGAGGAAATAGATGAAATTGGTCCCTGCTTTGCATCTGCTGGTTGTGACCACAGGGACGAGGCAGGGGCTGCTGCCGCTCCAGTGCAGCAGCGTGCTGAAGAGCATCACCTGCCTTGCAGCACTGGCCCCAAAGCCACCGGGCTCTCTTCTTTTTCATTCCTGCATGAGCTGGTAGTTCCCGTGCGCTCTTACTTGAGCTGGGATGGGAAAAGACCTATTTTTCATTGCACTGGGAGGGAAAGGCTCAAAGCGGTTGAGAGCCCTATTCGTGTTTGCAGTGGTTTTTGCAGCTGGACAGGCCACTCAGTTAAACGTGCCCAGTGGTTCTTATCTCTCCATGCATTTTTTACAAGGGATAGCCCCGTGCAGCTGAATCTCGCACTTTGGGGCATTTCTTTGGGGTAGAAGTAGCTGGCTTTCCATATCTTTGTGCTCATCTGCTGTTCACACAGAGCTAATATTTCATAGTAAAGCATTATAGGTTCCTTAACCATGTTTTCTGGCTTGTTTTGCATCCCAGGGACCACCAGGGCCTCAAGGACCGACTGGATTTCCTGGACCAAAAGGCCCCCCTGTAAGTAACTCTCTTGAACATGCAAAGAAATACATAAGTCTTTCCCATCCAGCTGTGATTGCCTGTGCCAGCTCAGTCTTAGCTGCTTCTCTGACAAGCGGTGACGTACCCAATAAAAGGCATTACTGAGACATCATGATAATAACCCGACGGTTTAAGATTTTAAATAGCCAAGTAAATTGCAGCTGATTATAAATGTTCATTTCCTAATGACTCAGTATGGCTAGGATCTTTCATGGTTGCTCTGTTCTTTATTTTCCCTCTGTATACTGGGAGGACAGCACAACAGAGTAACACTTCTGTCTCTACAATTATTATACACTGGTGGGGGACCTCAGAAACCTTTTTGGAGTGATTTCCTTCCCTCTGGTGAACAGCTCGCTCCAGCTCTGGACCTGTAAGATAAATCTTTCCTTTGGGAGATGTGTGGGAAAGGGCCATACCTCTTAGGGTTCTGAGCACCCCCATTTCACTGTAAAATGGGTGGGAACTAATGCAAGGAGGCAAGGAGATTTGATTCAGTCCTGATCGCGGTTTTACTACTGAGCACTTGGTTGTGTTCCTTCTCACTCTGGTTTTCTGCTGTAGGGTCCTCCTGGGAAGGATGGATTGCCTGGTCACCCCGGACAGAGAGGAGAAACTGTAAGTAGCCCAAAATCTCGGGCAGATCATTAGTCCTGAGTCTCGTCTTGCCGGTTGGTTTTTCTAAACCCTTCTGTGCAGCTGGGGAGATGTGGCCACACGTTTGGTTTCCTGGCAGGTCTGTGTCTCTCCAGCTGCACGGGATGATCTATGGGAAGCAACCCTCTTCTGAGCAGGACGGGTCGGTCTAATGATGATTTGGGTGAAGGTCGTGCACCAGCTCATCTCTCTCCGTCCCTTTAGTAGATTGTGGAGGTCAACACATGCATCATGCACGGAGGAAAATAGGAATGGAGAGATGTAGAGATGCTGATGACCGGCATCGGAGGCAGTTGGGTTTCTGCCGTGACGGTGCTGCAGAGGCAGCTCCTCGCGAGGTGGGAGGATGTTGGCTGGGGCCGAGTCTGGGTCAGCACCAGCACTTGGTGTGGTGCTTGATTTCATGAGGTGGAGAAGCAGCTGGGGGGTGATTTCTGAGCAGCCCCTGCGGCCAGGCGTTGTACCCCAAGGACTCACCAAAGCGCTCATCCCTTTGCCCTCCCGAGGGTAAAGGTTGTGCCTCCGCTCTCTGGAGCGTTATGGGTAAAATCTGTGCTTTCTTTCCCACTCTGTCCTTTGGAGATGTGCAGGTTTTACGCCTCTCTATTCCAGAGACATAACTCTAGGGCTGTGATAGCAGAGATTTTTCATGTGAGACTGGCTCCATGCTTCACAAGCTCAACTTTCCATACCCAGCTGTGTTAGGTCAGGGGCATTTTTATTTTCTCTGGAACCTGCAATGGGGAGAAATAAACGCCTTTCACTTATTGATGCACCATGTGGCCAACACCAAGAACTGTTGCACAGCAGAAAAGAATTACAGCCCAGTTTTGGCAGTGCTTGTTTAGAGAGGAAGGCAATTCCTGGCCAAGACGAGGGGTGCAGTGGTTTTGCTCTAGTTTTTCTGTCCGCACCGGTTACTGCAGGACGCTCGTGTATCAGCCGCTGCCTTAGCACCCGAGTAACAAAAGCACCTCTGCTGATGCTGCCTTTTAGCCAGACCTATGCCCAAGGGCCTCACCAAGTTTTGCTTAAGCCCCTCCAGCAATAATCCCTTGCTGCAACCCAGGCAGTGGCTCCTGGCTGTTTAGGTACCTCACTGTATCGTACGCATACTGCTTTGTCCATTTTAAAAGGTTTTGTTGCACAGATGTAATCATTGTTTCTCACCAAAGGAGAACGATGAGGCATGTGGAAGGTATGATACCCTGGCTGTCGTGCATCTCTGGTAGTCTGTTTTCTGCACCTTTTTTTGCTTGAAGGATACCCTAAGCAAAAATGACCCTTCTGCCATGTGTTCCTCTGCATGCAATAATTAGTATCTTTCTGTCTGGCATTTTTGGGGGTGTTTATTCTTTTTCCTCAGCTGTTTACCATCCAGCTCATTCGCTGTTGTTGGTATGTCCCTCTCCCCGACACTGCATGCTGCATGTTAGCTGATAGACTCTTTGTTCTGTGTTTATTTTACAGGAAAAAAACCAACCCAACTTCCTCTACTCAGCTTTGCATTTTTCTCCACTGCCTTCCCTAGCAAATGAGCATTAAAAAAGCTTTTCACATTATGCATTTTTCCCCTCAACTTATCACAGAACAATTTAATTAACTTGCCTGGCATTTGCTAAGCAAGGCAATGCAAATACTGCTAAGCGCAACACCAGGTATTTATTTACACCCCATAAGACTGACTTTAAGGCAATGATTGTGGTATTTTTAAACACACAGTCCTCAGGTCAGGTTAACTTAAAAGTGAAGAGAAGAGTTTTCACCTGCCAGAGCCTGGCTGTGACATTTAGTTTTCTTTCATCGAGTTATCTGTAACATCCAGGACACCTACATTCAAATCGGAAGAAGCAGTAAAAACTTTGCTTCTATCTGCTGTTGGCAACTTTGGAGACTGGAATAAAGCATCAGACTCCCAAGTCTGCATTAATATGAATGGAGACTGGGCTTTCAATTATTTGGGGTCTGAAAGTACTCCCTAATAGCTTTCTTCAGTCATTGCAGCAGTAGCTTACCTATCACAGGCAAATCCTTCCAGAAGACAAAAACTCTGTTAATCTGTGCCATGAACAAACTTGCAAAGATTACTTTCCTCTGCATCCTCTTAGGGTGCACACAGACATGTGCAGACCCAGGTAGCAGAAGTCCCTTTTTTGTCCCCCCTTCCTTATACAGTGCCAAAAAGCAAGGAGAGAAACATCAAAACAATTAAATACTATTTCCACATCAGTAGCCTTGTCAGTGCACTCTGTACCTTCATGCAAGAATACCTACACTTGAAATCTGTGTGTCAAATACTTCCCTTTATTTTGCTTTTCATTTAGTAGCAAATAGGCCTGCTGAAGGATGCTGAAATATTTGGCCATATTAGATTGACAAAGATTGGACCTAAAAAAAATCATGAAAAATTCTAAAAACCCTGTGCCCAAGGCTCAAACAGGATAAAAGGAAACCCTTTTCTTCAGATAAATAAGAAAAGTCCTGCACAGAAATGGCTGAAATACTTTTCTACGATAAGAGTTTAAATTGTACATTCATTTCGCAAAGATGTTTTGCCATTTCCCCATCAATGACAGGATATTTTCTGTGATCTGCAGACAGCTAGAATAGCATTGAGTAGTTTTTTTAGCACGACACATTACCGTTGGCTTGGGATTTATCTGATCCTCTTTTGTGGCAATGAGAAAATAGCCTGTGTGCCCTAAATGATATTTCTCAAGCTTGTCAGCATGCTATAGTAAGAATGATAATTAATGTGCTTTTTAAAGAGTGGCTTAGGAGAGCTAAACAATTGCAGTGGTGATAGTTCGTTATTGTCACTCTTCAGAATGTCCTTATAAGTAGCTGTCATGGAGACTTTGCTACTCATCAGCATTTGGAGAGAAACACATTTGTGATTTCTTTCAACAGATGTTGATGAAGGAAATAAAGCTCCGCTCAGCCCCCAAGGCTGGTGGGCTGTGGGCTTCAGTGGGGCTGGAGATTGGTGCTGCTGGTGCCGAAAGTGGAAGACGGTCACCCAGCCTCCGAGCTCCTGGGAGCTAAGCCTAAAACAGATCTAAGCCTAAACCAGTACCAGAACGGGGAGCGGGAGAAGGGAAATGGCTTTTAAGAATTGCTTAGCGAGAAGAAACTCGCACTGACTTTTTAATAGCCATTTACTTTATAGGTTTTGAGTGTTTTTATGTATGTGGCCAGTCCTTCAGCCAAACCACAGTAGCTCCATCAAAACAGCAGAGCTGAGCTTTGAGAATCTCTTTTTCTTCCTCTGTTTCACCCCTGTATAAATGTACAAAGGTGTATTTTCCACCTTCTCTTTGGTTTCTTGTTTCTTTTGTCTTCGGGTGTCCATCCCTTCCCAGTCAGTAGTTTCAGCAGAGGAGGAGCAGTCGGGAGCAGTCTGTGACCCTCGCTGGAGTACTGCTTGGCAGAAGTGTCATCTCTTTCTCTTTTACCTTTCTCTAACAGGGTTTCCAAGGCAAGACCGGCCCTCCAGGACCCCCTGGTGTCGTAGGCCCTCAGGTAAGAAACAAATGCTCGTGCTTGCACCAGCCCTCTGCGGCTCACCTTCACCAGATGGGCACAGCAGGCTCGCACAGCTCTCATGGTTCAGCTGGAGCTGCTGGGACCGCAGGTTATACAGCACAAAGACTCTTCTTCCAGGGAAGGCAAAGTCATGTGGAAGCAAGCTTGGTGGCTTTGAAATTCCCGGCCAGGCTATGAAATAGCCCAGTGGGTCCCAGCCCACCTTGTCGAGGCGTTAGGATGGGATTTAGACAACATGCCTGAAGGTTGCTGTAAATAAGGTGGCTCCTGTGAACTTGACAGACCTCCCTTGGTGTAAAGTTGGTGTAGGGTGAGAGAGAGACCAGCTACACACAACCTTAAAGACCAAAGGACCTTAAGCGACCAGAGTGTTAAATGTGATCTCAAAGGGCTGTACGGCTGCCGGGGCGTTCAGGGCTGTGTAAGCGTGATGCAAGAGCGCTCTTGTATGTTGTTATGAAGAAGAAATGCATCCCTCTTTAACATAAAGTGCTGCTAGATTCTGTCAGAGTTGGGCTATTTGTCTTTTAGTCGCCATGAACCCTGTGCAATCTGGAAATAGTAACTGCACAACCAGAATTTGTACCCCTTCAGTACAGGCATGCAAGGCTCGTGGATCAGTTTTGTAGGCAGAGTCCTAGACCAAGTGGGACTGGCTTTGGGCTGAGTCTTCTTTCCTGAACTGCTGGGGAGGTTGCTTTTTAATTAGAAAGTAATTAATTTGTCTTCTTTAATGATAGTGTAAAGTCCCTGATTGGTAAATTCCCTGATTAGGGGCAATTCCCTGACTGTGTCTGTCTTCTCAAGTGCAAATTAGATTGTATAGCAATTTTATTTGGCTCTGCTGCATGTAGTTAGCGTGATCTGTGGCTGCTGAGCGATCGCAATGTTATCGTTCTGCTTACACTAAGTGGCACCCTGCAGCATGACATGAATTACAAGCACCGTCCCAGCAGACATCAGCGTGCAGGGATGTTATAGTCTTGTGCATATGGCTTTTGTCCTCCTCCAAAATGGGCCACTTGGGAACCTTCTGCACTGGGCCTTATGTTACACTCGTCACCGTTAGTGCCCACATACAGCACAGAGGCAGGCAGTAATTGCTGTGTAGTACAAGCCTAATCCATTATTTATGCCCCATATAAGGAAGAATCAGCATGATTGTAGAGTACTTAGGAAGTTTTCAATTAAAAAACAAACAAACAAACAAAAAAAACCCAACAAAACAAACCACCTAAGCATAATAGTTGTAGTAATAGTATCTCAGTTATGTGAATGCTTTCATTCCAGAGGTTCCCAGTGCCTCCAGTCTGCCAAGTGCAATGTTGCCCACTTCCAAAATAAGGTCCCTTTAGATGCCAAAGGAGGCATCTCTCCAGGGATTCCTGGTGGCACTGCAGGGGACAGCTAAGGGAAGGAGCATCTTCCGTCCCACTGCAACCTAAAGGACTAAACTGGTAGCCTGCACCTCTTCCTTCGTTGGTTGTGCTGCTGATACCCAACACCTTCTCCCCAATCTCTGTTTCTTCAGGGTCCCACTGGTGAGACTGGGCCAATGGGCGAGCGGGGACATCCAGGCCCTCCAGGTCCCCCAGGTGAACAAGGTCTTCCTGGCCTCACTGGAAAAGAAGGGACCAAGGTAGGGACTAGCAGCCTACTGAATTCATCCTCCTTGGATGCCTGCGTCTCTCCCAGAGGTGGAGAAGGATGATTCAGAAAAGACATGATGCTTCGCAGTGTCTCATCACAACTTGAGCCCAGAGAGAAGAGCTGGGTCTCTCTGGAGTCTGCAGATCCTCAGCTATTTATCGCTGTCGTTGCAGGGGGACCCCGGTCCCGCTGGTCTCCCAGGGAAGGATGGTCCCCCCGGTTTGCGAGGCTTCCCCGGAGAGAGAGGTCTCCCTGGCCCCATTGTGAGTAGAAGCTGCCCGGTCCTTCCAGCGGGAAGGATGCCCAGGCGGTGCAGCACCCATCCCCCAAAATGACTTTGTTTTCTTCCCTCCAGGGTGCTCCAGGGCTGAAAGGCAACGAAGGTCCCCCAGGCCCCCCAGGTCCAGCAGTGAGTATCCTTGCCCTTACAGGCACCATCTAACGCATTTACAAGCTTGACAAGTCAAAACAGAGGGTTAGTCACAGCTCAGCACTTTATCCATTATTTCCTTTGCACTAGCTAACGACTTGCTGGATATTGCTTTATTTTACAAGACACATGTGTAATAGCTCGGTCATTTTGTCGTGTCAGCTATGAACATACGTGACAAGCGGAGGGAACTGGAATGATTCAGGACGTCGAGAATTTTGCTTCTAAGTCACCTGCTGTCCCTCTGAAAGTTGTCCCCACTTGAGATGTGTGCTCAATGCAGCCCTCCTGGAAGAAAATACTCATCATCCAACCCTCCCTGCTGCATTGGCCATGAAATGGCTCATGCTCTTGTTCCAAGCTGATAATGTGCCCCCAGGAACTGAGCTCCCTGCACCATCCAGAGGAGAACCCAGCCCTTCCAGAGATTTTAATTTAAAAAAGATCTTCGGGACCCCTTAGGCTGATGGTACCAAGTCATCGCATGGTGGTCACCCCATCAAATGTGCTCACTTACTGACGATGCATTTACAGCATCCTACTGCTGGGTCTCTTTCTGTCTGTATATAGATGAAGCTCGATACTCCAGTTAATGCTTCCTTCCTTCTTCTCCGAACAGGGCTCTCCCGGTGAGCGCGGTCCCGCGGGATCAGCCGGCCCCATAGGCTTGCCAGGGCGACCTGGCCCCCAGGGACCTCCGGGACCCGCAGGTGAAAAGGGAGCCCCAGTAAGTACCAGTATAAAGATTAACAGCTGTGTGTCAAATAGAAGTGTGTATAGTAGGAAGCTGAGCATGGAGACATTCCCTGGGGTAGGTGTGTAAAAGATACAAAAAAAAAAAAAAAAAAAAAAAGAAGGAATTTAATTAGAAAGGAGTTTTCTCATCTTGGGTACATCAAACGGCTGAACGTTAGCTGCTCAGCTGCCCTGTTTGTGACACCCGTGCTATCAAAAATGGATATGATCCCAGGGACTGAAATGTCTTCAGGCAATGAGAAGGGATGAGGACCGAACAGGTGAAATGACAGCCTGCGTGACCTCCTAGTGACAAACAGCCAAAGGACAGGCCTCTGGGCAGAGAAGTGAGCCAACCCCGGCACCGCTTACGAGGATGCAATGGCAGCAGCAATCTCCGCTGAGCCCAAATAAAGCCTTACCCTCGCTCCGCCCTGGCTGAAGGACCCACGCAAAGGTGCTGTGGAGTTTTTCAGCTCCGCTTCCCGGGATGCCGCGTGCTGTCACAGCATCGATGCTCCCAGGCATCCCGCTGGCACCCGTGGAAAGAGCTGCTCTCAGCAGAGCGCGGCTGAGTCCTGCCATATGGTCCCTCTCCCGAGCGTTCACCAGCCAGCCCGCACAAACTCTCACGTCTTTCGCTCCCCAGGCACGTGCGTGAAATGTCACGTGCGGGCAGGAGAGAGTGGGCTGGGATGGCTATTTCTGTCCCCGAAGAGCACAGCGCCGTGACAGTCCCGAGGAGGGAGGCTGTGCCTCTAATTCACACCCCAATGGTTTTGCAGGGACTTCTGGGTTGCCTGCCTCAAGCTTGAGCTCAGCTTCAGACCCAGCAACGTGAGCAAATGCTGGCATCGGTGATTTCAGACTACATGAGGATACTTACTTGATTGATTGTTGTTATCAAAAATGTTTAACAGCCACTGTATTCCACATTTGCTGGCTTATTAGAAACTCCAGCAGCTAGTCCAGAGGCAAGAATTTCCTGGTGAATCAGCTTTATGAACATCTGTCCTGCCAAGTACCTATATGATGTATCAGTGGACAGATGAGTAGGCAATTTATGTGGCATCTAATTATTCAGAAGACAGCACCCAGGACTCAGATGCAATTAAATTATGTACGAGGAAACTGAAAAATATTCACTGTTCGGTTCCTATAAACAAATTCAGTTGAAGGCTCCAGGTCTGAGGAATATGGGTGGATGTTTAAGCCGGAGGCCAGCAGAGATTGCTTTATTCACTTCAGGTGTTTTCCTTTGTCCAGGAGTTCAGGAGGGAGCTCGGGGTCTCCTGAGAAACCCCCATTAGCTGGGGATCAGCCAGGGAGGGAACAGGCACCGAGTGCTGGGGCAGCCAGGATGAGAATCAGTAATAACTGGCTTGTGGGAATAAAAATTAGTTGGGGTCTTGTTTGTCATCCAGAGAGAGATGGCAGAGGGTTCAGATTAAATCTGATTATGTTGCTATAGCAGTGAAATTGCAGCTGTGATCTGGGTATTCACTGTTCAGATTTGTTTGTTCTTTCTTTATCTCTTGAGAGAGAAATGTTGTCTTGTTTCAGACAGAGAGCCTGATGAAATATCAGCTGGAAACTGGTTTTGCTATACATGCCTATATAGTCAGGGGTCGTTAGCAGCTGAATAAAATGTTACTGGGGTGTAATGGGTTGGTTGGAGGGTGGAGGAGAGCTCTGTGTGACCTACCTGCTTGTTCTGCTTCCAGGGTGAGAAGGGTCCTCAAGGACCGGCTGGCCGGGATGGCATCCAGGGCCCGGTGGGACTGCCGGGTCCAGCAGGTCCCGTCGGCCCCCCTGGAGAGGATGGAGACAAGGTGGGAGCAGCTCCCTGTCGCGCAGGGTCATTCTGGGAAGGAACTGGGAACCGTGCCCCATTGCCACCGCGCTGCTTCCACCGCCTCGGGTTGGATGTGCTGCTGGTCGTAACCCAAGGATATTTTACGGCGCTTGCAATGCCACGGGATCGGCGGCGTCCGATCTGGGGAGCAGCAGGCAAATTGGGCTGTGTGTGCTCTCTGCCAGCCAAACTGCTTGCCGAAATCCAGTTAGCCTCCCCCGAAGCCTGTAGCAGGTGGCCTGCCTGGGGCTGCCTGCCCTTTCCACGTTAATTACCTTTCCCCACTCTCTCATTAAGCCCCTCTGGACTGGAGGATTCTTAGAAAACATTAGCTGGGACGAATCACTCACTGGTGCTAACAAGGTCTGCAAAATGATGCTTCTTGCATCGCGTGGCAGCCAAGGAAAGTTTTAGGATGTAAAAGGGTTTGGTTACACCTGGAGTGGCCAAATCTCTGGCCTTTTTTAGAACATGCTGGGGTGTTTCTGTGGGAATTGGCATCTTTGGGATGAGGGTGCAGACGCACAAGGCTATTACTTGAATGTTGAGGTATGAAAGTGGTCACCAAGTGAACTAACTGTGCCCCTTTGTACCTGGCAGGGCGAGATCGGGGAGCCTGGCCAGAAGGGCAGCAAGGGCGACAAAGGGGAGCAGGTGAGTGGGGTGGATGTCATCGTAGCTGCTTCCCTGGAGGAGTGTGCTTTTGTCGTGTGACTTGCTGGAAAGAGAAAACGATATCATTTTAATTTCTTTCTGTCACTGCTTCATCTTCTCCTTTGCTTCATCAAATACCCACACGATGTAAAAAAAGAGTGAGTGCCTGAAGTGTGAGGCTCCCGCTCCCAGGAACACACTGAGATGTTTCCATGTCACCCCTGTACTGTGTAAATATCTGTGAAACATTAGCAGCCCTTGCTATTGAACTTGGGTGTCTGGCTGTAGTTCTTCTAGTTGCTTATATCACACTGATGCACCCTTTAAGTGCTGCTCAGAGCCTGAGGAACGGAAAATAAATTACACATAAGTCTCTAGAGAGAGATGAGTGGTGTGATATTGCTTCGCTGGAGCAAAAACTCGTTTAGACATGCCTGCCGTGCCACTGGCACCAGGGCTGAGGGATGTTGGTGTGTCGGGGGAGACCTGACCTTGTCCTCCCTGTTTTGGGAATTAATGCTTGTTTAATGGAGGCTGTGTTGAAGGGCATCACCTTTTCCAGGTGAGTTTTTTACTCTGATCCTAATGGTGACATTGCACTTCTGTTTCGTGACAGGGTCCACCAGGTCCTACCGGCCCGCAGGGTCCAATTGGTCAACCTGGCCCAGCTGTGAGTATTGTCCTTTCTTGGCAGAAATCCTCTCTCTTGCCGTAAACTGTCCCGGGAAGCGCTGCAAAGAGTGGCAGTTTCTGCCTGGCGCTGCCAATGCCCAACACACGAGGAGGGCATTGTGGCAGGAGGTGGTGGAGATGGGGCTTTGCATCTACGTTGTGTCTTTGCTAAGCTGTGTTAGACTCTTTCCTCGTAGGGTGCCGATGGAGAGCCAGGTCCTAGAGGACAGCAAGGCCTCTTTGGTCAGAAAGGTGACGAAGGACCTCGAGGTTTCCCTGGTCCCCCTGGCCCAGTGGGCTTGCAGGTAATTTGCAGCATTGAGGGAGGGCTTAGGGTCATGAGAGCTGGGGTTCCACCTGAGATGTTCACAGGTAAAACTCGTCCCCTCCACCTCCACAGGGCTTGCCTGGGCCACCTGGTGAGAAGGGAGAAACGGGTGACGTTGGGCAAATGGTAAGATGCTTTCAAACGTCTTTTTTCATCACTGACAGACATTGCTCTAAGAAACATGTCTTAAATTTGTCTCCTCTTTCTTTCAGGGCCCGCCAGGCCCACCTGGACCCAGAGGTCCATCTGGACCACCAGGAGCAGATGGTCCACAGGGTCCTCCCGGGGGAATAGGAAATCCTGGTGCAGTAGGAGAGAAGGTAAAGCATCCAGACAAACCCGACTGAAGCCCACAGGAGTTTGCTACGACGCTCACGCAGGGGCTTTGCTACATCAGCAGAAAACTCACCACCCTGCAGAAACAGGAGTGTGATCACCCTCTTTTCCCCTCTGCAGGGTGAACCTGGTGAATCTGGTGAGCCTGGTCTTCCCGGCGAGGTTGGCCTCCCGGTAAGTACGTTATGGGGTGCCTCTTGCTCTGATGGAGAAGAGCTTTTCTTCAATGGTCTCCCACGAGGAACTGGTTGAAGAGGTGTCAGACAGGCATGGATGTGGATGGGGCTGCAGGGACTGAACCAGCCATGTCCTTGGTTTGGGTATCGGGCGACGCATCGCCATGTTCCTGGGTATTTATAGTATAACGTTTAGTCACCGAATATGGGCTACCCACGACTGAACAACACAAACACCATTTAATCTTTGTGGGAAGGGACTGCTAAATCCTGTCCTCGTGTTTTGAGATACAAACAGAGCTTCTTTCTCAGAATTGATTAGAGGATAATTAGAGATCAGTAAGTTGTTTTCCTGGATAATAGAAACACCCTTTTTTCCTTTACAGGGTCCTAAAGGTGAAAGAGGTGAAAAGGGTGAAGCAGGTCCCTCTGGTGCTGCTGGTCCCCCCGGACCCAAAGGTCCACCAGGTGATGACGGTCCCAAAGGCAGCCCTGTAAGTACCCCCTCCTGTCCAGGCAGTGCTTCCTTTTCTTGCCCAGCAGAGATTTCTGCATGAAAAAATGTTTTCCAGAGATTTTTGTGGAAATTTGAAATAGTTTACCAGCCAGAGAATTGCTCCTCTCAAATTACGTGATATTAGTCCCCTTTTTTAGGGTGCCAGTGAGGAAAAGACCCAGCTGTACCATATCTTCCAGCAATACTTGAATTATTAGTCCTTTTTGCAGGTTATCAGAAAACTCACCCCTATGGAGAGGCCCTGCTGTAGATTTACTTTGCGCTTGAGCTTACATATTGCCAAGGTCCTCTGCACTAGAGCAAGGCTTCCAAAATAGCGTAGAGAGGATTTATTTGAATTTGGGAGTTGTAACTCTAGGGTCAGATCCCTGCTGATGCTAATTGCTATAGCTCTATTGAAGCCAGTAGAGCTATACTGATTTATACCAGATGACAATGGTACAGTATTTATCTTGCCAGCTTCTTTGATGCTTTCTGGCTGAAGAAATTTATTATGCGATAAGCAAAGATGGCATGAAACAGCAGAGGAGGCAGGGGAGTTAGTCATCTCTCTTAACAGATGGGGTTTTGGGATATCACGTTATTGGTTGAAGCCTATTGTCTGAACACTGGTCTCAGAATCATTTGAAGTACACAATAGACATTGTATGGAGAAGAATGGCGAAGTGTTTTAGTCATTAAATGCTTTGAGAGGATCTTCATGTGAAAAATGTTACACATCATGTAGTAAGCAAAAGCAAAATCTTCTAATCTGCGCATTCCCCAAAGCTGCGACAATTTTGCTGTCGCTTGTCCAATGTATTTACGAAAAGTTAGATGAAACTCCCAGCGTTGCCTCTGGAACTTTGCGTAGTCTGGCTGCAGAGCTGAACTGGTGGCTGTGACAGGGTGAAATTACTGAAGATGCAAAGATGGGGTGTGATCTGGGATTGTGTTTGAGGGTAGGGAGTTGGGGTTTTGCTCTGTAGGGTGACTCCCTGTGTTGTCGCTGGGGTAGCAGGCACTAGCGCTCTGCATTTCTCAAGATGCAATATCTCTGACTTGGGAATATCCTTCTTCTCTTTTTGCAGGGTCCAGTTGGTTTCCCTGGTGACCCTGGTCCTCCTGGAGAACCTGGTCCAGCTGTAAGTGTCTCACAGAAGGGCAGTTAGGTTCCTCCTCTTGGTTTAGTGAAATACGACTGTGTGCCACTTATTCACCAGCAGCTCCTCTGGCATTTACTCTTCCTTCGCTTGGGAAAGAGTAGGAAGTCCCACCATAAGTCTGTCTGACCACACTATGACCTTTGCGGCAGTAGCTCTACGAATGCTGCTCTCCACAGTATTTGACACAGGGCGTTTGCTGTTGCCAGTGTTCTCAACGAGAGATGGGCAGGGATGGTGCCTGGTGACGTGAAGACCAGCTGAACCACATCTGCTGCTGCTAACACTCTGCTCAACTCTATTCATACCCTAAATACGCCTGTTTGTTTCTTTCTTCTTCCTTTTTAGGGTCAAGATGGTCCCCCTGGTGACAAAGGTGATGATGGCGAACCTGGACAGACTGTGAGTAACCGGATAGATGAGATCTGTTCCCCATCAGTCCCCACAGTTTCTATGTGTAGGTCCAAGGATTTCTAACACAGGAGGACATAGAGCATCTAATTCCCACCAGCTTCTGCTGCACTGGTCCCCTCATGCCTGTCCCTCGTGTCTGTATCAGCCTGGTTGCTGCCATCCATTCAGCTTGTTCAGCAATACGTGCTGAAAGCAAAAATTAACTTACAGAAAAACAAAGTCTAAGTCTTTCATTTTAACTTTGCCATGCCTTATGGTATTTCATGGTGGGAAGGGATAAAAGAAGATACCACCTGCACCCCCGAGGAGGTGTCAGTTGTACTGGCCGCCCACACCTCGACTTAGCACAAACTCTGGATCTCAACTCAAGTTTTACACATTTGCTCCTCCTTCCCACCATCTCGTGGTGCAGTTATGGCTTGTTCTCCTCCTCTCTCCATCTAGGGTTCCCCTGGTCCCACGGGAGAGCCAGGCCCCTCCGGACCCCCAGGAAAAAGGGTAAGCTGATTGTTCAGGAGTATTTTTCCAAATGTATTTGTATTGACTTTTTGAAACTAATGTTATGACTATATCTGCAGTAAATGCAAGACAGTAGTGTATAAAATAAATAATAATTTGTAAAAAATTCGATGCACCATCCACAGTCATTGGAAATTGACGGGAAGTTGTCAACCATGGATTTTTTTGTGATTTTAACACCCAAAAGAAAATACAAGTGTGAGGTGCTCCTGCTCTTCCTGCCTTGCTGGCAGAGCCCAGGAATTCATTTAGCAAGAAGCTAATTTAAAAAGCTTTTCAGAGATATTTGTCTCCATTTTGTCTTCTTCCCTGGGGCTGTAGCATCATTTTGCTAATTCCAATAGACCATTTCAGATCAGTGTTATCTGATTGTGTTTTGCATCTATTATGTGCTTTCTCTAGGGCCCTCCTGGTCCAGCCGGTCCCGAAGGAAGGCAAGGAGAGAAAGGAGCCAAGGTAAGAGCTGAATGGGATTTCACTTCTGCTATGTCCTTTGTATGCCAAAAGGATCACCCTCTGATGACGCTGGTGTTTTAAAGACAGTGATTTTGATTTTGCTGAATTTGGGGCCATTGGCCTCAAATTTAAGTTTATGTTTCATCTTTGAACAAACTCTGTGGAGATAATTAGGGCTTGGTAAGGTCATGGGAATGTTTTTCTTGTTTTGAAATTACAAAGTGCCATATTTGGCAATTTAACGTGTTGTAAATAATACGGCATGCACAGCCCTACGTCCTTTCCCAGGGCGAACACAGCATTATTGGACCGTCGTTGTTTTGGTAGGGGTGGTGGGGAAATGTAGAGTGGGATTGCAAATTATAGACCCAACTGTTGCGGCAGCTGCAGGAAGACTGATGGTGGAGGATGTCCTCTGCTAGCTCATCTCCCAGCCGAACCCAGGAAAAGCTTTCTGCTCCAGAGAGTTCACAGGCAAAGGGCGGTTCCTGCTGGAAATCAGCAGAAACAGGCAAGGCTGAAAAGTGAAGGAGTTTGGAGACTTGTCCTCAGTCCGTAAGGAGTAGGGAGCAGTAGGAAAATCAACGAACAGAAAGTTTTACGTGCTTTGCATGGACCTGCATTCACTCATTGACATCCCAGCAGCAGCCACAGCGTATTTGAGAAGATCGTTTGGTGCCCCAATGCAAATTAAACCATGCTGCCTCTTGCATCTAGGGTGAAGCTGGTTTGGAAGGACCTCCTGGGAAGACTGGCCCAATCGGTCCCCAAGGTGCTCCAGGGAAGCCCGGCCCTGATGGCCTTCGAGGGATTCCTGGTCCAGTCGTGAGTATTCCCAAACTGAGCAAAGTCTGAGAAAGCACCAGGAATGACCCTGCCCAGAAGCTTTCCCATAACCCATCAGCCTTGGAAGATGCCTTTCTCCCAGCGTAATGTTCTGTCTATGCTTAAATGCCTGACAGCAGGTAAAACATATTTAGTGGAAATAATATAACAGTGAATATCATCTCCCAGCATGTTTTATTTGAGTCTTGGGTCTGCTTACCTGCTCTCCATGGGTGAGAGTTTCCATGACCTCCAAAGTCCGTTTTCCAGTAGAGATTTGAGCATGAAAGGAACATAAATCCTTGATTTTTTATGGCCTTTACCATCTGTGAGAAGTCAGGGCAAATGTTCCCTGGCACAGGGACCAGGTGAGGATGGGTGAATAATCAGAATAATCCCAACTGGGAGCACTGCTGTCGTGAATGATTGTTTTGAGGGAATTGCACTGTTTTACAGGGTGAACAAGGTCTCCCGGGATCCCCTGGCCCAGATGGTCCTCCAGGCCCAATGGTATGTCCAGACCATCAAATTCCCTGAGTTTTTGAAATGGGTGAATGCATTTTACATTAATTCATTCTCTCTTTTGTTTCCCCCCCGTCTCCCAAAGGGCCCGCCGGGTTTGCCTGGTCTTAAAGGAGACTCTGGTCCTAAAGGGGAGAAGGTGAGAATGGCACGCACCATCTCGCTGCATGACCTGATGCCGCCATCTGGGTGTGGGGGGAAAAAATGTCGTTGTAGAGGGCTCCTGTGGCTGGCAGGACAAGGCTGAAAGTGCCACCAGCCCCGTGTGCTCTCTCTCCTGCTCTGGAAGCATTGGACATATCTTCAGAGGAGAGATGGAGAGTTGTGAGTGTGCCCCAAAGGATGAACCAGGTTGTGCTGTGGGTCAGCGTGTGCCACTGCCTGCCTGGATCCAAGACTGGGTTTCCCGTCCCCACGTCACCAGCTCTGATGACGACAAGATGACACGGAGCAGCTGAATTGCTGCATTCCCCTACGTCAGCCCTTGCAGTCCACGGCAGCTCTAGTTGTCAGAGGCGCTTTAGCAGAGGGCATAGGGAGGTGCAGACACCTGGCTTGCTTTAGGGCATGATTCTCAACCTTGTAGAAATTTATGTAATATGTGTTAGCGCACAAAATGAGCAGGTGCTCTGGTGCAGCTTTGCTTTTTCTATATTTGTAGCATTTTCTGTTGCAAAAAGCTAGTGCTCTGCTCTGCTCTGCTCTGCCACTTCGAGGTGTCAGGGATAGCTACAAACTCCTATCACCTTGCTTAGATATTTGGGGTTATATCTAGAAATGTCTTTGCTGGGTAGCTTTGGCATTTAGTTACCTCCATTGAGAGATCATAATTAACATCTGCTGTTTTCCTCTAGGGTCATCCAGGTTTAATTGGTCTTATTGGACCGCCAGGAGAGCAGGGAGAAAAGGGTGATAGAGGTCTCCCAGGCCCCCAGGGTTCAGCAGGACCCAAAGGAGAGCAGGTAAGTATTCTGTAAGACCTTAATTAAATGTGGTTTTTTGCTGTGGGCTTTGCTGCCTTTGAGCAGGTACGGCATAGCAGAGATGGTCAACCTCGGCAGGAGACTCTTGCTAATTTTTGAGGAATATTTTCTATATTAATGTAGTTTATTCTACATGTGAAATGTAGAGATGTTCCAAAATGATCCATTTTAGTGGAAAGCAGATTCTCAAGGGTCATATGAAAAGAGTTGAATAGACTTGGAAGGATGGTAACATTAAATATGCATCTAGAGGACTGATTTTTAAAACTGTGTGCCTAAATGAGATATAAAGTTCCCTGGTCATGCTCTTGTCTGGATCACACACACATTTAAAAACCAGTTAAACCTCCAGATTTGAATGGAGTCCTCCAAAAGCTGTGAGCAGCTGTGGTCAACTCACAGTGGTCAATGGTGCGCAGATGTTAGTTGTGTAGATATAGACCAGCATCGCTGCATGCAAGTCAACGTTGTTCTGCTTTTATTTTTCAGGGTATCACAGGTCCTTCTGGACCAATTGGACCTCCAGGGCCACCAGGATTACCGGTATGTGACATGTAATTATCTTTTAATTTCTCAGGAGCTACACAGCCCCTCTGGGGTCACCTTTGTGCTCCCAGATACCCAGCTCGGTCCTTCTGGCCTGACCTTGTATGAGGATGCTGATGGGAAGGGGGGTTGCCCAGCTGAGCCCATTATAAACACTTGCATTGAGTTACAGGAGTACTGGGGGGTGACGCACGAGGTGAGAGATGGGCACAAGGGACGCGGCGTGATCGAGGCAGGGAAATTAGCCCACCCTGTTTCTCTCCCCCTTTCTTTTGGATTATCTACAATCACACGGTGATTTCTTGCACTTTTTGCTATTTGCATTTTTTTTTCACTGGGTGCCCAAAGACGGCAGCCTGCACCCTTGGGCGACCAGTATTTGCTCTTGCTGGGTGTCCTTAGCACGGAGCCAGGAACAGCTCCAGGTTACGGTAATCACACAGCAGCTTTTCCAGTTGCCATCCGGGCAGGAGTGTGGAGCGCTGACACAGATTGGTCTGACACAAACGCTTTTTTGTACGTTGGCAAACGAAAGCAACGCCGAACTCAAGTGGATGTGAAACAGAAAGGAAGTGAATTAAAAAGACCACCTTGTATAACATTACTCTGTCTCTCCCTAAGGAGAGACCGATGACTTCTCTGCTAGGAAACGTACTGACTCCTTTCTGTATTTTTCTCTATACAGGGTCCACCTGGTCCCAAAGGTGCTAAAGGATCATCAGTGAGTATAGACATTGTTAAACAAAGAGGCTGAGGAGCTCTTATTAAGTGCATAACCTGCTGCGACTCCTCCACATCAGTGGCATTAAGGCAATTAGCCAAAGATGACTGTAGCAAATGTAGCCTTTTCAGGCTGTCTAAGCCCAGAAATTATAATTGGGAAAGGTTTCTATTGCACACACTGTACTTCATTGAACATCAGTGCAGCAAAGATCATAAGGAGGAATCCAGTGCATCGTCCTTAGGAGAAAAGCTACTGCTGTAAAGTGGAGGGTATTAAAAATAGACTGTGAAGCGGGAGGTGGCAAGCTGAAAAGCAAAGAACTCTGTGAGAAATGCGACACTGAAGCGAGCTTCATGTTACAGATCTCCTATGCAGACAGCTAAAAATTCTTCTTGGGCAACTTCCTAATGTCTTTTTCCCAAGCAGAATTCAATGTTTTATTAATTTTAAGATTTTACTTGATTTATATAACTGTCGAATTGATTTAGAGAGTTAACGTTTTCATGCGTTGGAAGGATCCTTCCTCTTCCATAGGAAGCCTAAGCAAAATTTGACTGTTTAACCTCAAGTGTTTGATCTTTTCTTTTACCTAAGCATCGAAAATAACCAAAATAAATATTTTCTTGGGAGGGTGCAGGGAGACTCCTCTTGCGTGCCTGAAGGGACAGGGAGAAAGTTTTTTGCCACAAGAGACCATTAAAAGAAATCATGTTTGGGATGTGATATGTGACGAGTGCTTTTTCCTGAGTGACTCATGTTTTTTCCCTTGTTTTTCCACCCAGGGTCCAACAGGTCCAAAGGGTGAATCAGGTCTTCCTGGGCCCCCAGGGCCTCCTGTAAGTAGAACCCATTACATGAAGTGTGAAATGAGGTTCAGATTTAATGGGTGTTGTAAAGTTAGGAAGTGGAAGATTCCTGGACAAAGATTCAGCATCTCAGGAGTCCTAGCAAAGGATTGGCATCTCTTAGAGATGCTGGGGAAGAAAGTAGGGTGTGAAGGGAGAAGTTACTAATGGGAAGATGACAAGAAAAGATGGACGCAGTGTTCAAGCCTAGTAGCCAGGGGTTTTATCAGAACCATCACGGGTGTTTTACATGTCTAGTGTGTATCTTGTGATGCTGTTTCTCAGCGCCGGTGGCTGCTTTGGCCATCTCTTCCCTCTCTTCCCCACTACCAATACAGTGAGAAGTGGTGTCTTCTTTCCCCGCAACTCAGGGTCCTCCTGGAGAAGTTATCCAGCCACTGCCCATCCAATCTTCCAAGAGGACCAGGCGAAATATTGATGCCAGCCAGCTGGTGGACGATGGAAATGCCGACAACTACATGGACTATGCAGATGGCATGGAGGAAATTTTCGGCTCGCTGAATTCCTTGAAACTGGAAATTGAGCAAATGAAGCATCCGTTGGGCACTCAACACAACCCAGCGCGTACCTGCAAGGATCTGCAGCTCTGTCACCCCGATTTCCCAGACGGTGTGTCCCGGGACAGAGGGGGTGCAGGGAAAATACTGGGGGTTTCCCAGCTCCACACAGTGAATACAAGCGAGTGCAGGAAGAGAAGTAATTTGGGGAGGCCCTGGCCCTGGTGCCCCATGAGGAATGTGACTGACAGAGAAGGAATACGTAGAGAAGAGTTGGCCTAGATGATCGTTGTAGGTCCCTTCCAACTGAAATATTCTGTTCTAGGAATGGGGATATATGATGAAAAATAGCTATTCCTGTAAGGTGCCACAGTATTATGTGGAATCAGAACATAGTCAGTTTTCCAAAAAATACATATAAATAGTAGCCTGTGACAGAGATGAAACATCCCGGGCAAGACGGTTGCTGAAGTGCCCACCGTTCTTCCTTCACCGTGCTGATTCTTTCTTCCCTTCTTTTCCCTCTCGTGCATCCAGGTGAATATTGGGTTGATCCTAACCAAGGATGTTCCAGGGACTCTTTCAAAGTTTACTGTAATTTCACAGCCGGTGGAGAGACTTGCATCTTCCCTGATAAGAAATCTGAAGGAGTAAGTCCACACAACTTCCCCCTCCTCCCATATCATGGTGATAAGAGATTGTTTCCTAATATGAATATTTATAGACAGTCAGTTTCAGGACAATTGAACAATAGGAAGCAAGGATTAAAGATACAGAACCTTTCTTTGTTACACAAGTTTGGCTTCTAAAATAATAAGGAATACAAAAGAATATGTTTACAAAGAGAATTTCTTTGAGTAAGGCAGATTTAAACGGTGATTTGGGACAAGTCTTTGATGATCTCCCAGGCATAATAAAATAATTTTTTTTTTTACTTTCCTTTACGAAGGCAGAGGTGCGTGTTGGCGCAGGAACTGCAGCTCCCCATGAGCTTCATTTAACTCATTCCTTGTCTTCCTTCCTGCAGCCGGGCTGCCACTCTGCTGTCTGCATGCATAAGCACCACTGATTCCTCTACCCTTAGTGTGTCTTCAGGCAGATGAGATGAATGTTTATCTCCTGTCATTTTTTCCTGGTGTTTTTTTGTGGGTGAATGATCCTAAATGATTGCAACTAGCCTCAGCGCTCTTCCTGGCATGGATGCACAAGGCTGATTAAGTCAGTTGTGTAATGATGTGCATAGCTCAACCATACTCATAATTTTTGTCCTGTACCCATGCACTCTGTTTTCCAGAGCTGCTCTCCCCGATGCCTGGGGACCAGCTCTTGCACTGGCCAAGCAGAAACTCTTGCAAAGTGGCCTGGGGGAGCTCTCTCAGTATCACAGTTGTGCTCCAGCTGGGTTAAGATGCAGAAAAAACTGTGCACTCCAGCAAAAGCCTTGCTGAATTTCTTCCGCCAGAAATATGTGCCAGCACAGGACAAATAACATGCAACATAAATCTTCCTTGAGTTTTTGTTAGGGCTGTTTAAATAGGAGATGGATTTCTTCTCCTTTGCATTAACTTGCCATGGCTCTCCTCAAAATGCTGACAGCTTAAAAAAGCAGAGTCTGCCCATGTTCTTACAGTTGCTCAGACTCCTGCCACATTGATTCTGCAAGTGGCTCTTTGGCCCCATCTCGTCCGCTGTGGAGCTGCTTTTCTGACCGCTGCAATGCTCCTCAAATGCAAATTGTGCTGCACCTTTGCAATACTGTCGTAAATAAGAAAACACTTCAGCCTGCTCTTTTTCCTTGTAGAGGAACGAAAACAGCTACCACACCAGCATTAAGTATTGGTTGAGTGGTTTTATTATAAGCCACAGCAGAGTTTAAGCCATATCCCCTTTCAGTCCATCCTTAACCCAGCAGAAACACACTGACTTGCTTTATGGTTCACGTACTGGAAAGGACAATCCCAAGACACCTGCTTAGAGCTTGGCTGTTGTTTTTGGGGAGATTTAAGGCAGAAGTGAGGGAGCTTGTGGGAGGGTAAGGGAGCAGACGGCAGCCACGCTTCTTTCTTAGGCTCTGACTCAGAAAGAATGATTCAGCTGCTTAGACGGGGCTGCCATAAAGGATGCTCCGACAGCTCATTTCTTGTCAAGGTCACCCCCTGCATCGCTCCAGGTAGTTGGAGCTCTGTCGTGTGTGATGGTCCAGCACCGACTGCGGAGGATGTGCTGCCTGTGCCATACCTTATTGCTGCACAAACGCAGGAGGCAGGCAGAGACTTTTCCTTAATCACATTTATTGCTTTTCCCAGCCCCACAGCATCTGGATTTGGCATTAGACTGACAGCAGCCTTCTCTGTTATCAGCATTGTTTTTTCCACCTCAGCCCTCCCATGAAGATCAATGCACTTTTTACCATTGATATTTCCTTTCCTCCTCTCTATCTTCCCTTTTATCTCCCCTGCCGATAGACTGCACTGCTGGTTTTGCATCCGAAGTCTCTAGGAGGCAGAAATCATTAGCCCTTAGCAAAGGAGGCTGGTGCCAAGGCAGCGCTGGGCACCCAGGATAGCACCGTGCCATCCTGTTCTGCTTGAGAGGCTGCTGGCACCTTAAGGCTCTGCCAACTGGTTTTGTAACTGGTGTATAAAGATTAAGAAAACATTTTAAAGGAAGTTGGGCAGTTTCAATAAGACATGCAGACTCTGCTTATGGAACTGAATGTAACTTTTTTTATTTCTTTTTTTTTTTTTTCTTCTTTCTCTCTTTCCTCCTTGCCGTCCACAAACTAGGCTAGAATTACTTCTTGGCCAAAGGAAAACCCAGGCTCCTGGTTCAGTGAATTCAAGCGCGGTAAACTGGTAAGATGCATCTTGGTGCTTTCTGTTTTCTTTAACCCGTGTCATATTTTACAGAGTAAAATGGCTCGTTGGCCCAAAGAACAGCCTTCCACATGGTATAGTCAATACAAGCGGGGGTCTTTGGTAAGTGGCTAACCTTGGCCCTCTAGTCTCAATCAGAGCGCATCATCTGCTTTGGTATGGCCCGATCTGTTGCATTCTGCATGCTGGACTAATAGCCATCACAAGTCGCAGTAAAAACATTTAAGGTGGAATAATGAAAAAAGAAACAAAACCCCATGGGGATGCTTTTTTCCAGTCTGCTTGACTGGAAACCTAGGAGCAGCTAATGAGCTTTCCCCAGCGTTAAAGGGGACACACGGATGTGCTGGGGGACCCTGCAGAGCTGAAGCTGTTGCAGGTCTTTCTCCGCAGCACGCTGCAAGAAGGCTGCGTCCTGCAAGGAGGGCTCTTGCTGGCTCCTAAGCAGTTCCCATTATGGCAAAGGCAAACTGGGTGTCCCCGTGCTGCTGGCCCCCAGAAGTGTAGCTTTATCCCAAGAGCTGAGAGACCCCTAATGTGATGCTTCAGCCCGGAGCTGGGCACGGTGCTGTCGCAGCTCGGGCTCACTGGTACCCAGGCTGAGGTGGTGAACCTGCACATCTCTGGTCTGGGGCAGGTTTTCCGCAAAGGATGGATTTCATCTCCTACACTGGAGATGAGCCACATCAGGGGCTCCTGTGCCACCCCTGGAGCTTGGGAGACATGAAGTCATTGGTTTAAAGGAAGATTTCAAGGCACATGCGTTTGCCAAGCCTGGTGGACAGGAATTTGACTTAGTCACAATTAAGGATTTTTTTATCAAGGGACAAGAACTGTCATAAGGTCAAACAGTGTTTGATGTCAGCAAGCAAGCAAGACAGCAACATGTAAAACAGAGAAAAACTCTGGTATTTTGTCCTGTAACAGGACATTCACATTGTGGATAGATCTCTCCCACAGAGCCCAAGCCCTGGTCAGGGATGTCAGAGCAGCAACAGATTAGTGTAAGCTAGGTCTCCTTAAGCAACACAAATCTCCCGCGTGTATATCAATTCTTGTAGGATTAGCAGGATGCAGATAATGAGCTCAGTCAAATCAGGAGAATTAGGGAAGAAGGAAATATTCAGCGGATAAAACCGACCCGGCCCTGAAAGCAGGAGATGCTCTGACATACCGCGCTGAGCTGCCTCGTGCAGTCGTCCTCTCCCCAGGGCAGAGGTTTCTTGCAGTGCCCCAAACTTCCACCTTAAAAGGCAAACAACAAAGAAAATCACCGTGTTGTTTTCCTAAGCCGCATTTCATTGCCACTTAACACGTTTTGCTCTGATTCTGCCCACAAGAAGGATATGGCTTCTGCAGCTTTTCTGCATTATCAAATAAGGCCGTAAAGCCAAGGCTTCAGCCTCGTAGCTCCTTGGAGGGCAACTACTCATAGCTTAATTAGAGAGCATTTCATCATTTAATATTATGAGTACCTCCATTCCTCCATCTTCTCTGCTTTGCTTTTTTTTCCCCCAGTCTGTTTATCAGCTATGTTAGAGGCTGAATTGCCAACCTAGAGCTTAGGGCCCATTTTTTTTAAATAGGAATTTCAGTGCTACCTGAGCCCTTTGTTCCATCTTTCTGTCTTGCCGTTTTCTTGCTTTTTTACCTGTCCTGCATTTTCTGTTTGGAAAAAAGCCACCAGCACGTAGAAGATCTGCCTAAGCAAACGACAAAACTGTTAAACACACAAGCCATAAAGTAAAGTTGGATTTTTTTTTTTTTAAAAGTACCTCTCATTTCACCCCAGGCAGTACTTGGAACCATGAGATTGGTAAACTGGGGAGACATTTGCCTGGACCCAAAATCACTTGAAATCTTTGCGTAGATGGGTGGGATGAATGACTTTGAGTTCCCCTCTGGGTGCAGCTTTGCTCCTGTTACCCCACAGAGGAGGTCCCTGGTGTCCGTCCATGCAGCCCAAGCACGGTCTCTTGGGGGGGCTGAGCCCACGGGGATCCCCGAAGCTGAGGGGAAGATTTCCACCCGGCTGCTCAGCAATGCCGAGAGCACGGGCTGCTGATGTATGTCGGGGGGCTCCGTATGAATCTCAGTGCTTGCATGAGGTGCGCAGCCATGAAGATGGTTGCCTTTCTTCTGGGGCTATCTAAAGTAAGAACAACATAGTAAATATGAAATACGAAGAAACCATCTTGTTCTGATGCTTCCGCACCGTCATTGATCAATGACACAGAGTACTTGGAGCTGATTTCTTACCATTTCTCATGATGCAGCCAAACTGCATTTATTGGATAAAAAGGTTGCAGATGTTTTCTTCTGGACTCATGCTTTTCTTCTGTGTGTGTTACACACAATTCCCAGTAGCTCTAACAAGGCCTGCCACCCATCCTGTCCTATTATCCTTCATAGCCATATGGCATCTGCCACAGGGAAACACCATCACAGAGAAAACAGGAAAGGATGGATTTTTGCAAAACCGTGTTCCCACGAGCAAGCCTTATGCACACAACCAGTTCCCAGTGGCTCCAGTTGTAAAGCTGGGACAGGTCTTCCTGTAATCTGCAGAGGCAGAACAGCAACCGAGACCCTGTAACAAGCAGTGAGGCTCCCAAACTAAGCACTGATTTGAAATAAGAACAAATAAGAGAAGCGGGTCCTGCAGAGCAGTAGTGCAGATCGCCTGTCATTGGGTGCGTGCCAAGTAGTCGGCATTTTGTGTCTCTCTCCTTCCACGTCCTGGTGGTTTTCTGGTAGCTCTCCTCCTGGCATGCGTGGCTCTCTCATGGTCAGTCATATTTAACTCTCAGGAGGACAGCGCAATGGTATCCTGACAACCGGTTGGTATACTTATTTATTTTTATTATCTTTTTACTCATGATTTTATTGTCTGGTTGTAAATCTCTTCTACTGTTTGCAGCTTGCACCGATGTTTCGTGGTACCTCGAAGAACACTATGCTGTTTGTGTGCCTGTGTTTTTCTCCTGGTCATTTCTAAAGAAACCCACTGTCCATAGAGGACAGCAAGGAGCAGCAGCTCTAGTAGCTTGGCCATGGCTGGGGATGCCACCTTGAAGTACAGTTAGTTTATACATGCAAACTAGCTGTCCCGCTGTGTGTTTGCTTCCTTGGTGGGGTAAAAGAGAAAGTCCCAGAAAGTCCTGAATCCCCTAGGTGCTGGAAATGGGTTTCAGTAAACTGTGTTTTGCAGAAATGTATTTCTAGACACCGTTCTCCTCCAAGGGAGAAAAGGAGCCTGATGTGCAGAATGGAGCAAATCCCTGTGCCAGTGCAGCTCTGTGTTTCATGATGTGCCCTAAGAGCAGCAAATGCATTTTCCCTTTAGCTGAGCGTAGCCTTGCCGACCAGGGCAGCACCACGTCCTTATCAACAGAAACAGGATTGCTGCAGGTGAAGTGCAAAGATTGCTTAAAAGCCAATGTGTTGGTGCCCAGGAAAAATGAATGGGAAATACCCCAGTGTGTGCAGAACAAAATACCCACAGCACTCAGAAAATCATCTCAAATAGGACAGAAGAATAAAGTCCCAAACCCTTACAGAAATCTGCTTTTTCTCCTCTTTAAAAGCTGGAGAAGTATGCTCAGTATTGATTTAAACTTGAGAAATACATCCCTAAATTTGCTTAGCACTGCACTTTTTTCCAACCAGGGCTGAAATCCCCCTTCCTTTCTCTTCCTACCCTGCAGTAGCCTTATTTTTTTAGCTCACAACCAGCAAGAGAAATAAACTGCCTTCAGTAGCCATGCCCTGGCCACAGGAGGACCAGAGCAGCCCCGTGCCCGTAGCGTGGCAGGAGCGGTGTCTGCACCCCGGTGGGGTGGCGAGACCGAGCCCCACGTCCAGGGTAATAAAAATGGGTGAGACTGGTGGTCATCAGACCCCCCCAAACTTGTTGCATTGCCCCTCACTGCCCAGTGTTTCCCCCTTCTTTGCTTCTCGTAGCTCTCCTACGTGGATTCAGACGGGAACCCCATCGGAGTGGTGCAGATGACTTTCCTCCGGCTCCTGAGCGCCTCGGCCCACCAGAACATCACTTACAACTGCTACCAGTCCGTAGCCTGGCACGACGCCACCACCGACAGCTACGATAAGGCGATCCGCTTCCTGGGCTCCAACGACGAGGAGATGTCCTACGACAACAACCCTTACATCCGAGCCGCCCTCGACGGCTGCGCGGTACGTGGGCAGAGCTGGTCTTGGCCAGTCCCTGCAAAACGGGTCAGGGCTGGAGGTGTCTGTCCCCCTCCCCTGGTTGTCCAGCATCATGTGTCTCGGAGCAAATCGCCTCCAAATTTTCTGTGCCTGCTGATGTAGTTGCCTTGAGGATTGTCCCCAGCATGGGAGGCATCAAGCTTGCTCTTCCCTGTGCTGGGAAAACATGATTCCACTCAAGGTCAGGGGAAGCTGCAGCACCTCTAGGAACCAGATTAATTGCTTTATTGCTGGCTGTGCATAAAGGAAGGGATCTGCCTAAAACCACCAGCTGCTTTTAAACATCCCCCCCCTTGCCTTTGCTCTTACTCTGTTTACTCACACGGGGAGAGACAAGCGATGACACCCAGTTTCGTATAAGTTTTGCAGGCTTTGATAATTTTTTTTAAGTGCTTTCAAGAAATCTTGGAGGCAAAGCATTAAGGGTTTGGCATTGGGTCGGTTGGTTTTTGGTTTTTTTTGCGGCACGCTGCTGCATGCAGCCCCAGGAGGGGTGCATGGGGGTGCATTGCTGCATCACCCCAGGGCTGGCTGTAGCACCCAGCTCTGGCCCGGCATCCCTTGAGCGGCCAGAGGAGCCCCAGCACAGCACTTTGGTTTTCTCCCTCCTTGCAAGCTCCCCTGTCCCTCAAGGGGAGCTGCCTGTGCCCTTGGGAAAGGACAAAGCCAAGTGAGGCCTGACTCTGTATAGCGAGACAAGTAGTCACAGCCCTGGGATGCAGGAGACAGAGGTTTGCATCCCCGCTTGCGATTCAAATGCAGCTTTTAGCATCTTTCTCCCCAGCTTTGTTCCCCGTGACTTTTTTGCCCGGCGTGCGGAGGCAGGCGTTACGCTGCAGCCCTCTTCTCCCACGCAGCCGGCTCGCTCTTCGCCTTCGCTGTGGCCGAGAGCGGCAGCTGGAATTTCCAAAGGGGCTCAGCATCCTCCCTTTGCTTCTGCCTCCTGTTGGGTGCCTCGTTCAGGACGGAGCTCTAAAAAATCTGCCCTCGGGAACTAAAAATTTGGCAAAGCAGGTGCTGCTTGCATTTATTTTGAGACCCAGCTTGCTGGTGCAAAAGCACGAATAATTCTCACCCTCTGCTTGAAGCCCACGGGACGGAAAGAGTGAGAGCTTTGATGGAAAGAGCCCTCCACGTAATCTGAGATGAAAATGGTTCTGTTCTGGCACACGCACGTTTTTTACTGTAGGAGCGAGGAGAAAAATCAGATTAGAATCACTTCTTTTAACACTCTTGCAGAGAGGGAAAGGGCATCCATCCTGCTTCTGGGAAGACTCAGAAACCACGTGGGGAAGTTTATCCTTAAGTACTTCATATCTCCTGCTAACGCAACGTGTCCTTGGTAAAAAGTGCCTTCCCTTCCCTTTCCCTTCTTAAGTCTCAGGGATGCTGCAAGATCGCACGCTGCACATTTTAAAGCAGATGTGCCTGCTGAAAACCCTTTTGGTTTAAGCGATTTGGCTCAGGTGCCCTGCATTCCTCTCCCTAACGAGAGATATTTGCATGGAAAGAGGATTGTAGCTCCTCCAAGTTTATTTGCTCGGTTGCTTCTCGCAGGCGGCTGTTAGCACAGCCAGTCTCAGGGTCGCAGATAAATGACTGTGGCAAGAACTAAAGCCGCGGGAGCAACAGGCGCCCGCGGTACAGAAGCATCAGGAGAGGCTGAACGAGCCCCACTGCGATGGTGGGGGACAGAGATGTCGTCTCCTGGCTCAGAGCTTTGGGCATCGCTTCCAAACCAGTATGTCCCAGTTCTTCCTCTCTGCTAGAGCCATTCCTGCAGGCTTGTAAAAAGGAGGTAAAATATGCTAAGGGAGCTTACCGCAGCCTTGCAGAAGGAGGCTCTGCGTCTTCTGTACTTCAGTACCGTCTCCGGTACCCCGGTAGGTCATCCTCCTTAAACCACAGGCAGTATATTTAAGATTGAGCACTCCCATGTGAAAAATGAGGTTGGGCTGCCCGACGCAGCATTGCTGCAGAGGTCCCAGTAGGACCCGTGCTCTGGTGGTGATGAAGGCTGCTGCAGCCAGCACCGGCGGATCTCCAGGGCTAATGTTCAGGCCATTATTTGAATGTGTTTTTCCTGATCTTACAGC
Source organism: Haliaeetus leucocephalus (assembly GCF_000737465.1). Classification (NCBI taxonomy): domain Eukaryota; kingdom Metazoa; phylum Chordata; class Aves; order Accipitriformes; family Accipitridae; genus Haliaeetus; species Haliaeetus leucocephalus. The sequence continues at coordinate 2,850,417 of NW_010972742.1, read as the reverse complement.
CCTTTATCAGTAGCTGTGATATAGCCTATTCTTCTGAGACACACAAATCGGAGGGTAAGGTAGAGCCAAAAACTGCTCCATAAATTCACTTGTTTATGCAGCTTTGTATGCCCTCGGGTGCACTTCTGCTCCTCTAATAATTATTTATATTTTGGAAATAACTGTATGGCCACCAGGCACGATAAAAAGACAACATCACCTTGTGAATTCCATCAAACTTTAAATGTGATCTTTTCGGTAGCGCTCGGATAATAGTCAAACTAATATATTCAAATTAAATCACTCGCATTTGCTCAGCAACCCATGCGTGTCCTCGAGGAGGCAAAACAGCTATACCACAGCCACAGCAATTTTACCAGGCTCCTGTTCCAGCTCTGAGATCTAACAGCAAAGTTAGCGTCTTTTGATCTGCATGGCAGCAGCTGCTTCTGCTCCAAAGTCTAGGCTCAGGACAGTCGTCTCCCAGGGGGTTGCTTAGTGGTCAGCATCCCACTTGAGAGCACGTCTGCTAGAGCTGCAGGGTAAATGTAGAGTGGTTTGGTGCTGGTTGCCTCTAATTCAGCTCAGAAGATGCCTGGGCAAGATCATCACCGTATTCCCGGCTGACCGGTGAATGTTCATTCGTGATGACTTGCTCTTGTTGGGTTGGAGGCATCATCAGAGCTCCTCTCTCTCCCTCTTCTCCCCATCAGGCAAGGAAGGGCTATCAGAAGACTATCCTGGAAATCAACACGCCCAAAGTAGAGCAAGTACCTATAGTCGACATCATGTTCAATGACTTCGGAGAAGCGTCACAGAAATTTGGATTCGAGGTGGGACCGGCTTGCTTCATGGGCTAAGAGCCACCTGAAAACTAGTCTCCAAATGAGCAACCTCGTAACCTCATTGCGCCATTTAATTAATTAAAAAAAAAAAAAGAAAGAAAAAAAGAATTCCTTGTCACATGCACGTTCTGAAACTGGACAGCGATGGGTTATTTTTTTCCGTTTTGTTTTGTTCCTCGTTTTGCCCGAATTCCTCTGCGCCACTGCACCCACACGTACCGAACCGCCGACCGAGAGGACCGTTCCCGCGACAGACGTAGAATCGCATGACCGACCACCGCACGCGTGGCCCTGAGACCTGTCCCCGTGCCGCTGTCATTGCTGCTCCCACCACTGCTGCTCCACGGCCACCCAGCAGACCCCACCGCCATCAAAGACTTCTTCTTCTTGCCACGAAGCGATACCAAGCGCTTGTCTATAGATTATTGTTTGTTTGTTTTTAAGGAAAAAAATGGAAAAAACTTGAAACTCCTGTGTTCAGCTTGACATTGAAGTCCCGGCAGTCCTGGCTCCAATCCAAACCCCGCTGAAGCTCATCGGAGGCATTTCGTTGACTTCCATGAGATTTGGATCGGCTCTAGCAAGTAGACATCATGGCCACTTCCAGAATTTTTAATGTCTCCATCGAATCGCGGAATTCTATGTTTTACAAAATTTAACCCCATGAATTTGATCGCTAAAATTCACACTGGGCATCTCTTTCCCATGTATTAAAGGTGCTTATATTTTTGTATGTTTGTAAGTAAATATTTGTATTGTATATTATTTTAAATGTTTAAATGTTTCTGGCTTCAAAACATGCATGTGACCCTGTCTGTGTTAAAACCACCACCCTTCCCACCACCATCCCAGCCAAGCATTCACCTGGGAATGAAGATGGCGGCTCACATCCTCACCGCTCCTGCCTCTTCCCAACCCCAAGCCTGGATGTGGAGGGGCTTGGAGTTATGCCCAGGCACGAGTCTTTGCAGGATGAGGGTCCAATGAGTGGCAAAGCAGCCTCCCGAGCCACAGATGCCTTTTGGAATGATTCATTTCAAAATAAGGAAATTAAAGCCGCTTTTTAACAAGATTTCTACAATACCCTGACCTAAAAGGAGGATCCGCTTTGAGTCTCTGCCTTTTTATACACTTGCTTGCCTTAACATAAATGTTTTAAATTAATTCTTCTTTTTTTCCTTCAGCATTCTTTTAAAATAATAATAATTAAAAAAAAAAAAATCCGTTCCCAGCGGCAGATTGCAGTGGCAGGGGAAATCCATTTGTCCTCTATGAATATGAGGTATAAAAAAAAGGAAAAAGAAAAAGGTGCTTTTTATTTTTACATGTCTCTGTGGTGCTATCTATTTGAATAACTTTAATACAACACTGGTGATACCCTGCCATTGGCCAATCTCCCACCAGCCTTTGCTTTTTAGCCACTTTCAACACAGACTGCAGGCTTTTGCTACAGTCTTTGATTATAAATGCATGCCACCTTCATATTTTTATGTAGAAGACCCGCTCCTTTCCTTAATTGTATTGCGGTAGCTTATACGGTCCATGTAGAAGAAGTATTAAATATGCTTACGTCTTTTTTCTTTTTTTTTTTTCCAAGACTATTCATGCATTTTGTACGGTGGTAACCATACCAGATTGTACTCAGTCGCTGAATGTTTGTGGTGCTAATTTATGTATTTGTTGGATGTCCTGACGTGATGCTGATGCCGTGTGGGTGCCTGCCCGCCGAGCGCTCCCGGGAGTCTGCAATTTTCTTCATCTTCCCACGGTGGCTCTGCCAGGAAGGCTTTTTTTTTTTTTTTTCCATGCAGCGTTTTCGACTCGCAACCTGCAGACACCATCTTCTTTTTCTGTTTGTTTGTTTGTTTATTTGTTTGTTTTCTCCCTGGCCGTTTTCCTCATTTAGATCTCTTGGCTGGAAAATAGATGTTGCAGGGTGTTTTTTTTATTATTATTTGGCCTGGAGTATTATTACAGCAATGCTTGAGCCAAGGGGGGTCTTTCACCATAAAGGAAAAGACATCACATTTACTGTGAAGAAAAGCCTATATATGATGTCTTTTCCCCCCTCCTTCCCAAGCAGAGAGCAGCAGCGTCCAAGGAAGGGAGGCGAAGCCATGCTGGAGGGAGCGGCGATGCCGCGCGGTGCTTTTCGGTCTGGGAGAGCCATGTCCATCCGTCTCCCTTCTTCTGTTGTGTTCTCTCGTATATATTTTTTTTTCCACTTGGGGAATAAAAAAAAAAAGGTGCTACCCTAAAAACTGCAGACTCCGGCAGCGAAGCGGTGAAAAGGAGTATATAATAATATATAGGAGAATTCAGTTTCTCAGTCACCTTGGCAAGAGCCTTGTTCAGGAACAGTGGGAAGGTCAGAAAAGGTTGCGCATTCCTCTCTGCAACAGAAAAGCCATATATTGATGTATGTACACACGTGTGCGTCTGTCTAGGTCATGTGATTCTGTTACAAATTTTCATCAAGGGAGCTTTTTTCTTTTATTTTTCCTTTTATTTCTTTGCTTTAAGAAAAAAAAAAATTCCTCTGTTGAATTCCACAGTGTTGTAATTGTACTGAGCTCCAAACTGTTCCGATTTCCCCAGACCACTTAGCTACGGTATATTGCAATAAAATTACTACTTGTATTTGCAGACATTCTTTTTGTGTAATTTTATTTCCCTCCTCCCTTAATATATATGACTTGAACAAATGTTGATAAGAAAAATAAAACCTATGGAAAAAAATTTTAGTACATAAGGCCCTTTTTAAAATATAGTGTCAGATGACATATTGTACATTTCTTCAAAGTCCAATAAACATGTCATAAAATTTAAGTGTAATGCCCATAAGAGCTATTTTTAAATATTTTAAACCTGTGTAATAAAGGAATAAATGTAATAGATTTTTTTCAATAAATCAAGTTTACTGTTTCCACCTAAACCAACGTGATGTGAATGTCTTCTTGAAGTTGATTGCAGCGTGATTTCCCCACGACCCCTCTGCTCAGTGGAGCCTGAAGAGTTCATCAGAGGAGCGGTGAAAGTGCTTAAAGGTAATAGATACTGTAAAATAATAAACCAAACCCATCAGAGAGAGAACTTCCAGGCCTGGAATCTTTTTTTTTTCTCAGTGAGAAGCTCCAATCGACCCAACAGCGTAAAAATCCAACGCGGGGGTTTCAGTGGCTGGGGTCTGGACGAGAAGATCAGGCGGCCGCCAGCTCTCCACCTTCTCCACCGCAGCGGCAGCGGCACCCGAGGAGCCTTTGCTTGGCACGGCAGCCTCTGCTCTGGCCGACCTTCTCGCCCCGAGACGAATTCAGGAACCGAACCATTTCTCCACGTTCTTGGTGAGCTCCTCAACCCCCAAACTCACGCCTCGGTCCCAGGGCGCTGCTGCATGGACGTGCTGGGGGAAGAATGTAGGGGACGCTTTCCTCGTCCTCTCCTCCTTCCCTCCGGCGGGTTTCACTCCAGGGATGTGCAGGATGACGACAGCTCCTCTGGAAACCGCTGTAAGAAATTGCGTGCATCTGCCTGCTAACGCCAGCCGCTGCTGCCGGATTCGCATCACTCTGGTTCTCAGGGGCTTCTTGCAAAGATCGTTTGGTTGGCGCTGCTGGTTTACAGGTTTAAGAAGATGCCTGCACCTTGAAAACGTGTCCTTATTTGCAACACGGCAGGTACGTACAGTGCAAACACACACGCGTGCACAAACCTACTTCTATGCACAAAGCTTTGCAATGACCACACCAAGCTGTGTGTCCCATCAGCCTCTTCCCTTCGTTCTTTAGCTGCAATGAGTGGTAGATGTCGGATTGAGATGTTCAGGTAAGGAGCCAAAGTCCTTTAGTCTAAGTGCATAATTAACTTGTAGGAGTAGTTTGGGGAAATCTTGGGGTGTTATGGCCAAATCTTCATCCAAATGGACCCCAGAAATGCAGAGGTACTACAGCCGCAGGGAGAAACTAGGGGGAAAATCCCTTTAATTACTTAGACCTAGCTAGAAAGATCTAACTTAGATCCTGATGACGCTTCAAGGTGACACTAACCTCTTCTGTGCTGACTTGCCAGTTGTGATTTGCACTGGATCATTGCTGGTTGCAGCAAACACTTTTAGCAAATGCCTCGGGGTGTCACTGCCCAGAGGAGCTTTGATCTGCCATTAGGAAAAAGCAGAGGTCTGAGTGAGGATTTGACTGGTTCTGGAGCTGCCAGACACAGGAGCCATACCATATTTTTCACCTCTTTTCGTGTATCGGAAAGGCCATGATTTGGTGCTAGACCTCCAACGCAGCAACTCTGTCTGCCAGGTGAAACACAGAAGGTAAATTTTGGAAGATCCACAACAGAAAGCAGCAGATTACCAAAACAGGGTTTGAGTACCCAAGACAGCTCAGTTTTGCTCTGAGGACGGGGTGAAGATGGGACAGCTCAACCCCAACCCACGCACACCTCGGGGGCTCTGCCGGATGGAGCTCAGCACCCACACTGGTCCTGGTATAACTCGGGGAGTAAGAGTTAACCAAGCGCAGCTGAGCCCAATTGTGTTTCCAATGACCTTTAAAAGTAGCTGAGCCAGCCTGGGCAGGGGAAAGGGTAGCTGCAAGGCTATTAGTGTCTGCTTTGCTCTGCCTGTGATTTTTTTTCTAACAGGCAGGGGCTTAACTAGGCTGGGATTTATGCAGTTCTGTGTATTGAGAAAGAAGGTGAAGCCTGAAGAGCTTTTCCCATCCAGTTACCAGAGCTGACCCAAGCACAAGGATGTTTACACTTGCTTCCTGGCTGTTTCCTAAGGTAAAATATGAATTGCCGTGTGACTTGATTTCTGCCGGTAAAAGGGGAAATATTCCTTCTTGGTTTATTTTTTAGCCCTGTTCTAGAGGAAGGGGCCCAGGTCCTCGTGCTAGCTGCGTGTCTGCTGGCTCCCTGTCTTTTATCTTGGAGTCCCTTGGCTTGCTTCAGCTGGTAGAGCAGCGGCTGTCCCTAAAAAAGCACATTCCTATGCGATTTGTGAGAGTAGGCAGCGGGGCAGGAAAAAGAGCGTAAGCTCAACCATATATTAGCCACCTGAGACTCTACCGCAAGGTTACCTGTAGGACGGGAGGCCGCAGGGAGCGCAGCCTCACGCATCCATCGCTCACACGGGATGAAGCGCTGGTGCTGGTGCCTCCTGGCCAGGGCTGCGTGGGAGCAGCCGGTCCACGGGGGACACGGGCTCACCATCTGCCAACACGGCAGCACCCACCCCGGCGTGGTGCAAAATGGTTTTTCCAAAAAGCAGCTCCTTCTTAGTTGTGCTTCGACCCTGGGGATGCACCACCAGTGACCGGCACGTTCCTGCTCCTCCTGGGAACCGGTGGGGAAGGGGTCAGGATCAGCAGCCCCGGGCTGGAGGCACAGCTCTGTCGTGTACCGCTCCCAGTCTGGTCCACACCGTGATCACACCGTTCGCTCTCTGCAAGACGCTACGGCTTTGGTTGGGATGCATCCTGCTCTATTATTATCTCTCAAAGCAATGCTTCTCCTGGCTCCTTAAATACCATGTTTACGTGCGACTGGTAAAAATAAAAATGGCTAAAAAAGAGGTGTTGGCTGTGATTAAATTTAGAGACCAGATCCTGGGTATTTCTTCCCTATGGTCTAGGTGAGTTTGGGCAAACAACGTAGAAGAAAAGCTGTGAATGGCTGTTTTATACAAAGTATTGGGCTTCCTTAGTGTGACTAAAGCTCTCCTGGAAATAAAGAAACAGCAAGACAAAGTGGGAGGCTATAATGAGAAGGGGAGAGGAATGTGCCTTAGCATGAAGAGAATATGTAAAGCGTTGGGTAGAGCGAGGCTTTCACAGCATACAAGGCAAGCTAGAGTTATTTTCATTGTTCAGCTGCTTTTTGTCCAGCATCTTCTCCCCAGCTGGGCCTTGTTTGACTTGTTTGTTTTATTAATGTCTCAATCAAAAGCCTAGAACTGATCTGACCCACAGCTCTGGAGAAAAAAACAAAACAAACAAAAAAATCTCTCCATGACTTTCTATGAGAAAGAGCAAGTGAGCTGGAGATACCTCCTGCCTGGCAGCTCACCACCACCTGTAAATTAAGCTGCAGGGACTCCAGCAAAAGCTAATACAGTGCAAGTCAAATGTATCCCCTTTCTCTTAACACCTTGCACAGGAACTGTGCCACTGCAAATTCACTGCTGTGGCTTTCCTGCCAGCCAGGCACTCCACCAGACAGACAATTTCCAGATTTTTTTTTTTTTTTGTATTTTTTTAACGTGAGTGATCTGAGCAGGACAGACCGCTGCCGCAGCGGTGAGTCGCATCAGGCTGATACTTATGTCTCTTGGCACCACAAGCCTTGCGTCCCTCTGCCAAGAGCATCACGTCCCATCCTCTGCCGGGGTTTGGGTGAAGGCTGCAGCCTGCGGCAGCGGTGATGCCCGGGACCTTCACCCACAGCATGGCTGGAAATGCTCAGGGATGTCTCAGCTTGCAGCAGTAATGGGAATTATTGGCACAAGGGCTGTCAGCTGTGCTTGGTGATACTCAGCAATCCCGGCTCCTGCTAGCACTGTGCAACCTGACCATTTCTTTCCAGAGAAAATCGTGTTTCACCCAGCCAGGGCAAGCTCTGCACAGGCTCTGCCCAGCACTGCAGCGGGTGGTGGGGCAGGATCTGGCCCTGCAGCCGCCCGGTGCTGCCGAGGGCTGAATCTGAGCTCATCTGACACAGCCACCTCTTGTGCTCTCCCTTTTTGCTCCACTTTTCCCTCTGCTTTGCCATGCTGCATAGTGTGACAGCAGCAGGTGGGAAGCAATATTTTATCATAATTATCCATAAATCATTGTGTCACTGCAGTGGGGACTTCTGTTTTTTCCTTCCTTTCTGTTTTCTTTGCATGTATTTTCTTACTTTCAGGCAAGAGCAACCCTTGAATCCAACCTGGGCTGATGTTCTCAACATCTGCCAGTCGCTGTTTAACCAGCGCTGCTCTCCTGCTGTTACGCAATGGCCCAAAACCACAGAGCTTTAATGCTTTTCAAGGCAGCTGGCTTAATCCAAGCTCTGAATTCAACCAGGAGGCACTACTGATACTAGAGAGTACAAAAGCCCAGCTTCATGACTTAGGTGATGACAGAAAAAGACAAAGCTTGAATAGCAGCCCTGGAATTCAGTGCTTACAGCCAGGTACCGGGATGCGCAATAGGTCTGTAGTGCTTCTCCCTGGGCTGGTCTCCATCTCTCCTCCAGAGGAGCAGGATGCTGTACTGCAGTTAGCAACTGACTGGGGACTGCAAAAGTCACCAGCGCTGAGATCTGGTCCACCAGGATTATCCTGCAAAAGCACCATGGAGCAATCCGTTGGATCGTTACAGCCTTGGAAAGAATTTGCTCTTAACTCATCCCTCCCTCAGTGCTTCCAGCTGGGAGGAATGGCGGTCCCCTCTCGCATCAAGGAGAACTTCAGTACCAGCATCTTCTCTGGACACATAGTCAACCTGCTGCATTTGGGGCTTTCTTTAGGTATTTCCCCAAGTCACAGCACTGAAAGCTGGTTTTGCTTTTGATCTCCAAGGCAGGCGGAGCGTTAATGTGCTGTAGTTTTATTTATGGCCCCTATTGCCATTTCATTTATTCCTTGTAACTTCTCTGGCTGCAGATTTTTTTCCATCCTGGGGCATCATGGCAGCAAAGTGATTTTCTCCAGAGGCACAAACTCAATAGTTCAGACAGGCCCTGCATGTTTCTACCTTCATAGCAAACAAAACTTAGCAATTTATGCTTGTATTTAATGGGTTTTCTCAAATAGCCCAGAGCAAAAATAAACACCCCAAAGAAATCAAACACATGAAAACCCTAAAGAAGAAGCTGTTTTTCTCCTTCAGAGAGAAGCCAACATGCTTGTTTTTTAAGAGATGCATAACTAAGAGAGCTCTGAAGCGCTAAAATTACATCTTGTAAGGCGCAGGCTGTCACGCTCAGAGGCACCCCTGGAATCGCTGCTCGACACAGCTGAACGCAGAGAGCAGACGTGCCATCTTCGGGCCCTGCGTTGGGACTTAACATTCTCATTCTGCCTAATTATTAATATGTTAATTTGACAATGAGATGTTCTTCTTTGCAGAAAATTTTCTGCGCTGTGCTTGGCTTTTTTTTCAGCTGCTCCTTAGCTCAGCAAATTTTCCTTTTTCTCCATTTCCTCGGCTCAGGCAGGGCAGAGCCATGGGCTGCACCTGGGGGACCCTTCCCTGAGCACCCTGGGGTGCTCAAGAGAGTATTGGTGTCGCGCGAGCATCGTGTTGGTGCTGACTGCCAGCCTGGCCTTGGGAACATCCCCTAGTGTGGCCGAGCCACCATCCCAGCCCTGCAAAAGGTGGATGCTGGGCTGCAGCCCCAGGGACGGGGACTGCTGTGGCTGGGCCATTGCCTGGGGACCCAGAGGGCAAAGATGCTCAGGCTGTGCCTTTCGAAGTGCAAAAACTTCACCTGGGCAGCTGAGCAGGGCCCATGACTTGCTAGCGGGGTCTCTCTGACGTGGGTCGTCTCCCGTCCACATACACCTGTGGTGAAGAGTCAGGTCTCTTTGGGATTTAAATGATAATTCACATCCAAAGGTCTACCAGGGGCTCCCAGGCTGAAGCCTGGGTTGGAAAAGTGCCTCTCTCCAGCCCCCATCTCCCCCAGAGCTGAAGCATCTCTGCTGCAGGTCGGCCCCCAGCCCGGAGCCGCTCCTTGCTGCTACCAGGGTAATGTTGAATTTCAGGAGAAAGCAGGAGCAGCCACAAGAAAAAAAAAATTGTCCCTCTTTAAGGTTCTTCTTTCAAGCAGGCTGATCAGAGACCCTGTTGAAACGGAAATCAAAAAGCTGCCAGACTTGAAACGTTAATTAAGATACACAACAGGGAGAGAGGGGGAGAAGGAAGGAGGGGAACGTCTATTCATGAATTATCTGCTCTAAGAGGAAGCGTTTGTGAATTCGAAATGCATATATCATTTTAGTGGCAAATGAAAGAAATTGAATCAAACTACACAGGAAGTTTGTACACCACCGTGGATTTAATTTTCAAACTTGCATTGGGCAAAGATTAACCTTGCTGAAGGGCGTTAGTGGAGCAGACAGAATGTGTAAAAATTAATCCCTGCTATAAGTTTCTTCAGGAGGAAACACTAAGCAGTATTAAATATTTATTATATATAAAAACCTTCTCCCCCCCCATTTTCTTTCCTGCTTTGCATTTCAGTTGCTGCTTCTGCCAAAGCCTGTCTGCCCAGCAAAGCAGCACGCCTGGTTCACACTGTGAGAGCACAAGGGTTTTCTTTCCTCTGGTGTAAGGAGAAAGGTATGAGGAATAATTCATTTGCCACCTTGATTTTTTCACTCCCTCCCTTCTAAAGATTGATACCGTTGCACGTAAAGGGGAGAAAATCAAGTTGTGCTGGTCTATAAGTAGACACTATTTATTCTCATAGAGTTTCATCTGCAATTTGTTCAGCATCTTTGGAATTAAAATCCCTCTGCAATCTTCCCAGCTAGCTGAAAATATGCCGTTTCCCTCCTCTTCCTTCTCAGATGTCTTTTCCCTCTGATCAGGGCACAACGTTATCGATGATGTGATTCTGCTTTACATTCAGATGGTTGTGTAAGTTTTGGACCGTAAATAATGCTCCTGTGCAGCACAGGCAGAATTATTCTGAGTTTTTTTTCCTCTTCTTCTTTCTTTTCCTTCTCTCTTTCCCTTTCTATTTTTCTTTCTTCAGATCTTGGAATGGGTGATAAATTAATCATTTCTTCCCCCATAGCAACCGCCAACGTACAATATGGAGCTGATTACTTCACACCTGTGATTTAGACTTAGAGGTGACCCTGCAAACAGCAAAAAAAGAGCCTATCTCATGGATCCTGTGCTGCCTGGGTGGAACAAATCAGCCCGGCACAGAAACATGGCTCAGCACATTAGTCCTAGAAAGCAGCTTACGGTCCCAGTGTCCCTCCTTTGTCCCCAGCACCCAGAGTGGGGACAGCCCAGCCAGCTGAGTCCATGCCTGAGTGCATTTCTGGAGCAGTTGCAGGCTGGTTTCCACTTTTTGCAGGGATTAAGGTGGTTTGCGTGGGTACTTTCTGCTTGGCAGGATGATGGCACTTGGCCTGGCATGCACATGTCTGCCGGATCCTGCCCCAGCTGCCCAGAACTGATAAGATGCGATCCTCGAGGCTGGTTCACTGCAAGGCATATTTTTATTTTTTTCTTCTGATTAGAAATAGAAAGCAGCTGAGGACGGGTGGAGATAAGCCATCCCACCAGGTAGCACAGGGTCCTCCTGGCTAGAAACCACCCATGGCAGACCGAGCTGCCTCTGTCACCCTCCGTGCTCTGGATAACCACTGCCAGTTATCCGGGGCTGCCAGTCAACAGAGACAGGAGCATCTTCAGGCCACCAGTTACACCCGCCTGACTTCGGTTTGCTGAAGTAAGTGGGCTCAGTGTCCTAAACCCGAACTCTGGATTAGCCCAAACCCATTCTGAGGGCTGCAGTACGTGACCCGATGGGATGCTGCATGTTGCAAGGGTAGAGCTGGAGGGTCTGGTTTGTGTTGGTGCTTTTTAACTGGGGAGGAGAGCCTGGGTGGCTCCAGCTGGGTGCGGGGGGTGTCAGGTCCCCCTTAATCTGCTCACAAGAGGCTGCCCAGCCCAGGCATCGCTCCAGAGCTGATGGTATGTGGCCATGGAGGAGAGGAGACTCATCCTCCTCTTGCTGCTTTGGAGCCTTCTTTCTGCTGCCCAGGGGAAGGGCTGGAAAGGACTCGCAGACCCCATCAGGATGCATTTTCCCATTGTTCAGTGAATCCCTCCCTTTAATTTCCAATACAAATAACAATTTGTGATTAAAAGGAAATCCACCTGAAGTGTCTGTCCCACGGAGTCATTATCCAATTGAAAAGGCTTTTCTGGGGCTGATCCAACCCCCTTCTCATGGCTGTGTTTCTATTTATTTTTTAAAAGCAAAAGATTTCATGTTGTTTTGTTTCTAATTTTCTAGAGAGCTAATCGGATTGGCAAGCAGAGAAAGGAGCTTTCAAGAGAAGCAGCTGCTGAATAGCAGATAGCATATAAAGCTGGGCATGTAATCCAAGCTTTACCCACAGCCTTATTAAGATCTAGATGTTTTATTGCAGGCATATATCCAGCTGGATTTCATATTAAGTTTTGTGATTTCTCCCTTTCCCCCCCTCTCCTTCCCAACACTTTTTTTTTTTTTCTTCATATAATTTGTTGCCTTTTGCTGGAGGAAAGAGTCTCGTTTAACTGGTACACGTGTTGCACTGAGCAACATCCTCAATTTAAATGGAAATTCTATCAATAACAAATGCACTCTCTCCTCACCCGGGAAACGGCTTAGAAATATCATTCAGAGGTAAAAAAAAAAAAAAAAAAAAAAAAAAAAAAAAGAGCTCAAACCCGTCGGTACAAGAACAGCCACAGTCCTCTTGCAGAGGCCAATTGCAGATAATAAACTGCCCATTTGTTTGCAGCCAAGATAGTGTAAATTATCTGGAGGAAATATGAGTTCAGTAATCAAGCCTGAAAAATAAAATGAAGGGGGGGGGGGGGAACCTCTTTATATAGTTACTATTATTGCTTATTGCAGCAGCCCTGAAAGACTTTGGCTGAAAATAGGGGCCAATGTGTGGACAAGGAAACAGAGACAGAAACTACAGGAGCGAGAATGAGTCTGCAGGAGCTGTGAGTGACAGCCTTACCCCTTCTCGCAGCAGCTGGGGAGACGATGGTTTAAATGACTCGGACAAGGGCGCAAGGAGTTTGAGGTGGACGAAAGGACTAAATGCATGGTTGGGTCCCAGCCTGTTGCTCTCTCCAAGTCTGCAGCTTTTTCTGCCTGTTTTCTTTTCTCACAATTCATCCATTATGTTTCAAGCCTGACTGTACACTTCTTGGGTTTTCTGTGTCATGTAATGCTATGGATGCCCTGTAATGCATCCCCGATGTGGTAGAAGCCTAAACAGAACTAATAATGAAAAATGAAATGGGGTTGAAATATATTTATCCCTTTTCTTGTGGGGAAGAGGGAGAAAACCTAAGACAAAACATTCAATTTTCCTTTCATCATTCAGAATTTCAGAAGTCTTCAGAAATGGCTCTTTTCTGGATGAGAAACTTTTCAAAATGAGAAACTTTGCCAGATGTCCGTATTGTTAAAAAGCCATTTTCTCCTAAAAGAGATGCTTTGAGGAAAATTTTTCAGCCAGCTGTAAAAATAAATCATTGAGTATTGCTTCCTTTGACTGATGAGATTTACAAGCACTGTATAGATGATTTATAGAGAGGATTGCATAAAGATGCTTTCTCAACTGCACTCAATAAAGCCAGCCTTGGACTTCTCCCCAGCCGGTGCAGAGCACTGATGCTCTATTGACACCAGCGGCGCCATGTCCCGTTGAACGGGGTGAGGATTGGATCCGTGGGCTTTGTTCCCGTACGTAGGATGCAGTTGCATTTTTACCAGGCTCGTTTGGGGACGATGGGGGGTGCAGGGAGAGTAACCCAGGCGTCCCCAGCCCCACGGTTCCTGGCTGTGATGAGGCTGTTGCTGCTCTTGTGTTTTTCAGAGTCGGGCTTCCAAAATGGGAGCGTGTGGAGGTGAATCACCTCCCAGGTCTGTATGAATCAAGCAGGAGGATGTCTGAGAGGTCCAGCTGTGACAGAGGTTGTGTGGGGGTGCCACAGGGGATAAACATCTTTTTCCATTTGTATCGGTTTTACTTGTTAATTTATTTTCTTCTGCCCAGAGCACCGGGTCCCGGTGGTCCCCATCCCTTTGGCTGTGACAGCGGAGAGCCCAAGCTGCATCTCCCGTCCACGACGGGCTCTGCTTCGGATGCGCCTGCTGCAGGGCAGGTTTCTCTTGTGATGTCAAGCGCAGAGGTGAGGAGGCTCCAGCTCCCCCAAAGATGGGAAGAAGCTCCCAGTCCCTGTCCGGATTTGGGGTGTAGCTGATTTTCTAAATCTGTCAAGATTCGTTTATCACTGTGATGGATCCTCTGCCCATATGTTTAAATATCAAAGAAATGCAGCCTTGCAAATATCTGCTCACCCGGGATGAATAATTTTGGTTGACAGGCAATCAAGAAAAGATTATTATTTTTGTTGCCATCAACAACTCTAAGATACTTGGTGAGAAATTTCCATGTTCCTTCTTTCTGCAAAGCTGCGTGGCGTCTCACAGTTTGCTGCTGCTGATGTTAGTGCAGTTTTCTTTTTCCCTGTCAACTTGATCCCAAAGTGCAAAGCTGTTTGCAAACCTCCAGCACCTTCCTCAAAAATAACACAGGCCAGGCCTTCCACCTTGTGTCATAAATCAGAGCAGGAAAAATGAAATTATAGGAGCTTACAAGACCCACCAGGCCAGGGCCAATGCTGAATTCACCAATCCCATGGCATGTTCAGAGCTTAGGTTTCAGCTTAGCCCTTTACGACTGGTGTTGCATGCAGGAGATATTTCTGAGCCTGTGGCAAAGACAGTAGTGAGGAGAAATAATACGTAATCATCTGTACTGTCTGCCTGGACTGAATCTGCTTCTGGAAAGGCTGGGGGAGCTACCTGTGTGAAATAAAAGGCTTTAAGGAGCAAAGGAATCAATTTTATCCAAAGCTATTTTTCTCCAAGACTGAGGAAGAGATCTCTTTTGCCTTAGCGCACATCCTTGGTTAGTAACTGGAGTCTTCTGTATGAAATACTGTATGAGAAAACTACCGTTTCATTCACTAAATAGAGTTTCGGAGAGAGGGAAGGAACGACGTTTCCTGAGGAGCACAAGAGTAGCGAAAGCTCTTTAACACCTTTAGTTCCTGTGTAGCATCTGCTGATATTTTATTTTTGGCACCTATAAAGCATCTATTATCCCTGCTGAGTTTTTACCCAGTCATGTTTGCTTATGGAAAAATAAAATCCACCAAATAATAAATAAATGACAGCAACAAAATAAAATAAATAAAAAAACAGGTTCTTCCGAGAAGGGAGCTGGGCCTTGAGCTAGAGAGGGCTGGATTGCCCTGCAGACGGGAACCTGGTGATTTGGGGGGGCCTTCAGCCACCAAAAATGTTTTCCAGAGGAGCCTATATCTTATGTTAAATCCAATAACTATAACGGCTGGAAGAACTGCATCGCCCCAGGGCAGCCCGTTCACTGAACCAAAGAAGTGGTGTGATTTTCCAGGGTGGAGGAAGCAGGAAAGGTTAACGTATTATTAAAAACTTCATTAATATGCTAACGATCAAGAAACTTCTGCTAAAAATAATTTCTAACTGATTACCTCTTCCCCCGCACCTTTCCCCCTGTGTGCGCGTACCCCAGCACGGTGCTAAATGACTTTTTTTTTATCATCTCCCCACGCTTTCTGGGACAATTTCCTCTGGCTGACGCTCCAGGGCTGGATCCAGCGCTGCGGATGAAGGCTGAGAGCCGCCCATCTTCAGCCACCCGAAGGAGTCTCCCTCCAAGGACCACCCAACGCCCCATCCCGGCTCCTTTCCTGAGCATCCCGAGTCGGGGTGGGGGGACAGCAGGGTCCGTACCCCCGGGGTGCAGCCGGTGCTCGCAGGGGCTGCTCCCGCACAGCTTTGCCCAGGCTTTGCTGGCGCGGATGGGGAGACGGGCGGATTGCCACGCCGTGGAGTTGGTTTTTTTCCCCTCTCGCCGTCTGCCGTGAGGAGCCTCTCCGCCGTGACTCACGGCCGGGTCCATCTGTCCCCACCGGTGAGCCTCCGCCCCGCGTCGATGCCGGCAGGACCAGCAGCGCTCGCTTCCCTCCCAGAAAACAAAATGTAATATTCCTTTGGAGAGGGGCCGTTGGCATGGGGCTGATATTTCAGAGCGTGTAGTTCTCACTGTCTTTTGCTCGAAGGAGTTATCTCATTACTGAACTCGGATGCTGCTGACTCACTTATTTTGTTGCTTTTAGGCTGGCTATATATATTTCGGCATTAAGGCGTGCTTTGTATTTCAGGAGGGGTGGGGGAAAGGGAAAAGAAGCAGGAGGAGAGAGCATTATGGTGCTCAGCTTCGTGCCCAGCTTGAGGTTTGCTGTAATGGCTTGCAAATGAAATGATGTCCCATAAATATCAATATGTTTGAAAGGTTTCTCACACGCCGTAACTTGCCATCACTCCAGCTCCAGGGAACCAGGGCACTTGCAGAAGTGTGTATTTCCAGGGAATGGGTCTCCTGCCCATCACCACTGAGGGGAAGAGAAATTAGGGGCTCTTTGCCCTCCTCTTCCTTCAGCATCCCCCACGTCTCCTCCACACCATCACGCCTCTGTCTGAGTCAGCCTTCCTCCCTGTTCATCTTCATCAACTCCCCATTGCTTTTCAATTCTTCACTGGAAACGTTTCTTAGCTCCCATGCCTTGCACACTAAATTATTCTTTCCCTCGGCTATTATTTACCAGTGTGACACTCCCAGATGTGGTCTCCTATACAGCAAGGGTATGGAAACATTGCAGAATTGATTAAAAAGGGAATATATCCTTTTTGGCACAGGCATCACATACTGGAGTTTGTTTGCAGTCTCCTCAGACAGGTGGGACCAAATGCTTTCAGAAGCTGCTTCCTTCCCCTGCTGAACCGAGGGACTCCAGTTTAAAAGCACACCTGAAACTAGTTGTTTTACCTTTAGATAACCTGAGAGAAAAGAATTGAATTGCACTTGGAGAGGGGAATTTTAAAAGGGATTTAGGCACCTGTAAAATCTAGCCCTCTGGCGTCATTCACCAGGTCCCTGTCTGCTGGTGAGTCTCTGGGCTGGGGTCAGCATCTGCAGCCACGGATGCTTCACCCCAGAAGGCTGAAATAGCCAAACTAAAGACTTGGTTTTGGTGGCTTTCTTGCAGCTGGCCATGAAAACAAGCCTAAAGCCATGATCAGGAATCCACAGGTACATATCCCTATGTCTATGGCCCACAGCATGTCCTTGCAAAGTATTGACGGTAATGTGATTTTAAAAAGTAAATAAGCATGCACGGAAGTGTATCTTATGGGTCTGTTACCTGACCTAATGCCCAGTAGTGATCACTAACAGAGTTATTGACCTGACAGTTTGCTGCTATAAGAATTCTGAAAATGCCAGGTGGGTGTTCATAAATCATACGGTCCCACACATTTTTCTTTCTGGAGTCAGACCACTGCTGTGGCTGTGTAAATCACTGTGTACAGAGCCTTTATTGGATGCTATAAATCTCAAAGCTCTCCCCTTTTTTTTTTCTTTTTTTTTTTTTTGTCTTTTGTCTTTAATAATTAAAGTCAAAACTAAGAGGGAGAAAGACTAAAACCCTTTGCAAACCCCATGGGTTTGGGGGGGTAGGGGTGGTTCTGGAGGGTTTGGAGTGCTCAGAGAATGGGAGCCCAAGATTAACAGAGTAGAGGGCAAGGAGAGACTGGTCAGACCTCCTGTGTGTGAATGAATTTATTCCTCTTTGAAGCTGAACTTTTCATTTACAAAAGTAGCCTATCTTGATTCTAAAATCACGAAGACTCCACCACAAACACTGGAGCACTGCTGCTGTTGTTATTCATCTTCTCCCTTAAAAATGTAGTTTTTATTCCTAGTCAGGAATAAAAAAAATAAAGGATTGCTTAGGAGGAGACCCAGAAGTCTTGCTGTCAGGAAATTCATATCATGCACTACGTAAAACAAAAGAAACTTGGGGTTTTTTTTGTTCTTTCATGGGGCCTTTTTCCAAATTAGAATGAATGAGCTGATCATAAGGATATAAGAAAAGGATATTGAAAGAACAGTCCAAATTGTTTTAGAAATAGATCTCGGGGGGAAACACAGTTATAAAAATTAAGCCAATTAGATTGAATATGGGTTGTTTTTCCCCTTCATGAAGAAGCACACAGAGGCAGATAATTAAGGCCAGTACAGATGTAAGGATTAGTATTCCTGGCTGCGAAGCCCACAGTTTTAATTAGTCACTGGGTCTTTCTGCAGGGCCACGTTAATAGACAAGGGCGTGGTGACCTTTTCCTTTCCATCAGGTTCATTACAGCCCTGCTTATTGCCACGAAGCATTATAGCTTTGTGCTTGCAGCTGCTTTAAAGGCAAAATGAAAGCCATAACCGTGGGTCACCCCAAAGGCACATCAAGCCCATCTTCCAAAACTAAGAAGTCCTTGGTTTCTGCCTCCACGTGTGCATTCCTTTCTGTGCATCCACAGCTCCTCGGAGCAGGGGAGTGGGAAACAGGGCAGCTAACGGTGGACAGTCTCCAGAGATGCAAAGGGACGGAGGTATTGGTGCCTGCTGGGATGAATGGATCTTCTTTTCAAAGGTGTCTGCTCAACTTTGTATGAAAGCCACTGGGACACAAGCTTTTAATAAGTGCGGATGCTTGTGAAAGTGTCCCCCTGCCTGCCCGGCTTCCCTTGTGCTCTGCCTACAGGCGAACATTGATTTCTCCTTTCCCTTTTCTACCTTTCTACCATTTCCCTGTTATCTTCAGCTCCTTTTAAGAAAACTACTGTGAGACTTCTTAAGGAAATCTTAAGAAAGCAAAGGCATCTTTAAAGTGCTGATAATTTCAACACCTTGTCTTGCACCGCATGAGCAGATTCCCCACGAGCTCTTTGAAATACCAACAGTAGTTATAAAAAGTTAAACTTTCTGGATGTGCTATGGTCCGTGACTGGTGACTGAGCTCTATCTGCCATCACAGCCACCATCCCCGACACCATCTATATGATAAAACCTGAACGCGCAGGAAGAAATAGTTATTTACTGTGCCCAGGGCACTACTAGAGGTCTGGGGGGATGGAACTGGGACAGGGGTTTTAGTCTCGGTAAAGGGGAGAAGCTCAAGATGCTTTTCTGAAGGTTTATTTTAAAAGGATTGGCATGGCTGATGGCAGAGTATAAAATCCAGTAAAGCTCTTGGTGTCTGATAAAACAGAGGAGAAACTCAGTTCCAAACTTAAGGGCATTACTCCTCTTGACACAAGCAAACTCCCAGCTGAGTTTTGTACAAGGAGAAAAAAACCTTTTGTTCTTCTGACAGCCAAGTGCAGCTGAGGGCTTGGAGGTTCCCAGCTCAGGATTGCTCTGCTGCTAACTTGGGAGCGAAGCTCCTTCTGCACAGGGAGATCAGCTTTGTGCAGATGGCCCAGCCGGCCCCAGCATTGCACCCTCCGTTGTCACCTCCAACTCTATTTCCCACGATCCGAGGGGACGGGAGGAGTGTGCAGACAGTGCTCCTCTTCTGCCCAAACTTTCTGAAGGTGTCTGCAGGGAGAAAGCTTTCCTATCTCTAGGAGAAATTTGGTTCAAGAGTTGCGTATAGATCTGTGTGTGTGTGTGTTTGTGTAGAATAACCTGGCTGTTTAGCAAACCATTAATCTCTTGGGTTTATTGATGCACAAAGATTATTTGCAGGTCTTTGAAATAAAAGTATCTGTCTCATCTCCTTTGTAACTGTGTCACTATCTGTACCAGGCTGGAGTAAATCAGCTGGACTGACTTTGCGAAGTCTCTGCTATTACACCAGGGTAAAACTCATGTAAAAGAGATCAGAATCAAGTCCAAACCTGGCAGTAAATGAACTGCAGCAGCAAAAGCAAGTTTAATGGATGTGTACTGCAGTTTAATGGATATGTACAGCTCTTGTTTTATTGCTGGGTTTTAGGAGAATAGCAACCATTTAATTGACTTTGATAGAAGAGGGTCTCCTTAGTGCTATAGTCTAGGGCAAAAGCGATCATGAATATAATTAAGGCATTTACTTCCAACATATATTTGTTCTTTCTTACTGTAAGTCCTGCCTTGCAGACTTTGCTGGCTGCAGAAGGATGTTCGCGTTGACCTGCTCCCCACTTTGCCATTAAAAAGAGGGGACCACTTCACCCCCCATTCTGCCTGTTCCAGCCACAACAGCCCAAGGTTGGTACAAGCCAAAATGTCGTGTGCTTCAAGCATTTGTCTCGAGCACAGTCGGTATCAATGATAGTGTGAGGGCTTGTGAGAAGCGCTGAGGGGCGGAGGGGAGAAGACTCACCGATGGTTCCCCGTGTCTCTGCGATGCGCAGCCCGGGCTGCTCTCCCTCCCATCGTGCACACCCACGGAGCATCGCTCGCCTTGCTGGGCCCTGAGCACGGGGTTGAACTGCGAGCTGTACTTTTAGGAATAAACTGTGTCCCCCCTCTCTGTTCCCTGAGATGACGTGCTTTGGATGCTTTCCTTTCATGTTTCCTTTGAGGGGAGTTGGAGGTACGGTACAGGGGTGTGCAATGACTGTGTAGGCGGCTGCCAATGGCTACTGGAAGCAAATCAAGGGCTCCATCTCCTCCTGCAAACCCCCAGGCTGCCAGCCCCAGCCTGGAGAGGTTGGATCCGCCTTGCACAAAACCGTGCGCAAGCGGGAACGACGAGCATCCCACTAGGCTCATCGTTCAGGTGTGGGAAGACCTGCCCCTGCAGGCAGGGGTTGCAGTCCTGAGCCTTTGCCAGGTTTTGCCACGCTGCAGCCTCAGCAATGCCATCCCGTTTCTGCCCTCCCCAGAGAAACCTGCCCAAAACGCCTGGTCCTGCTTGACAGGGAGAGGGGAGGGTGACCCATGGGCTCTGCCGATCGGAGAGAGGTGGCTCCTTTCCCTCCTACAGATTTCATGGCACTTCTCCCACAAGCTGATGACACCACTATGGTGGCAACCATCCTTTTCCAGATGGCTGTCTCCATTTAAAATGGGCACCTTCCTTTTCCCTCTGAGCAGAGAAACTGTTCGGCTGCGGCTGGTTACAAACACCCTGCCTTTCACTTCTGAGCAAGGCCATCTCTTTGGATTCCTTTCATAATAAAAATAAAATAAAAATGAATGCATAAATGTAGGACAATTATCATTCAATTAATTCCAGTCCTGTCACCATAACACTCTATTTGACCTTATTCATAGTTAACTTGATCTTCAGCTCTTTAATATTTCAGATGACCTTTTGGGCTGGAAAGATGCTGCTGCTTCTCACTAGCATTCATGAGTCAACTTGTGCATCAAGTCACAGCAGTGGACCCAACCTCATTTATCATTCCATTTAAGGTGTCAGCAGAGCCATTATTCATATGACTGGCCACACATGTAATCAATCTTTAATGAAACAATAATTGCACCTTCCACTCCGCAAGACCTCTGCCTTTCTTAAAGGTATCTTGTATATTAATTATTGAAAACAGCTGTGTTTTACCAGCAATAAGTTATGTTTCATCAATTGCCATCTTTCAAGAGAATTTTAACTGGGAATTTTATGACCCCCTGTTTCACTAAGGGACAGGTAAACAGCAGCTTCTGTTCCTCTTTCTCTCACCTTAGCATTTCTTGTGATTCTTGTGGGTTTTTGCATCTTGCTGGAGATAGAGAAGCACAGGATCAACAGGCTGCTGGGCGATAAAGAGGTGATGTAGGCACATGCCACCCAAGGTGACGTTGGTGAGTGCCCCTGTTTTGTACATGGTGATGCTTATGGCAAAGTAAATGTAAAGCCCCAGAAAATATTTCCAGGGTGGGAGACCTCAGGGCTACCTGGGTCTTGTGTCCTTTTGAAAAATACTCAGACTTGCATTGTCTACCATGATTTGAGAGGGTTCATTCTGAGGCACATGGTAGTAAGCCAGGCTTTCACCAGGTGGGGCTCCTGATTCTTTTTGCCCCATAAAAAGCCAGCAGGTGGGGGAGGTTCTTCTTCCTTGCAAACTGGAAGGGGTTCAGATGCAGCTTACCTTGTATATGCTTCTCCTTTGAAGTCAAGTGGAGGTAAGCCAGAAGGTTTAGTGTTGGCAGCATTTGGAAACTGAAAAATCTGATGGTGGCTTGGGTTTTTAATTAGAACAAAAGATATTTTCAAATGAATGTGAAAAGTTTCTGTGAATCTGTTGACTCCAAAATACTTTCTGTCTGAAGGAGATTCATGAGAAAAAATGCTGCTTGGTTTGAGGGTAAATTGCTTAGTGATGGAGCAATGTTTTTAGAAGGGAAAGTGGTGAATGCATGAGAAGTGCTATTGGTCCTGGTGCAGCCTCTGTGGATTTCAGAAATAGCAGCAGGGCCCTGGTCCTCCTGTAGCAACAGGGAAGCTAATATTAAGAAAGTTCCTATTATTAGTCTCTTTATTTTCTCAGTGCTGTATTTTACTTGTGCGTTTCCTTCACCTTGTTTACAACCTTTCAGCAGTTATTCCAATTGGATTTTTTTTGTTTTCTCTTTTTTTCTTCCTGAAATTACTGTCAGCCGTGTTGGAAAAAGATATTATAAAGGCAAGGTACGCTGAGCTGTTTGCACTGATATCCCAATGGAGGAGGTGAGCTGGCTGGGAGAAGAAAATGAACAGTTCTATTTATGAAGCAAGTCTAATGATTGTGGAGCAAAGTAAATATGCTAACAAAGAGCCTCTGTTTGCCTCGGTTGTGACAAAGCTGTATCTTGGGGAACAATCTCTCTTGTTGTTGAGTTTCTCTCCCATCCTTATTGACTCTCTGTGCTGCATTAAGACAGCTCTTGCATTATACAACAAAATGGTGATGGATAAAGCAACCTATCGAGCAGGTAAAGCTTCGTGCACAGTACTGTATGGATTTTTTTTTTTCTTTTTGTTATGGTTTAACCCCAGCCAGCAACTAAGCACCATGCAGCCACTTGCTCACTCCCCCCCACCCAGTGGGATCAGGGAGAGAATCAGAAGGAAAAAGGTAAAACTCGTGGGTTAAGAACAGTTTAATAGAACAGAAAGGAAGAAACTAATAATGACAATAATAAAATGACAATAATAACAAAAGGATTGGAATATATGAAACAAGTGATGCACAATGCAATTGCTCACCACTTGCCAACTGATGCCCAGTTAGTTTCCGAGCAGTGATCCCCCCCAGACCAGCTCCCCCCAGTTTATATACTGGGCATGATGTCACATGGTATGGAATACCCCTTTGGCCAGTTTGGGTCAGCTGTCCTGGCTGGGTCCCCTCCCAACTTCTTGTGCCCCTCCAGCTTTCTTGCTGGCTGGGCATGAGAAGCTGAAAAATCCTTGACTTAGTCTAAACACTACTTAGCAACAACTGAAAACATCAGTGTGTTATCAATGTTCTTCTCGTACTAAACCCAAAACATAGCACTATACCAGCTACTAGAAAGAAAACTAACTCTATCCCAGCTGAAACCAGCACGCTTTTATTCTCCCAAACTGTTTTCATGCAAATATTCTTTTCCACTCTCAGCTGCCCTGGTTCAAGGTTTCCCTGTACTGAACTGTATGAGCTCTGATGTGTTCAATCAACAAGATAAACCAGCAGTTGAGAAACAACCTCAGCAGAGCCACCTCAGCACAGACACAAAGGAAAGGTGGTGTGAGCATCACAGCAAGACATACCCTTCTCTCCTCTGTGTCCCCCTGTAATTCTCATTTCACTACCAGCCCCCTTCTTAAACCACCAGTCTACAGCCAGGAGCTCCTCTCCACCCTGCCTTTGGGTCTGGTCAGGGGGGAGAGAATCAGAGATTTTTCTTGCTCTACCTTCATGTTCCTGCTGGATAGCAGTTCACTTGTCCCGTGGGACTTTGCAAGGTGCTGAGCTTGGTCCCATGGGGATGTTTCTTATTTCAAGAAACCACGTACTGTGAAACAGGCCAAGTGCCTGCTGCGTGCCCAGGGATCAATGCCAGGGCAGGAGCAGGACATCAATTTATTCCTGCCAAAGCTGGGGCTGGGCAAGTCCTGGTGCTGCTGCTGACTGTGATTATCAATGAGGTGCATGAGCAAAGTCTCTTGGGGCCAGGGACCGGTGACCCATCTACCTTGTGCCAGCTTACTGTAGTCTCCCAGTGTAAACCCCTCACGTATACGGATATTCATGCCGCTAAGCACAGTAAAATAACACTTTTGCTTGTATATCCTTGGGGCTGGCTGGCTGAACACCACATTGGGGATGATGCATAGGGCTGAGGGCATGGACCTTGCTCGCACCGAAGAGGAGATGCTGTTCAGGCATCCCACAGAGAGGGCCCAGGCTGGGCCACCTGCGTTCAGAGGCGGTTGCAGTGCTGCCCCAGCCTCGGCTGTGGGGAACTATCTTGGAGCATAAGCCCCAGAGCCCTTCAGAGGGGGAAAAAAAAAAAAAAGTTAAAACATTCTGCTAGCACAGGATTAGTTAGTGCAAGGTTAAAGCCCGTTAATTTAAAAGGCTGGATTGCAGGGTGATAAATGACACGGCTTCCTGTATTGTTTGATAATTAATTGTTTGAATCCTATTATATTAAGGGGTAGAAAAACCAGAAAGATAAAAGAAGAGGAATGCCCTTTTCCTTCTGTACACACTGAACTCCATTTGTTGGGGAAGGATTTATAGTTTTCATCATAATTTAATTCTAAAAACATATCACTTAATTAAAGGGATTTATTAAAATCCTCTGGCAGTGCCTTTTTATGATTAGTCCAGGACTCAGCCCCTGAATGTCATGGAGAAAATTCATCAATTGATTTGTTTAACTGCACAGGTCTCACCCCCTCCCTGCTCTGGCTGACTCTGCGTGGAAGAAAGAAATCTATAGTCAAAAGCTTAAAAATCTTGAAGATAGATTGGTTTAATGATTTCATCCCTTTTTTCCCCTTCCCTTCCCCCTATCCCTGGGACGGGTTTTACAAGTCTTTGTTAATGAGCCGATTAATATTGATGATAGAGCACTAAGCTGTCAGTTTGTCCACCAGAGCTAAGCAGCGAGTCTGACTCCAGTGTTCGATGAGCTGTGCTCTGCCAGCAGCGATGGGGACACCAGTTGCCCAGTTTCTGAGGAAGGCATGAGGTGGGTTCGTGCTGGGATGCCAATGGTACCTGCCCTTCCTTCAGCGGAGCCTTGGCCTCTGTGTATTGTATGAGCCCGAGTTAGCCCCGATCCTGCAAAATCTTTCTGACGTTGATTGCTCTGTGAGACCCCCACCAAAATCAGTGCGCTTCTGGGATTGTATGGGAGAAAGGCCCTGCTTCCTGATGGTACAGCTGAAGAAAAAGGCTTGGAAAAGCTTCTAGGCTTCTCAAAATGCCTAAAGGTTCAAGATACCAGAGGCAAATGAGAAGATCACAAAGAACAAGCATCCTGCCTCTCTGCCCTTTCGCCAGCTTCCAGGCTGGTCTGGAAAAGAGGAGACTTGTTTGGGCCCTGATGGGGACTCGGGAATGGGAGCACCTCCAGCTGCAAGAGTCAGCTCCCTTGTCACCAGCCCCGGCCACTGTCATTTGTCTCCCAAAGAGTTATTCTCCTCCTGTTTGAACTTCTGACAAGATGTATTGAGAACTGCTCTTCTCTAAACCCGTAAATCCTCCCATAACCCAAACGGAGAGCTTGGGAGTCTTATTAAAAAACTCATGAATGAGTTCAAACCATCTCTGATGACATTGTGCCTGTAGCCTTTTAAGTCTTCCACTGTGAAATCGAGAATTTCAGCGCCGCATTTGGCATTGCTCCCCGAGCTAGTGGCTCGTGCTGAATACAAATCAGCGCTTAAGGGCTCCATCTCTGGATCCTCATGTCAGGCTTAAATGCAGTAAATCTCTGGATGTAGCTGTCTATTAGCCCTGTTTATTAGATCTGGAAGGACTAGGGGAGCAAGAAAAGAAAAAAAAAAACTCACGGAGGGAAGGGTTTTTCAGTTCTCGTCCTGCACTGTATGGTGATGTGGACTGAAGATTAAATGCTACTTTGGGAGACACCTTTGCAGTCTTACTGTGCTAATGTTTTAAGTAGCTGCTGTTTGTTTATAGTGAAATAGTCCAACACCGATGGCTGATCCTTTTCTTTTTGTCTTCACCATCTCAGCTGCAGGGAGCAGCTATTCAAGTCAGCCCCAGATGGGTGTAAAGGCTCGGTGATTTGGGTAGAATATGTGAAGGCTCTGAAAGTATTCAGGAAGACATTTCTTGCTGCTTTAATGGGTTTTGTGACCCTAAATGTTGGTGACCCTCTCCTGCTCAGACACAACGACATACTTTTTCTGCATCTTGCCCAGATTCACGATGCACATGCAGGCACCCGCTCTGTCAGCTCCGGGTGCACTGTGATGCTTGGGACCAGCGTGTGCTCAGAGCCATGTGAACCCAATTCCTGATTAGACCCACGCAACAGAAAGGGCTCATCTGATGTGGAAAAAATGAGCAGAGAAAGCCCCTTTCCCCAATGCCTCCTCTCACAGCCTCTGGTTTCACACCATGGGAGCCCTTTCTCTCAGGGTGACTGGATTTCCCTGTGCTGCTCCAGGCAGCTCCCATGAAAATCCCACCTAACCAGGGCAGGCTGGGGAGGACATTCACAGCTAACAGGGCTTGGCTTCTGAAGCCCAAGCAAACTGCTTGCTGCAGCATTTTTCTCAAAAATGGCTAATCCTTCTTGGCCCCTCAGAGGTGGTTTTTCCAAAGCTTTCAACTCTCCCATCTTTTCTCTTGAGGAGTGGGTCAAGGTTGCTAGTGCAGCAGTTCATTTGCATTACAAAATGTGAGTAAGACATTGTCCTCGGGCTTATGAAGTGCTGTCAGAAGACTGAATTAAAATACAGTGCCCCAAGTCCCTTTTGGTTTGTATTTAATTAAGGCCTTTCATTCATCATTTATTTCTGCATCCTATCATCTTTGGTAGTTTATGAAGAAAGAGGAAAATAAGGTTTCCGTCTGACAAAGATGCTGATAAGTGTTTTCTGAAGGCAACGGGCTCCTCTGGCATCTATATCTCTGTTGATGATTTCTTTAACCCATACATTTTTTTAATGACACAGGCACTTTTTAATTTGCTTTTTACTAAAGGGAGTCCTGCCAAATTTACAAGAAAGAGAGGATGATTCCTTTCCCCTGCAATGCTAGTTACATGCCGAAGTCTCCCTACTGTTCTTGACATTGGTGCCTGGTGCTTTGGAGGACAGAGAACTGGATTGTGCTACCTTTTGGACAAAAATGAAAACTAGTGAGGAAAAGACAACTGTGGAGTCCCCATGCTAGATCTGGAGTCTTTCAAGTCTGGATATAAAAGTGATGGTGTGCACAAACCTTGGCTTGGTTTCTGTAAAAATCCTTTCTGAAAAGGGATTTATATTTATCCTCCCATCTCTCTTCTAGTTACCCAAACACACTCTCTCCACACAGATAATTAAAAATGCACACACATCCCAAGAGCAGAGCTATTCCAAAAGCAGCTCAGGTGCAGCCAAGCATGCCCACTTCTGTATTTCACCCTTTGAACTTCATAAGAGTCAAAGAGAATCATTTTCAGACAGTGATGAATAGCTTATACTCCCGTTTGTTTGCTTGGTGTCTTCCTTTAACAAAACGCGAACGTTTTTGCTGGCTGTAAAAGTGTGGGGGAGATGCTTCAGTCCTCCCGAGGTGTGAAGAGCAAACTCGCTCCTGCCTCGATGCGCTGTGATATCGCGGTGGGGGGGTCGCATCCATCCTGAGCTGCCGGAGCACGCCGCAGCCTGCGACTGCGGCACCCGGAGCTCTCCCAGCCCTGGGTAGGTACTCAGCTTTGTCAAAACACTTCATCCCTCCTTGGCTAGATCCCCTTTGCTTTATAAAAACCCCATCCACTTCACTCTTGATCTGCTCTCCTACTTGTCTCTCTGGCTCTGCCTTCCCCAGAGTGAAGGCTGGCACTCCTACCACTCGCCAGGGAAAATTCAGGGATATTTATCACTGTCAGCAGGGAGGCGGAGGGGTTTTCATAACAACTCGCTACATGTGTTCTTGCACTTGATCCAGTTTTTACATAGGCTTAAATCTGGATCGATGATCTGCCCTGTCCTCTGAAGAGCTGTATCGCAGTGATGACATTTCAGAGCTGCCTTCAGTATATCACCACAAACAGACTTGCCAGAGCACTTCCCCAGCTCTCATCCTTTCTAACAATACATTATTTAAGAAAATTAAATCTGAAGTGCACATGTGACCACCCTTCTGATTCACAGGGTCACATACCAGGGGCTTTGTTGGAATAAATAAAAGCCTCTACTTATGGCTTGTTGGTACTGTTGCCTTCATTCAAACCTTTTCCGACAGCACTTATCAATTATTTGGGCCCACGTTAGGAGGGAAAGGCTCTGTGCCATGACGCCAGTTGCTGCTGGTGGACAGCCCAAAGGCTGGCGGCCAAAATCCTGGGTCCCCTTGACAGTCCCTGCTTTGCTGCTGGAAACAAGTAAGAATTTTCTCCTTTCCTTTGCTATGTGTGTACGAGCAGGAGAAAGGCTTTCTTATCGAGGCCCATCCAAGGGCTTCTCCTCCTACATAGTCATCCCAGCTGTGGCTTATTGTTAATGGCAGAATAATAGGAGCGAGCGTAAGATGGGAGGAGAGCTCTCTCCCATGGGCCCTGGGAACAGAAGATGCTCTTCCCTCTGCCTATTTAGCTTCCTGCTGATTTTGGTCGGCTCTGCCCTGGCTCCCATTGTGCATGTGAGAAACACAGCTGGGGAAGAAAGAACAGGGGGAGGAGATCGGGGAGGCTCTCAGATACTTGTGCAGTAATAACTTATTTATTTAAAAATTCGAAAGGTATGTTAGCTCAGTGGTGTGCCTGAATACACAAGGGGAGATGAGAGCTAGAGAGTGGAAAAAACTGTGCATCTTGTGGTTCTCTTTTAACTCTTTCCTCCCCGCTTCTTTTAGAAACAGTTAAAATGGTGAAATGGGAATATTATGGACCCAGTGTGTGACACATCACGTAATGGTCTAGTAAATAAGTCTGGAAATACAAACTTCTGGTTCTGCAGCATTGCTTCAAAGCCAAACCCAAATTGAGAGGGAATTAACTGAAATTCATGACTACTGGGAGACCCTGCTCAGCCCAGTGGAGCTGTAGCTGCCAGCTCTCCCCCTGCCAGCCCCTGCTGCAGTTCCCCAGGTTGGTAACTCAGATGACAGTCTCAAGAGAGAATCAATGAAAAAGGACCATTACTGTTATTTATTATATGCTGTATGGATTTGGTGGCAAGCCTGCGAGACTAAACTTCCTCTCTATCTCTGCATATTGTCCTCCAGGGCTGGGTTGGGAAAAGCAGAGAGCTTTTATCGCTGCTTGCCTGAATGTACCTGTTCAGAAGATGAATAAAGGCCACTTTTCTCCAATGCTGTCAGCCATGCTCCTTTTACCAGCAAGTTTTGCCCATTTTGTTCTGACACTTAATAAGAGCTTTAGAAGGCAGAAGCCTTGTACTGCATTTTCTGAAATAGGCCCCTGCTCAGTAAAGCACTGGTATTAAGGAAGCACTTAAACTAAGGCAGATGTTTATATGAGTTTTGGAGCAGAAGCTGCAAAATGCTTACGGAATACACAGCTAAGCTTCGCTCCGCAATAGAGCACTGAAATTCTTCACTTCGGAGATGTGGTTACATTTCATTCTGTAATTCAGTTCTCAAACACACAGAGTGCGTGCAATGATGTTATAAAATGCTCACCTCGCTGTTAATCTGCACTACATTCCAACCGCCTGAAAGGCACTTTTGGGGGGATGAAAGTGTATTTTGTTCCTATTGCTTTTTTTTTTCCCCTTGTTCTTGGAACATCCTTTGACTTATCTGCCGGTATCGATCGGAGCCAGGTCTTGAAGCGCGTGCTGTGAGTGAAGCCGGGGTGAGCCAGGGCAGCGGAGGGGCTCAGAGCTGTGTGCAGCCTCCGCGACCGGTGTTTGGTCTCCGGCAACGATGGAAATGGTCCGCTTGAGGGGACGGAGGGAGAAATGCTGGAAAAAAGGGGCAGCAGAAACATTTGCTTTCCCTCGGTGCCGGCTTGCCAGCGCCAGGTGCCTTGCCGAGGCACGCCTGGCTGCTCCTCTTGCCTGCGGGAGCACCCGCGGGAGTTGTTTAATCCTACGAAAGGCATGAGCCCCATCGTGTCGTGTCGCAGGGATGAAGGAGGTGGTGTGCGGAAAGGATTATTCATCAAAGGACGCGGCGCAGGCTCAGCCGCAAGGTGAGCCCCGTGCCACCGGGGCCAGAGCGGCTGGTGCTGCCCACGCCGGCGCAGAGCAGGGCTAGCTGGATTTTAATTGCGCTAAGACTCTGATTGATTTCCCTTTTTTTTTTTGTAGCTCATTACCCAGCAAGTCATTTTAATTAACACCATCTAATATGGGTTGAGATGTATTTTGCAAATGTCAGCACTCTCTCCCCCACACCCTGCCGCCCTGTAGACCAAATGCGAGAAGCTACAAGAGGACAGCACTAAATGATTTCAGTTGATTTAGCAGTGGCAAAGCAAGTCGTTAGCAAAGTGCTTTATGAAGCCATAAATGTCCTTTCCAAGTCCTTTATGGGATTCTTGGGGAAAATCTGTTTGTCACAGCGGATTATCCATTGCGCTGCTCTTCACCTGATGAGCAAATGGGTCAGAGTAAACATGGGGCTCTTGCGTCTCGTCTTTGTGGGGCAGCTCTTCTCGAAAGCAATGGAAAGGCAGACCCTGGTGCAGCACCCATGCTCTGTGGCCCCCGTATTCTGCTCAGCTCCTGGGTGCCAGTGTAGGGAGCTCCTCCCTGAGACCACCAGGGACCCCTCAGGTGTGAGGTGGTACCAAGGTAGGATCAGTAACTAATAGGAGCAAGGCCAGCTCTTGCTGGATCAGCTGGGAATTCAATAAAGCACCTGATAAAGTCACTGGCAAAGCTCTTAATGATTTCAGTTGTGTCTGATCAAGCCCCAGGAACAACCCGAGCCAGTCGAAGTTTTGCTTACAATTAAATTCTCCTCTGTGAAGCTGTACTGGTACAGCTCTCCACTCAAGTTTCAAGTGGACGGGAGGCATTTACTGCTTGTCACCTCTTGGCTCCGTTCTCAGAGCGTGAACATCAGGATGAAATATATTTCCAGTCTGAAATTCTGATTAACCCCTTGAAACCCACAGCAAATATCCCCCATCATCGAGGACTTATGGAAAAAAGGTTGCAGAGAGAGATCCAGCAACTACCAGCTGTGTGTGTGCGTGTACAGAAATAGGTGAGCAGCCCTATAAAATACTCTTTCTCCACTCGTATCTCTGACTACATTGCACCTTCCTTTCTGCCGGTGTTCAGAGGGGGAAATGAAAAGTATAAAACTGGAACATCTCTATTAGAAAGCTGATACACTTAAAAATGCGACAGATACTCCCGTAGCACCACTGTAATATAACTGCAGATAAAAACATGTCAAGAGCAAAAAGCTTGATGGAAGCAGTGACCATAGACTGGGTTATTCCTTGGGGTTTTGTTTAGTTCAGTTTTGCAGGCAATGTACTAAGTGATGTGCTGTTTCCAAATCACTCTCAGAGCTGCCAGATCTAGTCTGATAAATAGCAGTCAAGTTTAGTGTATAAAGTCCACATTCATAAACTAGTGGCTTTGCTTAAAGGATCCTCCTCCTCCTCCTCATTAGAGTAGTTCAACAGACTGTGCCAAACCATTGAAGAATTTGGTACAATAGATATCATAGTTAACAACATGTGCAGAGCTATATTTTCCAATACGTTTCTCTTGGATACCCAGCGTGCTAGGCCTAAACATGAAATACAGCAGGTGCTGCATTCAGCATTGTTGCCTCTCTTCACCCACAGGTGCAAAATGATCTGTAATATTTAATATTTATTCAGCAGACAAGAGTTAATGCAGACTTAAAGCACAAGGCCTGGGTCTTTTTCCTCTCCCTCACATTTGTACAACTTCACTGGCTTCAGTTCAAGCTTCATTAGGAGCAGACTACTGTGTACAACAGCTGAGGATGTAAGGCTCGTAATGAACGCTGGGGTTTGCAGGCTTCCTCCTACTCCGTACCAGCGAGCCAAGCCCATAAAGCTGATACTACTACATCATTTTTAATTCATTGTGTGTAAATATTCTTGCCACGGAAAGCAGCGTATAAATGCACCCCTGTGCCGCTGAGGGTTAAACTGGGCTGTCGGTGGGTGTTGGTGCCAGCTGGGGAGGGTGCCCAGAGCCTCAAGCTTGCGAGGAGAAGGGCACCAAGTCATCACTCGTTTTCACTTCTAAAAAGTAGTTCCGCTGACGAAACATGCACCCTGCTGATGTCACGCGTCCCTTTGGATGCTTCTTGACTGGTTCTGCAGTCCCAGGGGGGTGTTTCAGGTTCAGACCGTTCCAGCTGTGCTTTGACCAGGTGTTTTTATGGAAAAAACCACAGTGGGCTCCAGAGTCCTTTCCCAGCTGGCTCCTATTAATTTAGACCTCATCAATTTATGACCAGAGATTTCCTGACCATAAACCATGTTTCGGTTTGGAAGTAGCCAAGTAATAATGTTAGCAATTAGGATTAAATCCCAGAAAAGTGTCTGCTTTACCTCCTAGAGAGCCTCTATCCAAAGGGTGCGTGCCCAGGGGTTATAATGTTTATCTCCTCCAAGGAGGAGAGCATCCTCCCTCCTACCAGTCTCTTCTCTTACCCTCCAAACCCAGCACCAGGTGAGCGCTTGGTTCCCTTGCTGGCAGTCCTGTCGGCACACGCAGACGTAGGCAGCCGTCACTCACAGCATGTGCTTTTATCTCCACCTTCGGCGTCTTCGGTGGGTGCCTCGGCGGCTCGCTGAGGCTCGCTGGCATGAATCCCATGCCGGAGAGGTACCTGACCTACATAGAATAGTCTCAGCTTTAACCTTCAATTGCTTCTGTATGCGTGTGTGTTTACACCTACAGATTTCTTCCACGGGGAACTGGAGACCCATATCGCCCCGGTGTTTCTCTAGTATGTGTGATAAGAACTTGCGATTTACGGTTTTTACCATTCTTTAGCATTTCTCCTGTGTTTCTGTTTACCCAGCAGGTGTGTTCATTTTAGGATGCGAGAAAGAGAAAAAAAGTGTGTCAAGCATACAGAAAGAGACTAAAAATCATACAGTCCCTATTTAGGAGAGAGGTGCTAATTTTCTTTGGGGAAAAATACTCCATGAGAGATAAAAATGGATCTTTTCTCTGTTGTACTCCGTAGCAATTACTTCTGCATGGCTAGCAGAAGTAGGCTGATCAATTAATGTTTTAGGCTTCCAGTCAGCTTGAGTTTATAGTTTGTCTTAGCACCAGGAGAACCTAGCACAGAAAGCTTTCCTTGTTGGCCTTTGTAATGCAAACCCGATTCCTTTACAATAAACCACACTGAATCCCTGCAGCCAAAGCCTCTGCAGAACTTGTTTTTACAGGGGCTGATATGGGGGTTAGCTTTCCCTGCTAATGTGGTAGATAGGAAGATACTGAAATATCCAGTAATGAAAGCTCTTTTCACAGGGGAACGATGCCTCAGTGCTAATTTAACCAGGATTGTTGATTCCTGCCACGTCTTTGTCGAGAACATCCAAATTTAGCAACAGCGAGCTATGTTTTACTATCACTGAATCCTCTTCACCCACTGGAAAGGCGTGAGCTCTCGGCTAGGGTGGGTGGGAGGGGAGAGACCCCACCGGACAGTCCGTGAGCAAGAGCTTCCAGCCCTGGGATGCTGGGGACGGCAGCGTGGAGGGAGCAGCAGCAGAGGAGCTTGTGCACGAAGTGGCATCTCAAGAACGCAGTGACATGTGTGCGGGTGCCCATCCTCCTCCACGGGGTCTGATTCAGCTCCATCCTCCCAGCGTGGCATTGGCATATGGCGAGCTCTGGCGAGGGAGACTGGGGAGATGTCAGACAATGAGAAAACAGGAAAATCGGAGGAACTTTCTCCCAGCATCAGCACTTCGAGAGTTGTGGGTGAGACGTGCAAATGAGATTGATTTGTCGTTCTAAGGGGAGTTGGATGGATTTAATTTATTCTTAAGCATTTCTGTAGCACTCGCACAAAGCTGTGCTGATGTGCACGATGCATCCCTTCACCCTTAAACTCCGGGAAGGTCAGTTCAGTAAGTTCTTCAGTGCAGGGTGTTTCACTGTAAACCCCCAGCATTCGTGGCTCTGGGGGCTGTGTCTGCCCCCTCCCTCAGCTGCAACGTTCCTGCAGCAGAGCAAAGAGTTTGCCTGGCAATCCTTTGATTCTGAGACTGGCTGCTTTTGGAAGCAGGATAGTGGGAAAGACCTCTGACATGATGCTTCCCTGGCTTTGTAGGCTCCCATTCCCCTCGCCCCAGTCGTGCCTTGTGGGAAGCTGGGTGTGATGCAGCAAAAGGGCACAGGCAGAAACACGGCTCATGGTAAAAAATATTTGCATTGTTCAGATTCATGGTCTGATGCTTCAGATATGACATCGAGACATGGGGTAGGACCCAGATCGGTCCCAGCCTTCCCAACATCTGGAAGTAGCTTGATGCTAAAGTGCAGCACCCCAAGGTGCACAGGAGGCCCTGAGAGGCATTCACTAATGGCTGGGTGAGAGCAGGGAGCACTTCGGAGATCCTGGGGAGGGACAGGGTTAAACCACCTTCCATTGCAGAAAGCCTCTGCAGCCTTGTCAAAGGCAAGCCTGAGTCAGGTGTGATGAGTAACTTTAATGACTACTAATTACCAAGTCATTACCAAGGAGGCTATATAAGTCTGAGTGGCTGGAAGCAGAAGGTTTTAGGTTTTTCTGTGCTTTTAGATTAGGGCAAGAATTTTTGTCCTTCCCTTTAGAGGCTATGGTTGTTGCTGAAATATTTTCATTCTTTGCTTGGCATTTAGACATGGGTGCTATTTCTTTGAGGTCTTGGTATTCAGTCTTCAACTTCTGTCTTTGTATGCACTGTCTCGTTTTCTAGGAGTCAAGGTGAGGTAGATACCCAGTGGCTGGATGCGTGCCCTCGTGGGAACCTTTGCTAAAGGTGTTGAGAACTGCAGAGGGGACCATGAGCAGGGCAGCGGCAAGGGGCGACTGCGGCTGCCTGCAGCCGCTCTTCTCCCCGTACCATGTACGGGTTGAGAAACCAAAACACAAATCCTGCTTCTGCCTGCACAGCCCTCGATTTTCATCGCTTTTAATTCTGTGCGTGCTTTCAGCAGAACAGTGTAACTGCAACTTGAATCTAGCAAAAAAGCTGGGGCAATTTCAGGTGTCCCTGCAAAGGCTCGTGGCAGGCTTGTGGTCTCAGGGACTTGTTGACAAGTTTACTTTTTTTTTTTTTTTCTTTTGGAAAGAACAGTTTTCCCTTGTGCAAAATCACAATTTTGACTCATCCTGCAATACTTCCTCCTGTTTCTTCCATCTGCTTCTGCTCAGATAGTTGGAGTTGGCAGTACTGCCTCCCTTTCGCTTCCCCCCTTGGCCAGCGTGCTTACCTCCGTGCTGCAGCGAAGTGCTGAGCATCCTCCTGCGCTGCAGAAGACGTGCCTGTCTGCAATGTCAAAAGAAGGTACCCACCGTCTTCGGGGAGTTTTCTCACATTCACACGTGTGCGCAATCCTGCGCGGCTTTAGCCTTCAGTCAGCGGATTTGGTATTTGGTTCAAGTTTTATTACTTGGGTAATGACGTCCTGCTAGCCTCCTCTTCCTCCCTCGTTTCAGCTGGAGTCCTGCTGCTCTCCTCTCCTTGGCAGATGTGGGGGTGAAGGCTCCGCTGCCGTCTCCACCGGAGTGGCCAGGCATTAAAATGAGCCGAATCCTTAGAGGTTTGCAGGGATGGGTGCTGACACTAAGGGTTGGTGGGTCAGGAGGGCAGCGGAGGCGGCTCGTGCCAGGGTCCGGTCCTGTGCACCTCCAGCAACTGCTGCCTGCTGAGAAGCAGCTGGGAGTGAAATTCATATTATGGCAATGATGAAGCTGTGCCCTGACAGCACAGTAACTTCTGGGAACCACTGGTTGCCAGAAACACTGAGCATTGTTGTGTTACTGCTCAGAATACTCTGAATTGGGCACAGGGAAAACTTGGAATTTTGTGAAAAAAATCAGATTTAGGAAATCCTTCATGGGTTCCTTTCTCTT
This sequence comes from Haliaeetus leucocephalus, assembly GCF_000737465.1. Taxonomy (NCBI): domain Eukaryota; kingdom Metazoa; phylum Chordata; class Aves; order Accipitriformes; family Accipitridae; genus Haliaeetus; species Haliaeetus leucocephalus. The sequence goes on along the minus strand of NW_010972742.1, from coordinate 2,814,706 downwards.
TCCTTCCTGCCTTTGTTTCTGAGCCGTTGGCTGATGCATGGATCATGTTTTTCCACCTTTGCTCTGGCACTCTAAAGGCTAACAACGAAAGCTTTTTTTAAAGTGAAATGTGTGATTCCCAGATAACTACCTAGCCTTGAAGCTGTGGGTTTAAGAAAAACACTGAATACCTTATAGCTCATGATTAAAACACTGACAATGATCAAAGCAGCTCTGGGCAGGTTATTTAACCTTGAAGAAAGGAAGATGCAGGGTAGGCATTAAGGAAAATTCCAGATATAAGGATGGGCACATGCTGGGAGGGAGGGATGGCCAGAGCTGGGTCAGACATCATCTGCCTGGGGCAGATACCGGAGCTCCCCGCTCCCTCACCTCCTCACGTTATAAGGTCTGGGACTGTCTTTTGCTCTATGTATGCAAGATGAGGGGTACGAGTGGGTTTACTGAGAGAGAATTAAAATAAGAGCTGGCTGCTCTCCAAAGAAAACTCAAGTTGAGATACCTGGTTGAAAAATTCAGCTCAGCCATGGGACCCCCAAGGTTGAGGTTTGGGGCATGAGAACCCTGTTGCCCGCTCTCCATCCCAGAGAAACCTGTGAGCTGCTCGCAGGAGGAGATGGTGGCAACCACGGTCCTGCCTCCAACAGCAAGTGCCCCAGGAGCTGATTCTCCCCACGTTTGCCATCAGAGCCCCGGACCTGACCACTTGTCTCCAGCTGATGAGCAAAACCAGTGGGAACACAGTAAATTGAGCTAAAATCTTCCCTAATGAAGCCTCAAGTCTCTGTGTTGGCAGCTGTGTTGCCCTTTTCATGCACTCAGCCTCAGACCCTGTTGGGTTTTGCTGTAAAAACCCAAGAAAAAACAAAAGAGGGGCCAGTCCCTAAGGCCTGAGCTTGATTTAATACTAATCGCTGCAAACATCCAAACGGTGGCTGGTGCTGGCTTTAATTAAAATGACAAAATAGGGGAGCCATGGGGATGAATTACTGAAGGAAAATGTTATATTTCCCTACAGCTAGTTTAATTAAAAAAAGCAATGCATCAGGCATGAAGGCCTCCTTCCCTGTGCCAAAGCGGGAAGGGCAAGGCTGGCACGGACACTGACGATGGCATCCCAGTAGGACCGTGTCACCCAAACAGCTTCCTCTGCCATTAAACCCATGTTGCTGGCTCCAGAAACCCCTCCAGTGCATCCACTTGGCCAGCTTTGCTGCAGTTTTTCTCCTGGCTGCCCTTTGTTATTTGTATAAATTAACATACTGTCAGGCTCAACCATCTAAGCTGCTGTGTTTGGTTGTAAAAGTAGAAATAAATGCAACGAGTGGTGCCTCTCTCCATGCACCGTCCTTCCAGTGCCGAGCGCCTGCGCTGCTGGAGGGATGGGTGGCAGAGTCCGGCCCTTCCAGCAGTTATGAGCATGACACGGGCTGCCAAAGTTGGTGGCAATGGCCTTGCTGTCCTTTTCACTTGCATGTGCATGATATTTAAGGTCTGAAGGACAGAGGCAGGTCTGTAATTTTGGAAGGGAGGTGGTGGGGGCCGCCTGGGTCTGGGTTTGCTGGTGGTTGAGGAGATGTGGAGGGTTGCTTGCTTTTTTTTTTCCTGCCCTCAGGCAGTCAGCAGCGCTGGCAGATGCTCCTGTGGGGAGCAAAAGATTGCTCGTGACCTACATTCAGTCCCTCCACATCCCCTTGCAAGCACTTACCTCTCACTGCTGATTGGTATCCACAGGCAGCCAGCTGGGGAGAAACCACATTAGGAAAACAAGAGAAAGAAATTAAAAGGAGATGCTTGGACTATCTCAGTGCGCCCGTGGTGACTGGAGCCCTGCGGAGGGGGTGTCAGCCCCGTTCCTGCACAGATCCCTGTGATGTCCTGGAAGGAAGTGCTTTTCATGGCTGGTGCATGGGAAGTGCCAATCTCCTGGCCACCACCAGTGAATGACAGTCACCGCCGCCTTGGAGGCAGCCCACTTCACAGGCAGCCCTTGCAGGCATCACCCGCTCTCGTCCCTGCAGCCCCTGGCAGGTTTGGTGCAGGTGCTGGGGACCCCACCGGCACCTCCTGCCCTGCACTTCCCTGCTGGAGTACCAACGTGTGCCTGAACCAGCAGAAAAAAGTAGTTAGCAAACCCATGGGAGGGTTTAAAAGCAGTTTTCTTCATCCTGTTAGACATTTACTTACCTTCTGTATCGCCTACAAGCTGCACAGCCACCCTCTCTACATGAGAAGGTGCATTTTCCAGCCCCAAAGTCACTGGGGTCTAGTAGAGCCTTTGTTTTCCCTACTTGATGGTAGAGCCCTATCGCTTCTTTCCAAGGCTATTTTTTGATTCCTTTTTAGAGTAGAAGAGTGTCTCCGGATAAATAATTCCCGACCTGCAGTTTGACACGCGCATTCAACTGAACTCCAGTGCATGATCTCTCTAGCTCTCCAGAGACAGCTGTTCTCCTTCTCCTATTAAAAATAACACTCATATCTAGTGTTTGCTTCTTGCCCACCTCTGAACTCCCAGGATCATCTGGGCCTGCATTAAACAAGACCAAGTACAGCCCATCTGACCTCCCTGGATTTGGCAACCAGAGCACGTGCCCACTCGTGTACGGTTTCTCACCAAGCCCTAACACACTTCGATGTTTATTGATTGCTAATTCCCATCCACGGTCGTAGGCAAAGAGCTTTGTCCAGTGCTCAGGTTAAAGAAAACTTTGGCATGAGTCCATCAATGTGTCAGATAGCACGAGGCTTCTCGTGTCTTTTGCACCACGCTGAAGAATTAAATCATCCTCTGAGTCAATACATGTGTGTCTGAGCAGATTACCATGCCTGCAGATAACTGTGCAACCATGGTTACAGTCTTTTAGGTGCTAGGATATTTGGGACAGACTGTAATTTTGGCTCTGTGGCTGTACTTCAAAAGATGAAGGGGAAACTGCTAGAAAAGGCTCCGTTCCTCTGGGTCTTTGGAAGACGGCAAGCGTTGGGCTTTTGTGGTGGTTGTGGCATAAAGACGTGCGATGGCACATCTGTGCTTCAGCGTAATATGAGTTTTTATTTATTACCCTTAAAAAAGAAAAAAATACCTAAGAGATGATTTTTAGCGTTGGCCATGGACTAGAGTGAAGAATTACCCCCCGAGCAACCCACTCGGGTCTGATGGACCATTCCCTGCTCCTCGGCTGGGAATAGTTTAGTCATGGTTAAATCCATCGGTGAACGACACAAAGACCTGCAGGGCCTGGTTTGCAGGGAGGGTAAAGCAAACGGCTGGTGGAGCTGGTGGGAGCTGTGAATTCCGTGCCACTAGTTGATTCACCACTGAAACAGCGATGCTGAGCCGGGTCGATAAAGAAGCCAGACTCCAAAATGGAATTAAATAATTATTCTCACTTTCTTTGACTTCAGGAGGATCCTATTAGAGAAAAGAGCCTGGATTACTGGCTGGCTGACATTTTCCTCTGAGCCTGTCTCCAGATTGGATTTAGCTCTTTTATCTCCTAATCCCCAGAGCTTTTTAATGTAGAAAGTAATGGCATCCAAAGGCAAATTTAATTTTGACAAGTAATCTGACTTTCTTTCCTTTTCTGGAGTTGGGTTTTAATCCTGTTTGCTGTCTGAAGCTGCATTATGTGGATGTATTTAAAATCCTTACCACTCTAAAATCTTTCAGAGAGGGAGAAAAATAAAGGAATCTGCAAGCCTGGAAGCAAGGAATAGTTTCTTATCAAACATTTCAAAACATTTTATTGCAGCTGGTTTTATTAACCCCTGCACTGATCTTCAACTTGGCTCTGTGCTGCCTTTCTTCTGCTCTGTTGCAAGCATTAGAATCACTCAAGGAGCAGAAATGCCAGGTCGTCTCCAGTTCTTCTGTTTGTATTGGCAGGTTGGGTCTGGACCTTGTGTGCAGGGGAGCTGTGACCCCCTTGGGGTGATGTCCCTCTGCCACCAACACACTCCGGGGTGGGAGATGCTGCCTACCAGGTGTTGGGCAGTAGGCATCAACCATTGCAAAAAAACCTAAAACCAAATCACAGGGAAAAGGTAGGGTAATGGAGCTTCAAAACCGCTAATCTCAGCAGAAAAAATAGAAATTTATGTTGTTATTACGTTACTCCAACTCCAGGTCCCAGAGAACCGCATCTAGATGAGGATCAATTCAACTCATCGTTGGCCTTTTCCGACACAGCGACATCTCACCCTGTGCTGTTGCCCTGATTCGCACCAGCTCAGAGCTTACTGTTTCCCTGAAAATACCAAATGCAAATAGGGTCTTCTCCTCCTGAGAAAATCTGTACTTATTGACTGGGGACTGTTTTCACAAAAAGCCATAAAATGCAAAATGTCCCTGTCACTCTGCAGCAACTCAGCTGATGGTTCATTATTCCACCATGTAAATACCTGACTCCTGTAGAAGCAAAATGTGCAGCTTAAGGCACTGATGGCATCTCACTATTAAATAAAAAAATGTATACCTGTCTCATTCTAGCTTGGTTAAAAAAACACCTCAGCAAAAGAAGAGATTATGTATAAATACATATATTTGCAAATGTCAGCTTCAAAATAGGAAGAAAAACTTGCAGCAGCGCTGTGGGCCTGGTGGAGATGGAAATGGATTGGTTTTATGCAGCGAGGCGCCGCTGGTCAGAGGGAAGCTAAGTGAAACAAATGGGGGCTTTGCTGCGGGTGCGTTGGTGATGAAGCCAATTAGGGTAAGTCAAGTCATGTCCCATGTGCCAACGTGCTCCATTAGGCTTCACGCTGGGGCCGCGTGCTCTCTGTAGAAAACTGGTGTACAGGCAGCATTAGTTAATCAAGGGGCAAAATGGTAAACCCACTTTCTTTTGCAGTTCCTGTGTTTTCTTTCCCCTTCTTTCTAAGTCCCCAATTCATCTCGCTCAGGCTCTGCCATGGGAAAGGGGTGATGATTTAGAGGATTAGCACTGCTCCAGGGATGCAGTAGCCAGCCAGCTTGATCAGGAGCTAGGGACAAACTTTTGGGCAGGGTTTTTCTTTTCAGCTACTTTTGCTTGCCTGGCTCTGAGCTCTCCGAAATAAGCAGAGCTTTTCCAACCTCTTTTGTGACTATGGACAACCACACCTTGGCCATGCTTCTACCCGCGTTCCCACCTAACCACCAACACGCGCTGCACAACTCTGGCACGGACATAAACTGGAGGGTCATCTTGTATGTAGTTGACTGGAAGAGCACGTTAAAGGACACGCTGCTTTGAAGCCCTCCCTGATGCAGCTCTAACCACCTGAAACCTGATGGCCAGCCAACACCTCCATCGCAGAGCAGTAAGCTTGAGTCCATCGCTGCTCTACTGCTCAGTCTCCTTGGTCCCCACAAAGAAGGGGGATTTGCAGATGCCGTACCCACAACGCGGAGATGCTCTGCCCTGCCCTGGAGTAGGGAAGGCATGGGCAGTCACAGCCAGCTGAGCCAACGCTGGAAACAAGGCAGCTAACCCCCCAGCCACCCCGATCTATCAGCTTCCACCTTGACTAATCAAGGACCAGCTCTGCTATTAGAGCAAGGCAAATTGAATTCGCTCAGGCTGCCGTTGCGGCGGACGTTTCCTAGCAGCCGCCTGGTGCATGCGGTTCTGAACATTTGTGTTAATAATGATGATGAGCACTGGAAATATGTCTCTTCAGGAAATAAGGATCAGATCTGCCCAAGCATCATGTAAGCTTCATTTCTTTCACAAGGCAGATTACTTGAGCATGAAATATTGTCACTCTTTACCTTGTGGATGACTGATTCCAGACTTGACCTAGTGCAAGCCAGTGTAAGTAAACACATCTCCTCCGTAGCTATGGTGAATGATCTAAGCGATCTAATGCTGAGAATAAGGAGAGAAGGGAAAATACTGTCCCAGTGTTGTTGGATGAGCTTAATGTATTTTTCTTCTTCTGTTTAGCAGGGTATTTTGGATCAGGATGGCAAAGGGTGTGTCCATTGATGCACAGATGACATACCGACTCGCTTGCGTGCCGTGCGTTGGGATGATTCGCTGCAGCTCCCCAGTCCCTTTTACCACCAGTCAGCCCAACCCACAGCTTTTAGAAACCATTTCTCCAAAGCTTTTCAAGCATATTTCAGTTCAGCAAACCCAGATCCGGAACCAAACTGTCTCCCTGCTTGATGTGTTCATACCTGGGGCTTCAAGGCAGGCTCCTGCTCCATTTACCAGCTCCTGCAGTGCCTGCGTTAGGTGGCACCCGCAGTCCGGGGGGAAGCGTGGCTGTTGGGTGCTGTGGGAGGGACACAGCTGATGGTCATCTGCATAACTGCAAAAAATTAATTCCTTTCTTTTTGTTGACAGCATTTAAAAACTGAAATATTTAAAGCTAATTTTAGAAATAACCCATTTGTTTTTTGTGATAGATGAGGACCATTATGAACTATTTATTTTTTATCTCACCTGCTCTGTCACCTGATGTCAAACCACAAAGCTCCCAAAACACCATTGCTAATAGTAACCCAAGCCAAATCGCAGGCAGGAACATCATGACAAATTTAGTACAGATTGCTTAGGAAAATTATAACTACCATAACAATTCTGCCTTATACTGTCCTGGTTTGTATTTTCAGGAACAGAGCATCTAGAGGAGACGACTGAAGCTACATTATGATTTCAACCCATCTGCAGCAAATAAAGATTTCTACTGGACAGCTAAGTGCCAAGCTTCCAGAGAGGAAACACGGTGGAAATCAAGTCTCCTTGATAAAATGGATAGGAAATATAAACTTTTTACAGGTGCAATGAAAAACAGAGTATAAAACCCCCCAAATCACTCCCCACACACTAACTGTTTAACATGGGGTACATACGTATTAGCGGTGGGTGCTTGTCTTAGGGCAGGACAGGTAGTTTCCTGGTAAGGTGTTGTATTCTGTTCAGGTTGTAATATCTTACACCTCCCTGGCTGTTAAATACCATATCTGCTCCGGTGTGGCCCCCTCAGCTGGTGCCCATAAGCAGTCAGCCCCGATGCCTGGGATGGAAAGGGGTTTATCCAGCCAAGCAGGGATAAAATGGCAAACCCCGCCAGCCTGTCTGCAACGCAGGGCTGTGTTATGGGCTATGAAATGGAGAGGACCTTGATTCTTGGGACAGATGGAGAGGAAAGGGAAACAGCCAGAAAAAAAATACAATTCCAGCCAAGCAATATGTCCCGTTACCCAGTTCGCCCCTCTTTTTTCCTTTAGTATTAAAGTAATAACAGTACATTATGTGGAACTGAGAAACCCCTCTCAGGTCTGGGTTTTTATCATGTGCAGACTGAAGGGTGATTGAGAAACCAAGAAACATCGTGGTGTATTTGGGAGTCAGTGACAGACGGTAGAGTCTCATCCCTGCATCCCAGCACTGCAGGGAAAGCTTAAAGGAGAAGACAAGCAACCTGTCTCTCTCTACCTTTTTCTTTTATTTTAATAACTAAAAATATTCCAATTCACATTAGCCTTCTATAAATGCCTCTAAAGGCATGCTGAATATGGGCTTTACAAATTTCTGCAGAATCTCTTGGGAGCAGCAAGAGCCTCTGAAAAAGCAATATTTGGATGGGAAACTTTTGTCCTCCAAGCTGGCAAGTTGCAACACTGACACAGATTTTCCTGTAGCTGCAAAGCTCTATGTATAAAGTCCCTTCTGCCTTCCCCTCCTTCCCCCCTCCATTATTTAACAACTGGCTATGATTTACATGGTTCATTAATGCAATGGTAACACTGACACACACATTCCCAAATAAGCCAGAAGGTTTATATTTGACCTGGGCCCTCTGTTCGCTGCAGATGCCCCAGAGGATTTGAAGAACAGTGATTTGAAGTGATTGCATTGGATAAGGACGTTACACAGTGCAAATACAATTGGATGAAAGCATTTAATTCTTAAAAAACACCACTATTTGAGTGCCTTTGAGCCAGTGAAAACAACGGTTCAGCTCCCTTCGTGGTCTTGGCTCGCTCTTCTCCCCGAGGGCAGAAAAGGGAAGCAGGACCAGTTTCAAACTGGAGAGGTTTTGCCAGGTGGCTTGGCTGGGATTGCTCCAAAATGGTCCCTTCCCCTTCGGGTGCCACCTTGGAGGACTGACACCCCAGGCAGGGTCGCAGCAGAGGTCTGGAGTGGCCCCTGTGCTTCTCACCCCATCCCCAGGCAGTGCAAAAAGCCTTCGTGCTCGCAGCTGGCTTTCCAACCGCGAGCAGATCAGGCCCAGGGATGAACTATAAAGGTGATTATTTGTCCCCCTTGGGTAGGATTTTTATTGCTCCATTTTGGTTATTGTGGAGTGAGGGGAAGAAAAGGAGAGGGTTTAAAATGATGATTGCACAATAAATGGCAACATCTCTGCTAATGTGCCGAGTGCCTACAAACAGCTGCTAGTCAAACAGCCATAAAGGTTTGCTTTGATGAGGTATATAACCTTCCCCCTTCCTGCAAATGCCTTAACTCCATCAGCTCCTTGGCCTTTCCCAGGCAGGTGCTAAAAACCCAGGGAGCTGGAGCACTGAAAGCACAAGCCCCGGGGCAGCAGGAGGGGACGGAGGGATCCTGGGGGACTGGTGGGACTCCCTGAGCTTCCTTCCTTCCATGGAAACCATCAGGCTCGGAGATGGGCATATAGTGAAAGAAAGCCTGTGAAAACAACTGGAACAGGAGACAAGATTGCTGAACACACGAGGGAACAAAGCAGCGAGACCGTTCCCAAATTCTCATGTGCCAAAGATTCCCCGGAGTACATCCCCTCGCATGGCTGTGAGAAATTGTTTCCCTCTGCAAAGTTTATTAAAGAGGTTCCCAAAAGTAACGGGAGAGGGACAGATCCTTTAGTGACATAAATAGGTCTGGTTCCACCTTTTCAGATGTTTTCTTTGCCTTTTTCACCCCAGAGAGCTGGACCCCAACAATTTTAACCCACGAAAGCCAGCACACGTTTCTGTACATCCTATGGCCACTCTCACTAATTAATCCTTCCTGCACCCTCTAAGGCCTTCTGTGATCTGCACAGCTCTTCCCATCTGAACGTCTCCCAACTATTTACATACAAAAATAATGATTACAGTTTCTCTTTCTGGCTCCCCAGGCTACAGGAAACATTGCTGGCTGATTTGGCAGGCGGGAGAGTTTCCTGGGGAAACAAGGCAAAGCAGCCGCCTTGCCTCTGTGCCAGCTCCACCCCCAGGAACTCTGGCACCATCCGAATTTCAGAGGAGGAGAGAGATTTTAAGGATATTTCCCTGGGTTTGCAAAAAGCAGGGGTTGAACTGAGAAAGACCCAAGTTAAAGGCTCCAGGCTTGCTCCCTTGCTCAAACCCTGGCTGTCCCTGAGCACCTATAGCTGCTGCCTGGTTATACACGAAGGGACCCACGGTCAGGGCTGGGGATGGTGAAAGGCTTCTCTGATCCAGTGTCTCTACAAGGAACTGAGATGGAAAGAGTGGAGACAGCTGTCCCTGCTTCTCCTTGCAGCCCTCGGAGCTGTCAGCAGACCTGGGAGGACACTAACAGGAGGCGAAAGGCAGATGCTGGTGGGTCTCTGTGGGGAGCGAGCTTGGGAAGCGCAAGGATTATCTGCAGCAGCTTTTGGCTCAGTCTGAAAGGAAGCACCGAAGGCACTGCAAAGGGTTAGAGCAAAGTGAAGACACTGAAGCACTTCTCAAAACACCCCTGTGGACCTATTAATTGCAATATTGGATCTTCCGTCTTTTCCAGCAGGTTACTAGCAATAGGCATGCAGCCAGCTTGGCTGTGGTTTTGTTTATTTTCCAGCTAGTGTAGCAGCAAGATCAATTCCAGCTAACAAATCTGGGAATGTCTGAAAAATGATGTCCAGTTCCCATTGCTAATTTGTGACATACACCTGGTAGACAGTCATTAGTAGCACAATTAGTCCAGTGCTATGGCAGAGGAATAGGAGTGCCTCGCAGAAGTGGATGCGAATCATGGAAAACCTATCATCAGAAAAGCAATAAAAGCACATTTGCCCCGTTGATTATCACTGGCCACTGGCTAGATGGGAAAATTGCACTTGGAAAGACGGCAACACACGCAAAAACTCGGCTGCAAACGTTCTCTGCAGTACCTCTCCCTGCAGGACCGTAAGTGGCATCTGAGTGGTGCTCATCTGGCATCGCGCTGTAAATGAGTTCAAAATGTGACTGTCCAAACTGAACCATCAGCACTTGTTACCAACCCCATTAAGCTTTAAACGGCACTTGAGCCTTGCTCCTTGCTCGTCCATGCTGGGCTTGGGTTATTTAACACATGGGCTCTGGCACGCACGGTCCAGCTAGACCATGAACTGCCAGAAACCCGAACGCTGGTACTTGCAGCCCCAGCCCTGCCTGTCTGCAAGGTGGCACAAACCTGCCGTGGGCTCTGGCAGGTAAGGGAGGTTTCTCCTGTGGGAGGAAGAACCAAAAAAATCAGGAAAAAGAAAACAGCAGGAGTAGGCCAAGAACAAACAAAAATGGATTAAAAAAATTCGCGGGTTTTTGCCTTTTCCAGTAGCTTGAATGGGACTTCATCAGGTGCCACCTTCCTGCGGTCCCTGTGAGCGCTGGCTTCTGCAGGTCAGTGTTTGCCGCGCACAGACTCTTCCCTTTTATCTTCTCGCCTCTCTCTTATTTTTAAATATGCAAATACATCAGAGGCGCATTTCAAACTCCTGACTACAAATAGATCTGAAGGGCCTTTGAGCTCTTGAGATGCTCCCGCCTTACTCAGAAAAAAACCCGAAAACCACAAATGCATGGGTGCTGTGCATTCCCTCTGCTGTGCCTCCGCAACGGATCCGGCGTGAGGTCCAATCCTGGCTCCCAGGAGCTCCTGCCTTTGTCTTCCCAGACCCAGCATCATCTGCCCAGCACTGGCACCTGCCTGCGAGAAGGGGGTCCCCAGGGTGCAGGGCAGGGTATGCAATGGGGTCCCCCTTTCCGTCCTTCTCCGGGGTGGGTTCAGCTCCGTCTTGGGTAGCGGTTTTGGGGAGCAAAGCACGGGGTTGATGAGCTGAGCGAGTAGAGGGAATGTGGGGCTTTTACTTGAAAACACTGAGCGTGAGTCATAATTCTCAAGAAATGGAACAAAAAACATATGTGCCAGCTGGGAAGCATGGTGGTTTTGAAAATCTCTGATTGGTTCTGATTGAAGTATTCAACTGCAGCGGGTCTGCTGGAAAAACCTGAATGAAGGCGCTGAGGCCCTGATTTGGCTGAGCACACCCGGCTTTGTGTTACGGGGGATTCAGCACCATAGCTGGACAAATCCAAGGCAGCAGAGCTGGCTGGAGGAAACTGTCTAAAAACGCAAGCGATTCACATTATTCCCAATATTGCATTTTTCTTTGCATTTAACTACTTGGCCAATTTTTGTTAATTTACCTCATTGCTATTATTCGCTCTGCTTTACATGCTGGAAAATTGAGGTCCACAGGGAATTTGGGCCGTTCCCCAGGGGGGAATAAGAGGAGGAGAGCCCCAGCCCCGTGCAGCCTCGTGGGTCTTGCTCACCCTTGCACACCCCTCCTTGCCCCCGACTGAAATCCCTGTTTATTGCGCTCTGTTTCTTTACCACTAGGAACTTTAAAAATGCTAAATGCTCAGAAGGACATTTCAGTTTGGATTTGATCCCCATGCTGACCTGTAGTGTACAGTTTAATAAGGCTGGTTTATGTATGCCATACCCTAAATCTAAAGGTCAGGGGTTTGGTGGCCATAAATATTCAATCCGCACAGATTGGGTCTTTTAAGCCTCCTTTTAAATATTTATGACGGTACTTCCATGGCTGCAGGAGAATGTTGTAATAGCATGAAGAGAGAAAAAATCCTTCTGTATCTAAAAGCTCAGCATGAGCCATTTTCATATATTATGCATCACTAAGTGCTGTTTATGGCCATTCTTGGCGGAGTCTGTACTGTATCACAGCAGAGTTCATGAATTCGGGGCTGTGCAGAGCCCGGGGTGTCGGCTGCACCGTGCATCAGCCCAGGCATCGCCTCCACCACGGCGGGCACAGCCGGTGGGGTGGCTGAAATCCCGGCAGCCCGGCATCGGGGCAGTGGGGGTCCCTGCAAGGTGAAAGCGGTGGAACTGTCAGCTCTCATCCTCCCCCAGACCCACTTGCCTTGCTGGCCCGCAAGCCTGTTCCCCAAACATTTTGCTCCAAGCTCTGGAGATCCGTAGAGGGAAGACCCCACCGTGTCTGGTCTCTTAAAGAAGGGCCAAGCGCTTGTATGCACCAGCTGAAGGGCGGGCACGGGTGTGCAGTTATTCTGCTATTTATTGTCTCATGATATTTTGCTGAGAAGTGTCAGGGAAGCGCAGAGCACCACCAACATTAACTGCAGAAAAACATCGCCTGGCTTTCCTAGTGCCATTTGTTTCAGTCACAGCTGTGCCCCGCTGCCTCCTAAAAGAGCTCTGCCGATTCTGTGGAAATCATCTGAAAACGAGAGCGGGTAGGCTGGATGCAAGCAGCAGGATGGAGTCAGAGCTGTGGCCAGGCATCATCCCCTTGATGCTGGGGCTCAGGACTGCCCCAGTGCACCACTGGAACGGGAAACTGGTCTCTGCGGATCAAACGGGGGGACCGCAGGGCGAGCTAGCAGGGAGGTCAGCAAAGCTGAAATCACTTGTAGACCTTAATCAGCTTCTCATTAAAGCTGAAATGGGCTTTTGTCACTATGCAGAGCAGCACAACTCAGCCTAACGGATACCTCTTCCCAGGTGCTGCTGGAGAGCGGCCTTATTACCCTTATCTCTCTAATTTTCAGAAGTGCTTACGGTTTAGGGGGAAGTGCTATGTCAGCACGGTTTCCCGGGACTCGTGAACCTGTATCATGAACTTAATCTCCCACATGAAGTCGTTTTGTGCAATGTGAGGGAAAGTTAACTGGGTTTTCCCCTACTGCACTGAAATTGGCCCCCAAGCTCTAAAGAAATAGGACAATGATGAACAAGCGAAGGGATGTACAGCATACGCTGGTGTGCATACAGAGTGGGATGTCATAGGCTTCATTTCCTTAGGAAATCAGGTTTAAAATTAAGGCTAATCAGAGTTAAAAAACACTGCAGTTACCCTAGACCAAATGATACTATAATGTACTCAGTATATTACATTCTCAATAGCAAAGCAGCATCTGCTACATAAAATGAAATGTGTGTGTCACCATATGTAGGCAGCATAATGTGGACTCAAATTAAATAAAAACATTTCAGGGTATATGGTCCAATATGCAATCTGGGCCCTGGGAAATGCTGAGATTTACTCTAAAGTTCTTAGCAGTTGGCTAAAACACTGAACCCAAAACAGTGCAAACTTGTTTTTTTAGCAACATAAGCTGTTGTCTGCACTTCCCTCCCTATGAGCCAATATTACTTCTGGAAATTCAGGAATGTATTGTTTTTCTTTTAAATTTTTTTTTCGTTTTTTTTTTTTTTTTTTTTGTCTGAGGCTTTTTGCATCTTTCCAGTAGTTGCAAAATGTCTGAGAGGACAGAACCCCAAACGGTAGCAAATACTGCTTTCTGTCTAATAGCTGCCCTCCAGAAATACCATGGAAACTCTGGGAGACCACACCAAAGCCCCATAAACCAGTCAGATGATAGCCTGTTATCCGCGTACCACAAATAAAAAGAAAGAGGTAAACTCTGCAAAATTGCTTGCCTCTCACCTTTTCGAGCTATTTTTTCCCACTGAAATCTCTCCCAAGCAAGGGGCTTCTCAAGCAAGGATGCACAATTTAGTGCTATTTTAAAAGAGATCAGACTGCTAAACTGCACAAGGCAATCTTCCCTGGGTGACTTGGGCTCGTTGAGTCTCTGCTGTTAGTTGTTATCCTCCTTGACCCCATTTGTTGATACGAAAATGTGGTATAAAGTGTGGATTCCCTCCAGGTGTCAGAAACACCAGGAATGTGCTGGAGGTTTTGCCTGGCTTGGGTAGCAGAGGAGTTTGTTATGAAACATTGATCCTTGTGTGAGTTCGAGGCTGCTGGGAAGTTTGCAAGCCCTTTAAAATCTGCTAATGTGGATTTTGTTTTCTTTTGACGGGAATATATCAAGTGCAAAAACCACTTTAAAGTGCTGGGAAGGAAGGTGGTGTTTGCAGAGGAACTGTGACCAGCTGCTTCAGAAGATTCTGCCCTCCTGCGCCAGATTTGCCTGGCATGGAGTTTTATCTCTCTCGCTCAGGTCCTTGAATTACTTGGATAATGAAGAGGCCAGGAAAGGCACTGTTCTACTCTTTAAAAGCAGCAAAACAAAATTTCTAACTGTGAGGCTTGGACTGAAGCGTTTGATGAGGGAAAAAATACGACCGTACCAGAAAGCAAAGGAAAACACAATGCTACTAATGGAACTAGCTGTGCAACCATCTGGAAATTTTGGATACACCTGTAACGGCTCTGGGAATTCACTAGGACACAAAGGCAAAATACCTGCGTGCTGTTTGCACCGGGAAAAGATACTCGAGATAATCTCAAGAAAAAATGACAGGGAGAAGACTGTAACAAATCTGTTCCTGCCTGGGGCATTGTGGTTGACAGCAGACTTTGCCTTGGGGTCATCTGAGACTTGAGGCAGCAATGGGGAAAGGACTCAGCAGCTCGCAGAAATTGGAGGCGTGTAGGCGGCTGCAGCACCGAGGCTGGATGCCACCGAGGCTGGATGCCACCGAGGCTGCTGTCTCACACATCCATCCACCGCCCCGTCCTCTTCACCACTGCCAGCCATGTGCTGCTTCAGTGCAGCGAACAAAGAGACAAGCTGGAAACTTGATAAAAAAATCAGCCTGGATGGGGTTTGGTTTTTCTCTTGCCATTAGGTCTGCCTTTTCCATTTCGCTTCCTACTATTTGTCTTCTGCACCTCCCCATTTCTTCAGCTGCTGTATTATTTCTTCTCTCTGATGGAAAAGGCTGGTTCTTACCATTCCTCGCGCACTCTGCTGGTTTCTGACCTTTTCTCACTTGGTATCCCTGAAGCATTACAGGATGAATTGAAGTCTGGCAGTGTCTGCTCCTCAACCCACTTCTGAGCAGGAAGGTGAAAAGCTGCAAAGAATGAGAGAGGTTTTCTTAAAAAAAAAAAAAAAATCATGCCATGTTTTCAGATGCATGCATGCATCTTGCTTTTCATTCCTATCATCTCCTCTGTCCTTTTAGGTGCATTTTGAATTCCCAGTGCTGAGACAGCAGGTGAAAATGCATGGGAAGTGGCCTTGTCTGGCTCCAAACCAACTGCCCAAGAGATCAGGTCCTCAGAGAGTGAGACAAATCCATGAAATTTGCCTGAAATCAGCTGAAATCGGCCCCGAGTTGTTTTCAGCACTTCAGGGTATGGGTAGATACTGAAGCAGCTTTTCCAGTGTCCATGGGGACGTTCATTATGCAGCCAAGATGTGAGCAGACTGTGGTCGTGGTACCTACAGGAAAGCATTTGCCGAAGCATCGCGTCCCTCCCGGACAGAGACTGCTGCTGACACCCCACAGCTCTGCTCCCCACCACCCGCTGATAATGGTGCGAGCGAGTCCCTCACCCTGAATATTAGCTTTGCCTGTGCTCAACACCGAGGAAAAAGCATAACCTCCTCCAGCTCCTGTTTCCAGCTGGAGCGGGGAGAGCCCTATTCCCGTTTCATGGTCCTTCCTGCTGAGTCCGTGTGGGACCTGGGGGTGTTGTCACCTTTCTGAGTTGGCTAATCCATGACTTTTCCATGCCATCCTCATGAACGGTGTGCTCTGCAAGTCCATAGAGGCTCTCCTGCGGGTGGTGAAGGTGAGGAGGGGATGTCCCACGAGGGGCTGAGCCGACAGAGGGTCTGGCAGGAAAATACTATGGGCTAGAAACTAGCCCCCAGGAGCAGAGAGACAGCCCAGAGCAAACAGCTCTGCAAGGAGGCACGTGCTTGGCCCCGGTGCCGTCCTCGTGTCAAGAGCTGGCAACAGGGAAACGGCCGCTGCTCGCTGGTGTTCCTCAGCCTTTGTGCCTTGGGACCAAATGCAAAACCCACCGACATGAATGGGGAGGCGTTAAGGGGCCAGTTATTGAAGATGTGTTCAACTGGGGCAGCCAAATAGCAAAGCAAACAGCAGGCTCAGGTGTAGGGGCAATTTGGAAGATCTAGGTGAAGTCCCCTCGCATGCATTGGCCAAACGCACTGCATCAGTTTGCCGTTCCCGTTGTGAGTGGACAAAGGTAGCTGCAAACAAGATGTGTCTGGACATAAAGAGTACGTTGCCACATGTAGGATCATTTTTCAAGACGGGGAAAAAAAATAAACAGCCTGTAAATACTTGTAACCCTGGGGCAACAGAACCATATATCCTGGCAACGTATGTGGGTTTTACTGTTCCTTGACAATTTGCTTTGCTACTCATGAAAAAATATGTTGGTGCTGTTACCTTAGCAACTGCCGCATCACGTTATGGTGATGCTCTGCCCGAGGTACATGGAGCCCTGCCTTAAAGCAGCACGTACGGCTTTGTGGTGCCTTTTCCCCTGGAAAGGGAGCAGAGCTGAGCCCGCACCCTCGCCAGGGATGCTACAGAAGTTGGTAAAAAACCAGGAGGAAGTGTGTTAATTTAGATTTACTGTTTGGACCATAGCACTGTCTGATCGTGGCCCAGAGCCACTTGGGACTACATGCTGTATACACTTGCAAGAAAAGGGAGATATTTTCCAAAAGTGTTTCCACTTTGTAAGGGAAGGAAAAGGACGTTAAGTGAGCATGGGCAGGCTGGATGTACAGCTTTATTCAGGTGTCTCCACCCCTAGCGTCTATATTAGCATCTTCTACTACAGTGGGCCAATTTTCCAAGAAACACCGGGTTTTGCCTTCTTTTCAGTTGATGCCAGTAAAAACCACCAGTGGAGAAGTTCACCCCCAGTCTCTGTAGCTGGCATCCCGAGGCAATTCCTAAGAGAAGAGGAAAAACTATTGCACAGGCAGCCACGGTGGCATCCTGGCTGCCAGAAGAAAACATTCTGTGTTCATCATTGAGACTGTCTGCATGAAATGGGCTATTTAGGAGGATCACACAGGTATGATTTCCTCTGAGGATAGATTGCCCGCTC
Source organism: Haliaeetus leucocephalus (assembly GCF_000737465.1). Lineage (NCBI taxonomy): Eukaryota > Metazoa > Chordata > Aves > Accipitriformes > Accipitridae > Haliaeetus > Haliaeetus leucocephalus. The sequence goes on along the minus strand of NW_010972742.1, from coordinate 2,797,621 downwards.
CTCGAGTATCAGATGCTACTAACCCATTGCCGCATGCTGAATGAGTGCTCCCAGAGGGGCCCTTGCAGCGAGTCCTCCTGTCACACACTCTGAAGCCCCATGACAGCGATGCTCGTGCCTGGCATCTCTTCCCCCTGACATTTTCCTGACAAAGGCATCGATAGTTTGGGTCTCTTTGGAAAATCAATTTTACACTGGGCAGCCCTTGAAGGACCACCGCCAAAACGTCAGCTGAGCCAGCAGCCCCAGGAGGGGACACGATCTGTCTGGCCTCACTGATTTTTACGAGAACGGTGAACACAGGAGGAGACAGGAAGGTTGTACAAATGTATATGCCTCAATGGGTCCATGAAGTAGTGTCCTTGGTGTTCGTGTTGGGTGGAGCTGTTGTCCAGTGTAGTTCAATTGCAATACTCGATTTGCATATTTACCACCAGGTAGCCTTGCCCTTCCTGCCCGGAGAAGGCAGAGCTTTTTGCAGAGGATGAGCTGTGCTGAGGAAAGGGCAGCTTGTGCTGCTGGGTGGCTCGTCCAAGTCCAGCCATCAGCAGAAGCGAATGAAAATGGCAGTGTCTCCCTTGGAGCTGCGGCAACACCTGTCCCGTGAATTTGGTTGCCTGTTTCATCCCAGTGGGGATTTTGAATGTGGAAATTATTCATGGTTGCTCCCAGAGTTGCACATTGCTCTCCTTCCCTCCTTGGTGTCACAAGCAGGGGATGAGGCTGAATACAAGGGCTGAAGGACTGTTGGTGTCATCATATCCAGCCTGGGGCTGCTGAAAGTCTCCTACTTCTTTGACCAAATTATTGCCAGTGGAAGATCTCTCCTGTTCCATTGAGTTTGCTTTCTTTTGTCCTCAGGGTATATCAGTGCTGTCAGAGCTGACTTTCACCTCCCAGGTTTTCTCGACAGCCACCTTGGCTCCTGTGAGTCAGCTGAAGCACACCGGGCTGGCAGCACTGGGAGAGTCCCTCCTCGGTGTGGGGCATCCCAGCAAAGAGAAATCGTGTCTTACCAGTATGATCATATGCTGCTTGGGGGACCAGGCAGGGAACCCACTTCCCAGGAAGAAATTCACTTTGCCATGGTTTTCTGCAGGAAAGGCCCCATGCACGGAGCACCAAACAGCAGGGCTGGGCTTAAAGAGAATTTCAGCATCTGTGGCTTCAGTAAAGGTTCATCCTGGTACTAAAAGGGGCCGGGGAAAGGGTGCAAAAAAGACGGAAAGGCGTCTTCACTGAATTTATACAAAAGGCAGGACAATTGAGTGTGAAAATAGGTCTTTTGAAAAAAAGTGCATCTGAAATGTGCCTTTCCATAGGTAACAAAGCGCCATGAAGCTATTTTCACCACACCTGGAATGGCCCTCATCTCAGCAGGGAGGAAGAGAGCAGGACCCCAGCAAGCAAGAGGTTTTCAGAGAGGTGGCAGGTGAGAGGAGGTTGCAGAGCCAGGAAAGCTCCCTGCGAGGGAGACCATCACCCTGCTCTTTGAGGAGAACATAGAGAGTTTTGTTCTTTAAATCTAGATCCTAGTAAAGGGCAGAGAGAACTAGGCCATGTGAATGAAGGGCCACCATCTGGCCCCGTGCAGGGAAAGCAGTGGATGGGGCCCTGCGAGGTCTGCTGGGAAAGCACCAAACCAGCCAAAACTCAGCCCAGAGGGAGGCAGGGTCAGGCAGGAGCTCGCTGGCTCCCAGAGGAGCATCTAGCATCCTCAGTTGAGACCCAAAGAGGGAACCACATGTCTGTCCCCCCCCAGTGCCCAACAGCACCCAGCTGCATGTGTCGTGGCTCTGCAGATGCCTCTGGTTCCCAGCGCAAAGGAGCTGCCTGCCATCCCCTGCCGTCCCCTGCCGTCCCCTGCCATCCCCTGCCATCCCCTGCCATTCCCTGATGTCCCCTGCTGTCCCCTGCCCGCCTGGTGCTTTTGCATTGACGGCAAGTCCGCATCCCGGCGGTGGGGCAGCTCTGGAGGCAACGTGGTCTAGAGAGCGGAGTGCTGGCCTAAATCTCATCTTAGAAATCAAGAAGAGAACCCAGAAGTGTTTTGATCTCCTCTCCTGCATCACACAACAGTTTCGTTGAAGGCGTCTTGCCTGTAATTTCTGGAGGAGCCAGGATGCATCTTTCATAAAGGCTCTTGGCTCTGATTTAACTATGTCAAGCAATGGAGAGGGCACCGTGCCTTCAGCTCAGTTATTTCACAGTCTGATTATCTTCCCCTGAGGAAAAAAACAGGTCCTATTTCTACTCCAAACTGTGGACTCTTGCTTTGACTTTTTTTATCAGATAAAAGAGCCTTCATGTACAGAAACCTTCCCCCAGGCAGCCTCCTCTCAGCCCTCCCTTTTGCTGGTGAAGGAGCCGGCACCTCTTTAGTCGTGCTTCATGGGCAGGTTCTCCAGACCTTGAACCCTTTCCAAATTTCTAGAGGTATTTTTCAAAGTCTGGGTAAGACACTGTGGGAATTAAAAGATCCGGGTTGTGTTCCCAGGCTCCTCTGCAGTGTCACACTGCGCAATTTTGTTCCTTTTATTTCTCTTGGTTTCTGTGATTTACGTCCTGGGAGCGGAGCTCCGTGGGACAGGGCTCTCTCCTGGAGGAAGGGCCTCACACTCTGGAGCCCGCAGCTCAAGTTCGATAACAAGGTTCTTGATATTAATTAAGAAAGACTTCAAAAAAAGAATGAATTAAAACAAATTGCAGAGCTGATGCTTTTGTCGTTTACCCAGGTGCAAGCTGTGACTATTACCATGAAGGTCAATGAAGCTAGATGTGTATAAAAGCAAAGGAGGAGGAGGAGAAAAGAGATTTCCCTTTGGGGACATGCTGTTGCTGACTTGGAAAAGGTCCCATTTCAGAGCTTTATCTGGTACCACCGTGGAAAGCAAGGGGAGGTTCTTCTGTTCTGAGGTCTAAGAAGACACCCAAACTGTGTCACCCAGCAACGTAAGGCGAAGCTGATCTCATCATTGAAAATTTCTGCGTGAAAGAAACTCTCATTGCTAGTCTTCTGCACCTCTCAAGTCTATTTTAAGCCCTGTGAGCTCCGGCTGCACCTGGGCCCTCACATGGTGCATCCTGAGCTGCATCAACCATGTGCTGCCTTGTGTCACAGGGTTAATAGGAGGCTGCTCAGGTGGTTTTTGAAGGCACTTTAAACAGTGCACTCAGCCGAGAAATACAGCCACGTGTAACTCGCTAGTCCCCCATCCCTCCCCTGATTTTTGCTGAGAACCAATTCACAGGCAGGGCATCCTGCTGCGATCCCTGACAGGGGGAAGGTGATGCCTGTGGTAAAAAAAACCCCACACTTCTAAGGCACCAGGGGAGAATATGTTCAAACCCTGTTGTACCACTAATGCTTTTGGTCTTATTGTGCTGCTCTTGATAAAGTCAAGGGGAACTTAATGCTTTTTAAAGGTCCTCAGCTTTTATAGGCTATAAAGCATTGACCTTAAAGGGAGGTGCTGAGGGAAGTATATTAAAGATAGAGCTACGTGGGATAGTCAGACATGCCAGCTTTCCCACAGCTGCTCTCTGGACTGCCTTTTTCCAAGTTCACTTTAAACTAATGTGTTGATTGCGTTCCTAGAAAAGAGCTGCCTGAAGCTGCAGGGTGTTGCTGCAACCCACTCTTAGGAGGTCCGGGACAACCTTCCCTTGGACATTTGCTGATGGCAACACACAGAAGTCTTTTTCCAGTTTGTTCTCAGCTGTTTGACCCCACTGAGCCTCAGCCACCATGCTGTAAATTTCCTGATTTCTGCTGAATGCTGTGCTCTGTGATCCCAGGACTTGGAAAAGGTCCTGCATCAGCTCGTCACTACAGAGAGCCCATCTCCCGCTCCAGTAATAACCAGTACCAGAGGACTCCAGAAGAAGAAACCCTTTGCAATGAGCAATCAAGGGGGAAAATCCTCTTGTGGGGCCTCTGCTAACTGCGGGCCTGTGGCAAGTGATTTCTATTAAATCATTCAATAATCATTAAGAGAAGATCTGCATTACATTTCTCACCTCTGGAAAAGGGGGATGATGCTATTCACCTGCATTGCCAGATATTAAGAGACTTAATAGTGAGGTCCTGGGAAAACTGTGGTTTGGAAAGCATTCAAGGAATATGTGTGAGACAGAAAGGAGGGGTAAACACCCCCCACAGACCTTAGGGGGGGAAGGGTGCTGCCTGTAGCCCCCCCCCCCCCCCCCCCAGCCAAGCCCCTGATGGACCAGCAGGACCCTTGCAGGGTGCTGGGCGCGGATGCAGGATGCCCTGCAGAGCAAGAAGGTTTTCACCATGCTCCTACTGCCTTAAATTAATTGGGGTCTGAGCTTTACAGCGGCTGTTGCTCCCAGCCCTCCTGGAGGACTTCGGTTGGGTAGGGGGTTGGGACTGGGGGGGGGGCTGACATCCCTCCGCACCCCCAGGGAGCAGGGGGACCTCTGCAAGTCCTTTTGCCCAAGGTGGCAGGGAGGGAAGGGGTTATCCCCCCCTAATGCCCGGTCCCAGCTCTGCTCCCCGCGATGCCCCACCAGCATCGTGTCCGTGTCCCCCCCCGGCAGGACCCGTTCTCCCGGCACCGCCGCTCCCGAGGCTGCTTTTCCAGCTCTCCCTTTGCCGTGTTTAGTTAAATTTCCCCCGCCTTAGTTGATGTCACATCCTGTTCCACAGCCATCCCCTGCTAGTAGCCAGCCCTACCAATTCCTTTCTTTTTTTTTTTTTTTTTTTTTTTTTTTAATCCCTGTCCTCTCCCCATCACCCCCCCTTTTCAAGGCAAACTTTTGGCAATAGCAGAGATAATCATTTCGTGCTCCGTTGAATTTCTCCTCGCAAATGTCTTTCGATCAGGGGAGCCATTAAGAAAAAAAAAAAAAATATTACCAGAGAGCCAGCACCGAGAGCAGAGGAGAGAAACTGGGATCCCAATAAATATGCAAAGTGAAGGCTCTGCTAAGCAGATTTCTTGCATTGCTTCCTGGGGGTGCTGAGAGCCGCCCGGAAAACCATTCTGATTTTTTTTTTTTTAATTGTATCTTGTTGTCTTTTTTTTTTATTTTTTTTCTAATTAAAATAATAATAACAATAAAGGACTGAGGAGGCAGCGAGGCGCTCGGTGATCGGCACAGGGAGACTCGCCCGGGAGGTGATCTGTATGCAAGGTGCCTAGAACTGGGTGCGAGACATGCAACCGGCAAGCAAGCTCCTGACCCTCTGCTTTCTCATCCTGATGGGCACAGAACTCACTCAAGTAGGTTTCTCTCTTGCTTTTCCCACCCCCCCTTCACCCCCCCACCCCTTCTCTCCCTTTCTCCCCAACGCCATTTTCTATTAAACCTCGAGAGCACAAAAGAAAACTGGAGTAGGATGCTGCACCTTCGTGTGTCCCCCCCTTTTCTCGGTGTGTCCCCCCCACCTTTGCTCAGCCTACGGTGCAGGTGGCCCCTCTGGGCTTGGGGGGGGGGGAGAGAAGAAGCAGGTCGGACCCCAAAGCTGGGCAGAGAAGGGGGCTACCCCAGTGTGGCCACCCCGAAGGGTGGGTGGGGGGGCCCACTTGCGGGGAAAGTTGCCGTGCGGGGCTGGGGGACACACACACACGACACAGCGGGACCCCCACTGCAGGGCTCGGGCTCGGCGAAGTTCGGGGTTGCCTGTCCCAGGGTCCCGCAGGGACGTGACGGGAGGCCACGGTGATGGGTCCCTCCTTGTCACCCCCCCCAGCTCCTCGTGTGGGGGTCGCTTTGCTGATTTTAGGTGACATTTAGATGTCCCTCGATGTTTCCATCTATGACAGCCTTCTAGGAGAGAGGAGCATCTTATTTATCTCCCTCTCCCCCCTCCGCCTTTTTTTTTTTTTTAAACTGCATTTTAATGCTTGCCTTTGCTGTCCCGGCCCCTGGAGTGAGTGAGTAGTGGGGCTGGGGGGAGGAAAGGAGGCACACAAAAGCCATCTCTTACAAGTGGAAATAAAACTCCATTTGACTTCTTTAAGATAATTGGGGAGAGGCCGGCAGGGAGGTTGTCTTTTGTTTTTTTCCCCAGTCACTGAGGAAAGGAAGAAAAGTAATTGCAAGAGGATGCTCTAGATTGTGGGGTTAATTGTGATGCTGCCTGGAAGCAAAAAAGAAAGAAAAAGCAGCTATAAATAGGAGGGGAATGGAGGCTTCTTAGTGTAGGAGCAATTAGCAGCTGGGCTCTCATCCTGGATGCTTTATGTAGATTATTTTTTTCCTTTCTCCTGCTGACAATGCTCTCTCCTGTCACTTCCCTACTGCTGAAGTTTCAGTAGCTGAAGCCTTTTGGCTTTGCAGCCACCAAGTATTTCTGCTGCCCCCAGGAAGAAATGGCTAAAGAGCTGCCTTAATTGCATGGAGCCCTGCAGAAAAGGGATGAGAAGGTAGTAATTTGGCAAGGGAGGGGAGCAAAGAAATCCTAGAGCTGTATGGATGAGGAGGGGTGGCAAGGAACCAGAGCTGCAAGTGAGTGCCCAGGAGAAGCCCATTGTGTGCGAGAGGATGCACGGGGAACACGCATGCGCTGCGCTGGACAAAGCAGCCAGCGACCGCCAGCATTGCTCAGGAATCAGCAAAAAAAGGGGCTCCACGCTACGCACCCGGCCCAGCGAAGGACACGGCCAGCCAGGGGCCATGGCAGCGTCGTGGCAAAGCCGTGTGGTGGGGCTGCCCCTTGTCCCGCTGCCCCTCCAGCCCCGGGGAGTGCACCCACAGCCCGGGGACGTGGGTGGTAGCCCACTCCCCAGGGGCCATCACCGTCCCTTGTCAGCCCCCACCGCTCTGCATTGATGGGTTTTTTTCAAGGACGCGGAGTTATCGCCTCTTGTGCCGAGGATGCTGCCGTGCCTGGCTACTTTTTTTCCTTTTCTTGCTTTCTGTTTTGGTGAATGCAGCGCTCCAACTTTTCGCCCAACTTTAAATCGGGGTGGGGACGGGGGAATCAAATCTGCTCTGACCTGTGGGGCTGAGCGCTGCGGGCTGACTTTGGCAGAGTTACCTCCCAGCCCGTCCCTGCCTGCTGGCGGCAGGTTGGAAGCCCCTGCTAAAGCCCTGGCTTTGCTAAGCTGCCTTCAGCTAGAGCTGGTTTCTGGTTTGCAGTGTCTACCTGGGCTGTGCTGCCTGCAGGTAGCCGAGTCCTGCCAGGCCCCGCGCTCCGGCCACGCAGAGCTCTCCCACCAGCGTGCCTGCCGACTCGCTTGGCACTGCAGAGCCCTTTCAGAGTTTTAGCATCTCATTTCTGTAGCACAGCTGCCAGATGCAATCCCCAAATATGCCTTTCAGCCCAGGCACCGCCCAGCTCAGTGTCTTCCACGTTTAATTTGGTGCCGGATTCACATCTCCATCACATGCGTGGAGTTTCTCCCAGACCCTACAGAGATCCCATGCAGGGGGAGGTTCAGGGGAGAGAGGTTGCTGATTTAGGCAGCTTTCCCTGATGATGCAGAAGCTGCTGCCGTCCCCTCCTTTCCCTCCCTGCAGTGACACTGGCAGGCCAGCGCACGAGAAAGGAAGAAATGGGGAGAGGGATGGCTGTTAAATGGGGCTGGAGGGGGTGAGCACATGGCTGTCCTTCCAGCTGGGTGCTGGGAAAGCTCTTCTCGTGGAGGGAAGGGAGTTGTCTTCAAGGTACTGGTACTGCAGCATCCTCTGATGGTCCCCCTGGGGGGGGAAGGATGCCCGTGCCCGGCCAGGAGCACACGGGTGATGCGCACGCTGTGGGCTGCACCTCTGGGTTTGGTAGGGGCTTTGAGACCTGTCTAAGGTGGATGGTAGTTTTACCTGGGTGAAACAAGGGGACAGCTGCCCTTACATGCCCCCCCATATCCCGGTCCTTTGCAGAAGCCCCCCTCAATCCTCCATGTGCCCCCGGCAGGCAGGGCCAAGGGGGGTGGCAAGAGCCCCGGCCCCAGAGCGAGACCTGCACAAGGCTCTGGGATTTCTTCTAGGTGCCAAAGGTCTCCTAATTTGTTTTGCACCTTGCCTTGGCTCTCCACAGGTCAGTGATCAAAACCCGAAATGACATATTTCGGCTGGGTTGAGCAGGCTGGTTTCAGGGTGCAGTGGCCAGGTATGGGGGGGGGCAGAGCTGCTGCTGCTGCGGGCACCCCAGGGTGCAGCACCCTTGCTCTGGCTGTGCACGCAGCTCTGGGCAAAAGACTTCCCGGGCAAAGCACAGGGCTTTCTCTCCTTGTCTTCTTCTCGGTGAGACCCAGGGCAGCTCTCCTGGTGACCACGAAGGAGCAGAGCCAACTTACGCTCTCGAAGGATCTGCTTGTCACGTGCAGAAAGGTAGCGCTGCCAGAAGGGCAGAGGATTTGGGCTGCTGTAGTAAAGCCAGGGGTGTCAGCAGAGGGGGTTCAGGATGCCATCTGCTTGTCTGTCCAACCCGTGCATTTGTCATGCCTCGTGCTTGCTGGCAAGCTGCTGGGATATTACCAGTGAAAACCTCTTTGCATTCCTCAAAGTTTTGCAGGCGCAGAGTGGGGCAGCCGGCGCTCTGACATCCACTTACCCAGTAATCATTGAAGCCACACAGGAAGAAATACCTTCCTGGAGCAGGCAGTTATTAAACATTTAGGGCTCCTGCAAGAAGAAAAAAAAAAAAAAATCAAACCAAAACAAACCCCAAACCAATTTTGCCATTGATTTTCCTAAAAGCACATCAGGTCCCTCTCGGGGCTATTTTCAGGGCAAGGCGGGGAGCTGCCAGGGATGCACGCTGCCCTCCCCAAAGCTGCCTGTGCCCCTCTGCCCTGGCAGCACCCAGCCCGGCTGTGCTGGCTCCTTTCCCTCCATGGGGGACTTCCCAGTGCCCAGTTTGGCAGCCGGGCTCTTCCCTACCCTGACAGGGAGATACATGAAAACTAGTAGGATTAAGCTGCAAATCTGCAGCCTGTAACAGGAGGCAGCTGCCTCATCTCATAAACCAATTTGTGTCTAATTTCACTAACTTCCACTCTAACCAATAAAAAAGAAAGGTAATTTTCAGCCCTGGGTCATATTTATTACTCAGGTTATCAGTCCTTGTAATCAGTATTAGCATCACTGCGTAAAGTAATACAAAACTAATTACTATCTGAGTGAATTAGATAGAATAAGGCTGTAGACTGCATTGGCAGTGGAAGAAGCTAATTCTCGAGTTATGAGTGATAAGTGTTGGCTTTGCTCTGCTGTGATGATGAAGCTATGAACAAAAGGGAACAAGGCAGGCACAGAGACACCCAAGGAGTGTCCCTCTGGGGTTTGTTGCCTGTGGGTGCTTCGGCCAGGCAATTTGGGAGACCCGGGCAGGCAGGGGGATGCCCGAGAGGTTGAGTCAGTCAAGCAGTCCCCCCAAAAGGGGGAAGATGCACTTGGGGAAACTGAGGCACAGAGCCTGAGACATGTCTTAGCACCAGCAAAATGCGACCGTGGGGGAAGAGCACCTCAAAATCCTGATTCTCCCTCTTCTGCAGACTGTAGCTATTGCTTGCCACCGCCCTTCCAGAGCTGAGCACAGGAGCCCTGGTCCCAGCCCACGGACTGGCTTTGTCCTGGGTTTTGGCCCTGGGAAGCTTTCTCCTTGTTCAGGACCCAGGTCCTGGCTCCCAGCCCTCCTCCCCATCCCACATGGGAGGCAGCATTCAAAAGCAGCCAAAATGCAAAAGATCTCCTGGAAAGATAACAGCAGGGCGATAGCACGTGTCAGCCCTCGGTTCAGGAGCACGCAGCAGCGAGCAACTCTGGAGCAATGTCGTGTTTCCTAGCAAGCCACGTGCAGAACAAGTTTTCAGTGTAAAGGCACTTTCTGACTGGAGGCGTGCGACTGACCCAGGGAAATACGCCCAAAAAAATCATCGTTCCTAACCAAAACATCCGAGTAACAGGAACCCACTGACGCGCCCGTGAAACCTGCGCCGACTTTAATGGGCTCTGCTCTAGCTCAGAGCCTCTGACATGTATTGGCACTCGCTGTTAGAGCATGAGTTTAATGTCAAGAGCAGCTTTAGCTAAACACAGATTTAGCGAAGTGAAGACCTGCAAAGGGGATTATTCTGTTCCAGTGTAACATAAGGAGCATGTCCTTTCTGCTGCAGGGTGTTTCTACTCTACTCACTGTGCGGATAATGAAAGGAAAGGTTGCGGAGTGTTTTGTGTGCGGAAGGAGTAGTCCCCATGTCCATAGCTGGGGGTTAACTTTCCGGAGCACGTTGGGCTGCCTGATTCCAAAACGTGGCCACTCCTGGAGTGAAATACAGAACCAGGCACAGGCAGTTTCACACAGAGTCCCACCAGGAGCTGGCAGTGATCTGCAGCATCGTGGTCACTGTTTCCAAAGCACTTTGGGGTCTTTAATTGCCATTTTCTTTCCTTCCTTCGCTTTCCCCGTCTGTCCATCCATACCTTCCCTGTGACAGGAGGGGAAGAGTTTGCTTTGCATTGGTCCAGTGCTGAGGTGACAGGGTCCGGCTCCAGGACCGAGGCTTGTGTGAGTGATGGTAGCACAGGTAGTGACAAAACCAGCTGAAGGGGCAAGAATATTTGGATGTCAGACCTAAAAATCAGGGAAGCCTGGTATGATTTATTGCTGTGGCAGTCGTGACCTGCCAAGGGACAGTTGCCCCATGGCAAATGCAACAGAAGATTGTCCCACGCTCCAAAGGTGATGGGTACAAAGCGTATGTTCCTTAATGAGGATGAAGTTGCCCAAGCTGCCTCCGAGGGTAGGTGGGCTTCCTCTTCTGCCTGACACTGCTCACAGCCCTCCTGCTGCCCACAGGCCGGTGTGGAGGGATTTCGGATACCTCCTGCCACAAGCCCAGGCGATGGGGAGTGTGAGTGGAGGGGGTGACTGTTTACTGAGTTGAGAGAGGGATGAAAAACATCATCCTTCGCTCAAGAGCAGAGTTCAGGGCTCTGTCCCCCAAAACCCCATGGTGCCAGGCAGAAAGCAGAGGGGCACAGTGACCACCCAGCGCTGTGCTGGGGTGGGCTCGGACCCTTGGCCTGAGCCCGCTGAGCAGGCAGGGCTGGGCTGTACCGGCACCTCCTCACCCTCAGCCTTGAGCCCCGCTGCAGGGACCCCCATGCAGAGCTGCTTGGCATCCCCACGGCCTTCGGCTGCCAGACGTGCTGTGCGGTGCCAGGGAGAGCGGCACCTCGCCCTCGGTCAGGGGGTGCTCTCCCATCCGCGCGTGACGGAGGTGGTCCTTTCCTTTCCCTGCTTCCATGCAATCCACACTCCTCTTGCAAGTGCGGCAGCACGTGCCAGTGGGGCAGTAACAGGGACTCTGGCAGCCCGGCATCAGTCAGGACGCCGGGAGGGATGCAAAGAGTCAGTGGAGGCAGAGGGTCCTCCGAGAGACCAGTTCAGAGCCTCTCCATCAGCTACAGGAGGCAGCTTTGGAGAAAAGTTACTTAGTCCAAGTATCTAAGGAGGATCCCTGAAGTTACACAGCAAGGTCTTTCCGGAAAGGACAGACTTTTCCCGCAGCCCCTGGCCAGAGGGCACGGCACATCTTGTGGGTCTCCAGTGCAGAGAGAAGGACTCGGAAAGAGCTGGAGTATGGGCTGTCCCGTGTACTGCAGAGCAGTCCCAGGGCAGGCCTGAGTGCCCTGCCAAATTACTGAGTCCTGTGTTCCCAGGAGAGGAGCTGCCAGCCCTGGGAAGGTGCCTGGGGCACTGCCCTCCATTGGGCAACCAGCTGAGCTGGACACATCCTCCTTGCTGGAGATGGCAGGTGTTAGCTGAGATGCCTCCAGTACTTACTTAGCCAGCTTGGAGCACCAGCAAGATTTGAGGTGTTAAAATACGAGTGTATGTATTTTAAAGCAGATCCCATCCTCTCACCATGCATTAAATCAGAGTTCTCTGACTGTGGTCTACGAACAGCATCTCCACATAAGCTTGGGAGCACAGGAACTTCAGCACCTCTTCTCTGAACCAGCCAGGAGAGGGAGACAATGACCACCGTGTCCTGCACACTCACACACACTCACGCACACACAGGAATTGGCTGTGTTTGCAAACTTGACCCTTGTAGGCCTCCTTTAGGCAGACAGTCACATTTTGTATTATCACTTCCCAGCAGCGGAATTTTCCACTAAGTAGCTATTTTGGAAGACCCTGTTCTTTGCTTTTATCTATCATTCCTCCTCTTTCTCTGCTCAGAATATATGCATGCAAATAGGATCTTTTGTGCCCTAACAGTTCATCTTTTCCTGCTGTTTACTCTCTGCTTACAGCAGGAGAGGCACCGAGAGGGCAGCTCTGCAACCCCTGCTCTTGTGGGGAGGGTGACTGTAGCGGGTGCACCAGGACAAGAAAAACTCAGGGACATCATGAGGTTTTTTTTCCAGGCAATGCCCTGTGCAAAAAAACCCAAAGTGAGCAGGAGAAAGGTGAGCTCAAGCAGTTCAGCAAAACTGGTGCAGAAGACATTTAAGGGCCAGATGCTCCTTTGCTCTGGGAAGGCCTATCAGCGAATGCTGTCAGGTCAAAAAGAGTCACCTGAGTCTCCTCCTTCTTGATTTCACTAGCATTTCTTCCGATTTGCCCTAGCACAAGTAAAGGCAATGTCAGATCTCCCACATCAAGTTCATATCCCTACTGTTTTTTTGCTACCTGTGTTTCGTTTTGTTGCCACACTGGGCTTCTAAAACCAGGAAAATCATTAGGTTAGGGAAGAGGTTTCCACATTTGCACATCACCTACTTCAGGAACTGAGATGACAGAGGTCATTTTCTTGCTTGACGCCCACAACCTAACACGGCACGAGGCGACCAGCAGCATCTCATTGCGCAGCAGCAGCCGCCCCACCTTCCCTCTCAATAACCCTTCACCCCTAAAAAAGGGAAACAGTGGCATTTCTGGGAGCCTCTTTTTTTGTCAGGTCTCTGCTTTGGACAACCTGACGTGGGCTCAGCTTGCGTTGCCGTGTCACGGGCAGCCTGATGTGTTGGGGAAGGGCTGTGGCTCTCTGCCAGCTTGGGTTATACCCTACGGGCTCAGGGCCATCCTGCTCCCGGCACAGGTCATTAATGCATTAAGTCACTGAACTTTATGAAAAGGTATGGAAAAACAGCCAAGCTCTTGGTGTCCCTACCTTAACTCCTTTTATCTTACCAGCAAGGAAAAGACTCCCCCAAAACTGCTGCTTTTGGCTATTTCGGCTAGAAGCAAGAGAAAGAAAGAAAATCACCTGGCTTTCTCTCTCCCCCGTTATTACACACACACAGCCCCTCTTTCAGCTGACATGAAGGGTTTTGCTCCAAGGGAAGAGGAGCAGCTCTGCTGACCGCCAGTGCCCGAGCCCAGCCTCCCCTCCCTGCACAGACCCTCTGTGCCAGGCAGTGGGAAAAGATTCCCAGTAATGGGCCTTCTCCTCCTCAGGAGGGACTTACGGCTGCTGCTCCTCTCTCTGTACCTTACTGTCCCCGTCTGCAGAAGCTTTAATCATTGCAAAGCACTTGAAGGGCATGTGAATGAAATCACCTGTGTGCACTGGTAGGAAATGAGTCTTTCTTTAGCCCAGGTGGAATCCAGAGCAAGGCAAAGGAGTGCTTCTTACCCTGCTGAATACCATTTTGAATAATAAAGTATCCGTAGGTCTAATTCCCTTTGTATGTGTTTGGAGTAGACAAATATGAGGGATAAACTTTACTCACAAACTCAGTTTCAGAATGAACATTAAGGTGATTTAAGTGTAGCACTCATATGTTTTTTATGGTATGAAATCAGATAAGCTATCAGTGTCAGCTGCTACAGTGCTGAGCACAGCATAAGGACCTGTTAGAGCAGAACAGGCTGAACTGGAATAGAATGGGGAGCTGTGATTTATTCTAAAAGATCAAAGCCATCCGAGGCTTTTGCCTAATCTTCCTACAACCACAGCCCAAAACACCTCCTTGGTGCTGACCTCCTCAGGCACAACACTGCACGACCCGACGGCAGTTTTGCCATGGAGAGGATGCCTGGGCTGGGTGAAGCTGATTTCACAGGGTGGAAGTAATTTATGTGCTTTGGGATCCCTAAGCAGGGGTGTCCAATTCAGAGGGCAGGAGTGTTTTCTTATTGATTTCAACAGCAGATTGACCTGTCAGCTAGCTGACTTTCCCGGATTAGAGCTGGTCTGGCCCCAGGTGGGGGAAAGGGCAGGGGTGATGTGGTTTGCAGGTGTTGGGAAGCGAGGGAAGGGAATGGCATCTCAGCTGCTGCAGCCTGTGACACGCACCAGCCGTTGCCTTCCAGCTGCCAGCGTCTGATTCTGCTGCCACATTGTCGGAGGGACAGGATCCGACCTGGCATCAGCGCTCGTACTCTAACTCATCTCTTTTTCTCCACCTGGTGGACTTGCTAAGTGTGCTTTCATTTCAGCGCTTTACAGAAACTCCCCCAGCGCTCTCTGCAGAAACAGCTCCGCTTGGCTGTTTCTGGTCCCTGCTCCCTTTGCCCAGACCAGCAGCCAGCTGCTGGGGAGGGGGCCGTAAGACCCACAACCCCATGGAGCCATGCCATCGGAAGAGCAGCTCTGGAGGTGGCAGGTTTGGGGCTGGGCTGATCGGACTCCAGTGGGAATGTGGTAGCTCCCGCGGGCCAGCCAGACTGGGGGTGGTGGGGCCACGGAACAGTTCGGGGTCTCCTGGAGAAGGGCCGTGGTGGCTGCTCCAACATGCTGAGGCTGGTCCTATACCAGTGGAGCGAGGGGTGTCACTTCCATCCTCTGGAGAGGGCCAGGGGATTAATTTCATAATTTGCTTTGCACAGGGTGTTTAAGGGCTCACTTAGGGAAGGATGTGCAAGGAACTGCAGGTCTCTGTTGGTTGGAGACTTTGGTTCTGGAGTAACCAGGACAGTTCTGCAAACGCCTTAAGGAAACCTGAGCTGTGAACAAGCTCCATCTCGCTGCAGACTACACGCCAGGCCTGCACAGACGGGCTGTATGCTGTTCGCAGTGTAAACAGCCCATAGCGTTCCTCGACAGGGTCTGCCTCGGAGCCACACCAGCCACAGAAAGCCAAGAGTTTTCTCCAAACTCGAGGATGGGATGCTCTAGCAGTGGCTGATGCTGTCCCATCTCTCCTGTCCAGGCAGCCCTGCCTGCTGGGAATGGGGTGAGCGTTGGGGCAGGAGCAGGGCTGCCAACTCGAGGGCAGGCAGAGCTGCCAGGGCGTTTTGATTTAGCTCAAGCGTACCGGGTCGGAAGGCTGTGGTTGCCGAATGTGGTGAGGGGGCAAGCGGGGATGCGGCGAACCCTCTGACGGCCCACGGCCCGGTAAGACCACGCATTTGGGGACCACCAGTTGCCCCCCACCTCGTGAATTTGCGCTGGAGCAGCGCAGCCCCTGCGCGCAGCGCAGCGGAGAAACGCTGCTCCCGGCTTCCCTCGCTGGCAGCAGCTCCCCTTTGTCCCCTGGAGAAGCTCTGTCTCCCGCACGGCCCTTTTTCGCCGCGGCCCCTGCGGCCGGCCGGCCGACCACCGACCGACCCCGACCCCCGCACCGC